>NC_137143.1:12171991-12504491 GCF_949319135.1 Squalius cephalus
AACCTGTGGTAAAACATCTATTCTTGGGTTTTAAAATTCAATTAAACAACAAAAATGCCAGCAAACAGTCGCTCTTGTTTTGCGATGATCAGGCTGTTTCCAGTGATTTCTTTCCGATCAGTTTTCTGATAAAACTTCCTTTTTTTTCTTCTTTTTTTTTTTTACAATAATGATGGCCTATATTTAATTATATGCTATCATGAGTGTGATATGAGTATGAGAATGAAAAACTGATGCAAATAGGCTACAAAACAAGACAATAATTAACAAAGAACAATAGCCTACACAATACAATAAAACGGCCCGTTTATGGCTCGCACTGGCCCGACAGTGGAAACGCGTCTGATGCCTACAACTAAACGCGACAATTAAGTGATGCACCATCTTGACAGGATTGAAAACGTGGAAATAATGAGCTTCCAGATCCGTCAGACAAGCTGTGTGCGCATGTCAGAAAATGACTTCGACTGAAAGCGTCAGCACATGTAAACACCAGATCGGTTTAGATAACATCCCATGTAAACAGTCAACCGGAATCCGTCAATCAGAACGATCTCAATCAGAATAGCAAAAAACTGTGCATGTAAACGGGGCTATTGAGAGCATATGACGTATTTTAGATATATTTTTAAGATGGAAAAATGTGGTTTTACAGATACTAGACATGTGACTTTCAAATGAAAGATTGGTATCAAAGAGCACACCCAGGTTCCTAACTGACGATGAAGACTTGACAGAGCAGCCATCAAGTCTTAGACAGTATTCTAGGTTATTACGTGAGGATGTTTTTTGTCCAATAATTAGAATCTCTGTTTTTTCAGAATTAAGAAGTAGGAAATTACTAGTCATCAATTTTTTTAAATCAGCTATGCATTCCGTTAATTTTGTGAATTGGTAAGTTTCGTCAGGGCGTGAAGAAATATAGAGCTGAATATCATCAGCATAACAGTGAAAACTAATACCATGCTTCCTAATGATATCTCCCAAGGGTAGCATGTACAGGGTGAAAAGCAACAGTCCTAGTACTGAGCCTTGAGGTACGCCATACTGAACTTGTGATCGATGAGACATCTCTTCATTTACTACTACAAAGTGATAACGGTCAGATAAGTATGATAATGCAATTCCACTAATGCCAACATAATTTTCGAGTCTATTTAAAAGAATGTTGTGGTCAATAGTATCAAATGCAGCACTAAGATCGAGTAACACTAATAGCGAGATACAACCACGATCGGATGATAAGAGCAAATAATTTGTGATTCTGATGAGAGCTGTCTCAGTACTATGGTACGGTCTATCCTCGCAGATATAATTTCTTTCTAAAAAGGAACATAGTTGTGAGGATACTGCCTTTTTCAGTATTTGTGATGAAAAAGGTACATTTGAGATCGGCCTGTAATTGACTAATTCTCGAGGATCAAGTTACGTTTTTTTTAATAAGAGGTTTAATAATAGCCAGCTTAAAAGTGTTCGGTACATATCCTAGTGACAAAGATGAATTAATGATATTAAGAAGAGGATATATGACCTCTGGAAGCATCTCTTTCAGTAGCTTAGTCGGTATAGGGTCTAACATATACAGTACAGTATGTTGATTTAGATGATTTAATGAGTTTAGAAAATTCTTCCTCTCCTATTGCAACGAATGAATGGATTTTTTTCCTCAGGGACACTACAATGCACTGTCTCATGCGACACTGTAGTAAATGGCTGCAAAGTTATAATTCTCTCTCTAATAACAATCTTGCAAGAAATTCATAAAGTCATTATTGCTATGCTCTTTGGAAGCTACAGAAGTAGAAGCTTTATTCTTGTTAATTTAGCCACTGTATCAAATAAATACCCAGGGTTGTGTTTGTTTTCTTCTAAGAGAGCCAAAAAATAAGCAGATCTAGCTGTTTTAAGGCCTTTCTGTACACAATCCTGCTCTCTCTCCACGAAATGCAAAAAACGTCTAGTTTTGTTTACTTCCAGCTACGCTCCATTTTTCTGGCTGCTCTCTTAAGGGCCTGAATGTGCTCGTTGTATCACGGCGTTGGACTATTTTCTTTAATGTTCCTAAGCGCAAAGGAGCAACTGTGTCTAAAGTGCTGGAGTCAAAAGTTTCTGTGGCAATATCAAGTTCTTCTAATCTCTCTGGGATGCTGAGGAGATAAAACTGATCAGGAATATTATTAATAAAGCAATCTTTAGTGGCAGAAGTGATATTTCTATCATATATGTAACATGGAGTCTGCCTTGCAACCTTGGCTAAATGGAGTATACATGAGACAAATAATGATCTGAGATGTCATCACTCTGCTGCAGAATTTCAATGGCATCAACACTGATTCCATGTGGTAATATTAGATCTAAAGTATGATTACTACAATGAGTGGGTCCTGACACGTGTTGTCTAACTCCAATAGAGTTCAGAATGTCTCTAAATGCCAATCCCAATGCGTCTTTTTTGTTATCTACATGAAAATCTGCAAATTCTGTGATAAAGTCTCTATGGTGCCCTGGTGGCCTGTATACAGTAGCCAGCACAAATGTCAAGCGGGATTTATCATTTACACTAGATAGTGTTACATTAAGCACCAACACTTCAAAAGAATTATATTTGAAACTAGACTTCTCAGTAATTCTGAAGATATTAGGCCTACTGTAGATTACAGCAACACCTCCCTCTTTTCATTTCAGACGTGGCTCGTTTTTATAACAGTAATCTTGGGGGGTGGACTCATTTAAAGTAATATAATCGTCTGGTTTAAGCCAGGTTTCTGTCAAACTCAGCACATCTAGGTTATAATCTGTAATCATATCATTAACAATAAGTGCTTTTGAAGTAAGGGATCGAATATTCAGCAACCCAAGCTTTATCATTTGTTCATCTGTATTATATACCTATTTTTTATTTGTTGAACATCAATTAAATTTTTACCCTTAAATGGGTTTGGGAGTTTTTTGTATTTCCTACTTCGGGGAACAGACACACTGCTGCACGGGCTCTACAGCCAGAACCGAACGATGTACAGAGTTCACTAAGCTAGTCGTATACAGTATATCTATACAGTATTGATGCCCTTGCATTCTTACTATCCTTTATTAAAGTTTGGATGCTTCTGTCATGATCCGGGTTCCTTCCTTCTCTGTCTCCCTCTTGTGGCCACACTTCACTCTCATTCACTACACCATCACCCTAGCCTCATCAGTTCCAGCTGTTCCCATTTACCTTAATCTCCGCTCTATCATCTCACCTGTTTCCCCTTTCCCCCTGATGTTTCCTGCTATTTCTAACCCTCTCTTTTTCTGCCTCTTTGTCAGTTTATTCCAAGCTATCTATACAGTAGATATTGTAGATATTAGATATTAGATATGTAGATACAGTAGATATTCATGCTTCTCTTACCTCTCTGGTCGTATTGAGTCTTGTCCTGTCCTGTCATGTCCTGTGTGATTCGTGTGGAAGCCTCTCCTCGAGCCAGTAAACTTATCCTTTCTCTTACACACTCACTGAACTCTGCCCTGCCAATTCAGACGCTGAGTTCCTGATCAGAAGCGGTATCCAGCCTACGGTACCTACTCTCTCGGCGGGCTTCACCTCTCACTACAGTCTCTACTGGGACCTCTACTTCCCTTAAAACAATTTGCTGCGCATCAAGAGTTCCAGTAATATCTGCTACCTGCAGTCTATGTTAATTTCTACGAGTGAAGTTTTCTGTTTGACTGTTTCCTGAGAATCCTGAGAAGATTTATGTTCCTTATTGATTCAGTGATTCGTTTCTCATTTCCATTAAATACTGAATTATTGTGAATTTCGCTTTTTGGTCCTCTATCTCTCATTATAACAGCTTGTCTCTAGTTCTGAAATCTTTTCCATCAGCCTGAATATCTCCCTGCATTTATCACATGTGAAGCCTTCGGTGCTGACAGAGAAGGCTATGCTATACAGTTAACAAGCTAGCGAAATGCTAGCAATGTCAGATTAATATGATAGGCAATATTAGACAATATCTAATTATGGTGATGAGTACCGGTAAGTTATATTTAGCGATATAAACAACAAGGAATAGATTGCTGATAGAGATTCAAAACAGAAAGCTATACAGAGCTTACAGATGCAAACCACTCAGCAGCAAGGCAGACAGGAGCAATCGATAACTTTTTTTCGATAAAATGTTTTGATAGAGTCAAACATTTATTTCAACGCATAATCGTAAAAGTTTAAATATTGATTTAAAAAAAGATTGTTTAAATTAAATCTTTAAAGTTTTAATAAAATCGTATCTAATGTTTATCTTCCTAGAAGATCTCTGTGAAGTCTTAGATCTCATTTATACGAAAAGATTCAATCAGCATTTTTGTCCATGCACGTGAAACATGATGACAAAGTTTATCACATTGTTCTCTTACGAGAGGTTCTCTCGTATTGCGTAAGTAGCTTACGCTGCGGGAAAGTCTTCTTTCTCGAGATACTGAAGCCAAAAAATTATCCTTAATTTTTAATAATCTTGTCAACGCAGTGCGGCAGCATGCAGACTTAGGGCAGGCTAGCTAGCGTGCCCATTGGCTGCCCTGCGGCAACTGCAGCAGCCTATCGCTGAGCCCTTGGCGTGACGTCACGACCAATGAGCGCGCTTGGCGCGCTTCATGCGTCACAGCCCGCCAAAGGGGGTGTGGCTTAGCGTATATAAGCAGGGCTCAGAGGCTGCTTCACTGATTTCTGTCTCTTCAGCGAAGCTCTCCGCATCGCTGGACTCTGAGGAAGCCGCCGTCGAATCAAGCGATCAGCACGCCGAGGATCTCAGACTGAGGAAGCCGGCCGCCTTCGCCGCCTTCAGCTTTCCCTGCCTGCTTCGCTATCCGGTGAATATATCCTTTTTCTGCTCTGTGTGTGTGTGTTTGTGTGTTCGCCCCGCGACACACTTTGCATCTAAAAGAGCGCGAGGCGTTGTTCCAAATGCCTCGCTCATCCTGTGGCTCGTGCAGAGCCACGCTCAGCGACGGAGACCGCCATGTGATCTGCGCTCTCTGCCTGTGTGTCGACCACGCAGCCCACGCCCTTTCTGCGGGCGGCTGCGAACAGTGCGAGGATTTGCCGATGTCGACCCTGCGGGCTCGACTCACCATGTTCGAGGATCCTCCTCCTTCTCCGGCTGCCTCTACCGGGCCGCGTAAGAAGAAACGCCGCTCTCAAAGGCCTCCCGAGCCGGGTATGACAGCTGAGCGCTCGCCGGAGCCTCTCCCGCGAGCCTCGCTCTCTCCTTCTCCCCCGCCCTTCACCAACGCGCAGCAGCCGGCCATTGCCCGCACTGCCGTCGCCTCAGGGGATGAAGCAGATGACGCCGCTGATAGCTGCTCTCTGCTGGCTTCAGACAGGGGTGTTTGACAGCAAAACGTGCTCCATCGTACGCTGTACAGCCGGCCAGCACTGTTTACCAGCCCCCGTGTTCGAGCACCGGCGGCGCGCGCGCCGCCCCATCTTCTCTGATACAGGTTCCCCATCCCGCGCAGTGCGGCGATCTGAACCCAGAGACCATTCGACCCCTAGCTATGCGTGCAAAAGCATGGGAAGCTATTCAGGGTGCGTCAGAATGGGTGCTGAATACTATAAAACACGGCTATTCGCTTCAATTCGCTCGTCGCCCCCGCGCTTTCTAGCGCAGACGGAGACGAAAGTGAGTTTAGAAGCAGCGCACCTGCTTCAAGCAGAAATAGCGAAGCTGCTGCGCAAAGGGGCTATAGAACAGGTGCATCCTTCTCTGAGCGAGTCGGGCTTTTACAGCCGTTACTTCCTCGTACCCAAGAAGGACGGAGCGTTAAGACCTATTTTAGATCTGAGACATCTGAACAAAGCCCTCATGAGACGGCCGTTCAAAATGATTACAACCAGACAAATCCTTGCGCAGATTCGCCCAGGAGACTGGTTTATCTCTCTCGATCTAAAGGACGCGTACTTTCAGATCCAGATAACTCCCCATCACAGGCCATTCTTGAGATTCGCCTTCGACGGTCGAGTATATCAATACACAGTCCTGCCGTTCGGCCTGTCTTTAGCACCCCGTACATTTACGAAATGCATGGACACGGCTCTCGCTCCCCTGAGAAGACAGGGAATGCGGATACTGAACTATCTGGACGATTGGCTTATTCTAGCGCAGTCAGAGACGGAACTTGTGTCTCACAGAACAGCGCTTCTCAGCCATCTGGAAGGTCTGGATCTCTCGGTCAACTGGACCAAGAGCTCGTTATCGCCCCGTCAGTCAATTTCCTTTCTTGGAATAGAACTAGACTCGGTGGCTATGACGGCCAGATTGTCGGAGCAGCGCGCGCGCCGCATCCGTCACCTCGCCGCATCCTTCCAAATAGGCAGCCAGGTTCTGCTGAGGACATTCCAGCGTATCCTGGGGCACATGGCCTCAGCTGCAGCAGTGCTCCAGCTGGGCTTATTGCGCATGCGCCCGCTTCAACGCTGGCTGAAAGCGCGCGTGCCCCACCGAGCCTGGGCGGCCGGCGGTTCGCGAGTCAGAGTGAATCAGGGCTGCATTTCAGCCCTGCAGCCCTGGCTGGCAGCCGAATGGTATCACACAGGAGTGACTATGGGGGTGATCTCTCACCGGAAAGTTGTCTCGACAGACGCTTCCAACCTAGGTTGGGGAGCGCTCTTCGAAGGCAGACCGGTCTATGGCCGCTGGTCAGACCAGGAGAATCTCCTACACATAAACTGTCTAGAGATGCTCGCGGTCGAGAAAGCGCTCAAACACTTCCTCCCATTCCTCCTAGGTCACCATGTTCTAGTCCGCACGGACAATACATCGGTAGTGGCCCATGTGAATCGCCAGGGCGGTGTCAGATCAAAGACGCTCTGCACCCTGGCGGAACGCCTCCTCGTGTGGGCTCAGCACTCTCTGCGCTCGCTGAGAGCCGCGCATGTGCCTGGCCACCTGAACGAGGGCCCCGACAGACTGTCCAGGGACAACGTTCCCCCTGGGGAGTGGTCTCTACACCCCCAAACAGTCCAGTCACTGTGGCGCCGTTTCGGCAAAGCGAAAGTCGACCTTTTTGCGTCAAAAGACAACGCTCACTGCCCAGAGTTCTTTACGAAGAACGAGGACGCGCTGGCCCAGACCTGGCCCAGCGGCCCGCTATATGCTTTTCCCCCGATCTCTCTGCTGCCTCAGGTCATCAGGAGAGTCAGGGAAGCGCGCCACACAGTGCTCCTCATAGCCCCGTACTGGGAGAACCAAGCTTGGTTCCCGGAACTGATACGGCTGGCAGACACAGTCCCCTGGCCGATACCGGTGAGGAGAGACCTTCTCTCTCAAGCCCGCGCCTCGATCTGGCATCCCCATTCAGAGCGCTGGTCTCTGCATGCATGGATATTCAACGGATACCCGTTGATCTGCCAAAAGGGGTTATGAAAACGATCATACAATCTCTACGAGGCGGCTCTACACGTCAAAATGGTCTGTGTTTAGCAAATGGTGCACTGCCAAGGGGCTCGATCCACAGACATGTGGGGTATCGCAAGTATTGTGTTTCCTTCAAGAGCTGCTGGACGTGGGCAGGTCCCCCTCCACGCTCAAATTTATGTTGCGGCCATTTCAGCTTTCACTGTCTCAGAGCTGGGCCGCGTATTAGGAAGGAATGAGTTCGTCACCCGCTTCCTTAGAGGAGCCGGGAGGATGAACCCCCCGCGACCCCCCTCGGTTCCTATGTGGGATCTTTCACTGGTCTTGGAGGCCCTGAAAGCGCATCCCTTTGAACCCTTGGAAACTGTGGATATGAAATACCTCACGCTCAAAACCGTTTTTCTGATAGCTCTGTCTTCAGTCAAACGAGTGGGAGACCTTCACGCGTTATCTATTAACGCCGCGTGCCTCGAGTTCGGACCTAATGACTCTAAAGTTATTCTCAGACCGAGGCATGGTTACGCTCCCAAAATATTGGGCACTCCCTTCAGAGCGCAGGTAATTTCCCTCTCAGCCCTGCCAAACCCCGGCAGCGAGGCCGATAGTAATCTCCTCTGCCCGGTCAGGGCACTGAGAAACTATATCACACGCTCCGCCGCTTTCAGGCGCTCGGAGCAGCTTTTTGTTTCGTTTGGAGGGCGCACCACGGGTCTCGCCGCCTCGAAACACAGCCTGTCCAGATGGATAGTGGACGCTATCGCTACTGCTTATGCGTCTAAAGACCTGCAGTGCCCACTGGGCATTCGAGCTCACTCCACCAGAGGCATGGCCTCATCGTGGGCGTGGTCCAGCGGGATTTCCATTCATGACATTTGTGCAGCGGCAGGCTGGGCCTCCCCCTCTACATTTGTTAGGTTTTACAACCTGGAAGTTCCCGCCTTGCAGGCGAAAGTTTTATCAGTCTAAGTCTCGGGTAGACCGGCCCACTATCAGTGCGCGGGCTACGTCGGTTGATTTAGCTCTACTGGTTGAGCTGCACTGTACAGGGAATTGTCAGTTCGGACCGGCTGTGCCGCTCTGTGCTCCCTAATATGTGCTTGTGTACTGCGCTAGCCTTTGTTTGGCCACCCGGCTCCCTGTTATCACGTTCCCCGGGCTCTCCCTGGGACTCATTCAGTGGATGCTGGGCGCGCACGGCGTTGACAAGGGAGTTCCCGCAGCGTAAGCTACTTACGCAATACGAGAGAACCTCTCGTAAGAGAACGTTTCGGTTACTAAACGTAACCTCTGTTCTCTCTAGAAGAGGGAACGAGTATTGCGTAACCCGCCGTGCTCGCGCCACGAGCTCACTCGCTTCAGCGACAGAAACCAGTGAAGCAGCCTCTGAGCCCTGCTTATATACGCTAAGCCACACCCCCTTTGGCGGGCTGTGACGCATGAAGCGAGCCAAGCGCGCTCATTGGTCGTGACGTCACGCCAAGGGCTCAGCGATAGGCTAGCTAGCCTGCCCTAGGTCTGCATGCTGCCGCACTGCGTTGACAAGATTATTAAAAATTAAGGATAATTTTTTTGGCTTCAGTATCTCGAGAAAGAAGACTTTCCCGCAGCGTAAGCTACTTACGCAATACTCGTTCCCTCTTCTAGAGAGAACAGAGGTTACGTTTAGTAACCGAAACGTTTCTTTTTAAAGGAATCTGTTTTTCTTTCTTTTTTTTTTTTTAAACAACTATATAAATATATTTTTAAAAGATTCCAAATGTGAAGGTTTCTGTGTGTTTGACACAACACAGATGCAACTCTTACATAACCTCAAACAAGGACTCAACAATGCTCTTATTAATTTAAGTTGTAAGAAAATCACCATACACACATTGGTTTTATGGGGGCTTTCCATAGCCATAATGATTTTTGTACTGTAACTGTATATTCTACACCTAAACATGACCCTTTCAGAAAACTTTATGCATTTTTATTTTCATTTTCATTTAAAAAAATAAAAAATAAATAATTTATATAATTTATAAGCTGTTTTACTCATGGGACAAATTTTGCTCAGTGCAAAAATTTGGGGTATAACTAAACTTTTGTCCACATTTTGTCCACACAACATTAGGCTGCTGAGTTCTTAACAGAACCAGGAAGTATGACCATATTAGCCCGGTTCTGTCAACACTGAATTGGCTCTCTATTAAACATCATATACATTTTTAAATATTGCTGATCACTTACAAAGCACTAAATAGCTCCCCAGTACTTGAGTGAGCTCTTAACGCATTATAGTCCTTCACATCTATTGCGATCTCAAAATTCCGGCCAGTTGATAATACCTAGAATATCAAAATCCACTGCTGGCGGTAGATCTTCTTCCTATTTAGCACCAAAACTTTGGAACAATCTTCCTAACATTGTCCGGGAAGCAGACACACTCTGTCAGTTCAAATCTAGACTAAAAATACATCTCTTTGGCCTAACATACACATAACACATTATAGACTTCTATAATTCAATGTTAGGCTGCATAGATTAGGTCAGCCGGAACCAGGAACACTCCCCATAAATCCTGATGTACTTGTTACATCATAAGAAGGATGGTGTCTATGCTAATATTAGTCTCTCTGTTTATCCGAGGTTTACCGCAGTCCACCGGATACAGGCTGTATCCAGATCTGATGAAGGACCTGCGCCTGGACACAATGACAACGCAGTCCTGAAGTGTCAACCAGTCCACCCCGTGTGAAGGCCTCCTTCCCTTCCCTTTACCTCAGTACAGATAGAATGCTGTCGGGATGATTACGGTTTGCGTGGCTACACAGACATGACCAAAAATTTCTGTATTATAATTTTTTTATTTTAATTTTAATTTTAAAGACAAGTAGTTTATTGAGGGTTGATTTGTAAAGAAGGACTACACGCCTGCCCACATATATATTCAAACGCGCATACCTTTGGACTGAACACGTAATGCGCATGTGCGCGACGTCTGCGTTTTCGCGGGATTGCGTTTTTGAAGTTTCCACAGAGATAACAGATAATCGTTTGCACCTTCGACCTATTTCAGGGAGTGCGTTCTTGAGACACCAGCCACTGTTTTGTGCGGATGGGTGGCCGGAGTGTTAAGGATTTTCCTGTTAGAATGGTGTTGTTAGCGGTCCCTAAGTTAATAACTAATGATTTTCGCAATGGAAGTGAATCAATCAATCAAAACTAACTTTAGCTAGACAATACCTTTATACTAGAGCTGTTGTAAAGCCTAAACAATCTGTAACGGTAATTTCCAATTATCTCTGTAAAGCTGCTTTGAAACAATCCATAATGTTAAAAGCGCTATATAAATGAAGGTGACTTGACTTGACTAGGGAATATCTGAACCACACATACACACACACACAATTGGTTCTATAAAAGCAACAAATCTCTATTTTAAATTAAATTATTATAAATAAAATATTTAACAATGAATAATAAATATGTTATTAAATTGTATTTGAACAATTTAAACAGTTCTACCATGACAACTCTCCGGATATTTTTTGCATGGTGATGGATATGACAATGTTAAATGAATAGTTCACCCAAAAATGAAAATTAGCCCATGATTTACTTACCCTCATGTCATCCTAGGTGTATATGAAATTATTCTTTCAAATGAATACAATCGGAGTTATATTTAAAAAATGTCCTGGCTCTTCCAAGTTTTATAATGGCAGTGAATGGCCGTTTCTAAAAGTGCATCTATCCATCATAAAAGTGCTCCACACGGCTCCGGGGGCTTCTGAAGAAAAGCGATGAGTTTGTGTAAGAAAAATTTTAATATTTAACACGTTACAAAGTAAAATTTTAGCTTCCAGCCAAACGGCCATACACAGTCTACTTACGCCTAAAGCACAACTTATGCAACGCGGCGTCGGAAGTAGCATAATGCGTCACAGCGTAGCGTAAATATCAGCAGTGTGTCGCATTACTCGCAGAAATTGCGCTTTAGATTTAAGTGGAATCCGTATGTTCGTTTGGCCGGAAGTTCGTTATTTTAATGTGCATGTGAATGTCCATCAGCGTTTCTCACAGGTTCGCGTTTAAAGTTTATGTAGAGAGAATGGTGTCGTCTTAGCGGCCCCTAATTTAATAACAAATGATCGTTGCGACGGAAGCGAATCAATCAAAACTAACTTTAGCTGGAAAATAACTTTATTAAAGAACCGCTATAAAGCCAAAACAATCTTACCTTAAATTATACGTTTATCTCTGTAAAGCTGCTTTGAAACAATCTACATTGTTAAAAGCGCTATATAAATGAAGATGACTTGACTTGACTTGACTTACTTTATAAAGTTTTAAATACGGATATTGTTCTAACACAAACGCATTGCTTAATAAAATGCCTTTATTAACCCCCTGGAGCTGTGTGGAGCTCTTTTATGATGGATAGATGCACTTTTATGGACTTCAAAACAGAAACGGCCATCCACTGCCATTATAAAGCTTGGAAGAGCCAGGACATTTTTTAACATAACTCCGATTGTATTTGTCCCTCCTCCTCTTTTCCTGGCTGTGCAGCTAATTTAGTTTGATTCTCGCTCTGATTGACCTGAGAAACATTTTACGAGTGAATATTTCAGCAGTTATTATATGTGTCCCGAATTTATGTCGACTGAACCAGCGATACCAATAATTTGTGAATTAATCATTCTTTTGGTTCAATTATTTCTAAACACGCTTGCATAATGGTCTAAAACTATTTGGATTCATTCGGACTGCTCTTGTCACTGAATCATCTGAAGCAGTTTCTCGGTCAGTACAGTAGAAATAGCACTGTTCAGTTGTTTCACTAGTTGTTTCAACACGGCCCAGCGCAGAGTTGCGTTTACTCCCGGTCCCAGACACTAATATTAAACAGCATTGCGACATCCAGTGGGAAGCTTTTCAATTCGACAGACACCTCTCTTTGTAACAAACCACAAATCACTCAATGATTAAACTAGTATTAAATCGGATGAAAGAGCCTCAACATTCCCAACAAGACTGATGAGGAAAGCAGGAGAAACATGAACGAAATTAGAAGACTTTAAATCCCCTAATCACCACCCTTACAAACATTTACCATGAATGTACTGTAGTTATTTACCATGGGTTGGGCAGAAATGTGCAATATTTATATTGAATACTATGTTATAGTGATTTATATTGCATTAGATTTATTAGGTGGGTAGAGGAATATATAATTAATTTTTGTTATGAAATTATGTTAGTTTCTTTGTAAAGGTGCATATCGTTTTTAACCTGTGTTTAGACATTGTTTATACAGTGGGAGTGAGTAGCCTTTTTAGGTTTCCTTTAACTTATTTATTGAAACTGTTATGTTTCAATAAATAAGCTAAACCCCCAAACCAACCCATTGGCCCACCTCAACTTTTCGATTTGATAATCCGGCCCTCGAATGAAGCTAGTTGAATAGCCCTGATGTAAGACATACTGCTGCTTCACAAATAGCATATATCAATTACCCATAGCAGATCTATTCAGGTGGAGCTAAGGAAGGTGGAGCGTTTTAGACGAACTCTGAAGCGTGCTGCAAACTAATGATGGATTGGTCATGAACGATTCATTCATTTTGAACGAATCTTTAATATGACTCGGGAACACCGAGTTGTCTCAGAGAGTGATTCGTTCATTTTGTGTTGACCACGCATGCACAATATCCTACTATCCCACTGTTACATTCAGGTGTGTGTTGGTTGAGGCACAGATGAAGCAAGATCCAGTTGCAGCACACTTTATTAATTAGATTCTAAACTAGAACAAACTAGGACAAGAACACAGGACTCAGGAACAGAACAACCGAACGACAGCGTAACTGTAGACACAAAACAGTAAAACAAGAACTCACAAAGACAGGGCTGAAACACAGGGCTTAAATACAGGGGTAAACGAGCTAGACAGGTTAACAAGGGGGCGTGATTAATGGGAAACACCTGGGATGACTAATAGACAGACAGGGAACCACTAAACATGACAGGACACAAAACCACATCGTGACATAGCCCCCCCCCCCATGGGCGGCTCCTGACGCCCATAAAAACAACAACAAAAAGTTAAGGAGGGCGGTGAAGCGGAGGCGGTCTTGGGGGAGGGAACGGAGGGTCAGGCCCGTACTGGGAACCGGAACCAGGACACAGGCAAGGCGGGCCTGGGCCGTGGAACGAGGGCGACCAGGGCGGAGCGGAGCAGGATGTGCAGGCGGCCAAGGCGAAGACCCCTCGGGTGGCCACGGCGGAGCAGGCAGTGCAGGCGGCCAAGGCGAAGACCCCTCGGGCGGCCACGGCGGAGCAGGCAGTGCAGGCGGCCAAGGCGGAGACGACCCTTCAGGCGGCCAGGGCGGAGACGACCCTTCAGGCGGCCAGGGCGGAGACGACCCTTCAGGTGGCCAGGGAGGAGACGACCCTTCAGGTGGCCAGGGAGGAGACGACCCTTCAGGCGGCCAGGGAGGAGACGACCATCCCTCGGGCGGCCAGTGCGGAGAAGACCGTCCATCGGGCGGCCAGTGCGGAGAAGACCGTCCATCGGGCGGCCATGGCGGTGCTGGGAACTGTATCAGCGATGAGGGCTCTGGGCCGGATGGGACCAGCGGCGAAGAGGGCCTTGAGCTGGGCAGGACCAGCAGCGAAGAGGGCCTTGAGCTGGGCAGGACCAGCGGCGAAGAGGGCCTTGAGCTGGGCAGGACAGGCGGCGAAGAGGGCCTTGAGCTGGGCGGAACCAGCGGCGAAGAGGTCTCTGAGCTGGACGGGACCAGCGGCGAAGAGGGCTCTGAGCTGGACGGAACCAGCGGCGAAGAGGGCTTTGAGCTGGACGGAACCAGTGGTGAAGGCTCTGTGCTGGACGGGACCAGCGGTGAAGGCTCTGTGCTGGACGGGACCAGTGGTGAAGGCTCTGTGCTGGACGGGACCAGCGGTGAAGAGGGAGTTGATTCGACTGTGCAGATGATTGGCTCTGGTTCTGGCGGGCAGGCGACTGGCTCTGGCGGTCAGGCGACTGGATCTGGCGGGCAGGCGACTGGCTCTGGCTCTGGCGGGCAGGCGACTGGCTCTTGCAGGCAGGCGACTGGCTCTGGCTCTTCTGGACTGGCGTGGAGCGCTGGATCGGGAGACGTGACGTGAAGCTCAGGCTCTGGATCGGCAGACGTGACAGGAACGGTCTCTGGATCAGCAGACGTGACGTGAACAGTCTCTGCACCGGAAGACGTGACGTGAACAGTCTCTGGATCGGCAGAAGTGACGTGAACCGTCTCTGGCTCGGCAGACGTGACGTGAACAGTCTCTGGCTCGGCAGACGTGACGGTCTTCCTGGCAGCACGTGCAGACATTAACGGAGGATCGGCCATGCTGGCTCTGGCTCTGGCGAGTACGGCCCTGTACGGCCATAGACCGATCTGGTGGCTGGCTTGATTGCTGGCAAGACGTGGAGCGCAGTCTGAGGGGACACTGCGGGTTCAGGGAGCTTCTTCTCCTCCTCGCCCACAGTAAACAAGGAACTGCTCCACAACAGGGCCAGGTCAACGTACCTTTCTAAAGACCCGCGCGATTCTCTTGGCGAAGACGGATGATCTGGATATCAGGACTCCAGGTAGGCATTCAGGTGAATCTGTTACATTCAGGTGTGTGTTGGTTGAGGCACAGATGAAGCAAGATCCAGTTGCAGCACACTTTATTAATTAGATTCTAAACTAGAACAAACTAGGACAAGAACACAGGACTCAGGAACAGAACAACCGAACGACAGCGTAACTGTAGACACAAAACAGTCAAACAAGAACTCACAAAGACAGGGCTGTAACACAGGGCTTAAATACAGGGGTAAACGAGCTAGACAGGATAACAAGGGGGCGTGATTAATGGGAAACACCTGGGATGACTAATAGACAGACAGGAAACCACTAAACATGACAGGACACAAAACCACATCGTGACACCCACAATAACAGAAATGATTAGTTCACCTCTCGAGTCTTCGGTTCTTTTTTTGTCACGTGATGTGACAGTGTATTGGACAAAGAAATTAGTTAATAATTCCCAAACTTCCTTACAAACAAGCCGTCAGTCATTTCTGGTCTCAAATTGTAGCTTTTTTTTTTTACAATTAACAATTTTTTGAATTTTTGTCATGATGGTTCTTTTCCATAACATTGAATGTGGTAATAAAGAGTTGGTAATGCTTTAAGCTTTATCTGTACGATGGGGGAAATCACTTTGATAAAGCAAAGATACCTACATATAACAACAACATACAGTTACGTGACGGAAGACCGAACGACTCAAACCCGAAGATTCGAGAGGTGAACTAATCAATTCTGTATCCGGTACCGACTGCATAGCCTTATAGCCTATGGGGCTGTCACGTGATGAACGAAAGACTCGAACCCGAAGACTTGAGAGATGAACTAATCAATTCTGTATCCAGTACCGACTGCATAGCTCAGGTTATGTGACTGTCTCGAGATGTGAACTAATCAATTCTTTATCTGGAATTACAGACTGCATAGCTGGGTTTATAGGGCTGTCAAGGGGTGAACGAACAACTCAGATCGGGTAGGTGAGGTAAACTAACAGACTGCATAGCTCAGTTTTAGTGATCGACCGATATATCGGTCGGCCGATAAATCGGGCCGATATTTGCGGGTTTGATATCTGCTGCGTTCGCCGATAGTTTTTTTTCCCGGCATTAATTACAGACAGGCTCTGCAGGCAGCTCTGTTGCTGGAGACGCTGCAGTTCACGTGCAGCCCATGCACTGCCCCTCCCACACTAGCAGAGTGCTGGAAGCCTCTTCTAGACAACGGTTAGTTTTAAAATTTCAAAGCATCTTTTTAACTGTTTGACTTAGCTGAAATACACTTTGAAAGTGGAAACACGTTGCTCTATATGTGCGTGCAACTATAGCTAAGCAAGTTTGTAGGTCCAAATGGAAAACGCGAATGCCTCATCTATAAAACTGCTTGTCATTGTATTTAGGGAGCTGCAAATAGCTAAGTTTGAGGCTATCCATATGCATACGGCAGCTGTTACGAACACTGGTCATAGGATTAAATAATGCTGACGTTGTTCGGTGATTCCGTGATATTTGTGGGAGTTTTATTCAGCGACCACCTGGCTGAGGTTTGGACGTGTGCTCATAAAAGAAGCGACGCGGTTGCGACACGCATGCGATGCAGCGCGCCTTTGCCGTGGTGAGATGAAAACATCTAAACTTTTCACAATGCCGCAAGCGCACGCAGGTCATGTGACAAAAAACAACTGACCTTTCCATGACAACATCGAAAGCTCGGCCGAACAGCGGATCATAGCTGGACAGGGCGGGTTTTTATTTCTCCTCTCCATAAATATATGTAGTCGTAAAGGGCTAGAAATAAATGAATCCTTACTTCCTCGTCATCATGGAGAGCGCAGTTCATGTTTGCATAGCAACAACAGACGCAAGCGCTTGTAGAAGCGGCACGGCCGTGCTTTCCACACGTTTTAGACGCGATCCCTAATTCATAATAAACTTAGAATCTATTTGGTTTAAAATCGTTTTTGTTTTGTTTAAAATGTTTTATTTATTATGCTTAAATATTTATTTTCAGAATTTATTTTCAGAATTTGAATTATGCTTAAATATTTATTTTCAGTATTTTCAGCACTGAACTTTTTTTCTGTTCTACCTCACATGTTTTTAATATTTGTCAAATATAGTTTTTTTTTTTTAGTTCAATAAATGTTCCTTTCTTAATTGAGACTTGTAACAGTTGTTATCATTATATATTATATACGTGTCATTTTTATGATGTAAACTGAGTGAGCAAAAGCAGTATCGGCTCCAAATATCGGCCCAAGAAAATCGGCAACCCGTATCGGTCATCGACTAAGGCTGATGAAAAAAAATCGGTATCGGCATCGGCACTAAAAAATCCATATCGGTCGATCCCTACTCAGTTTATGGGGATGTCACAGGATGAACAAACTACTCAGATCGGGAGATGAGGTAAACTAACAGACTGCATTGCCTGAAGACCAAAATAAGCAATTAATTAATCAATCATTTCTGTTTCTCATAATTTGGCCTTGTCCTTGCATTGCAATTTTTTTCTTATTCTAAATGTGATCAACATGTCAAACAGTATTTGGGGAATTTGGCTATTAACATGTAACATTTTAATTATATTCTGTTGAAATGAACTAAATGAACGAAATGACTTGAAAACAGATTTGTTCATTTTGATGAACGAGATTCAAAGATCCGAGTCAGTAAAATGATCCGAACTTCCCATTACTACTGCAAACTGCTATAGTGAATGGTAACCAGCCATTTAAATGTTGAGCAAGCAAGCTTATTGGCTGCAGATACGACTGTCTCGGTCACCAGCTAGTCATCACCTCCTCACTACATTTCCCATCATCCTCCCTGGCCCTCATCTGCATGCATTTCCCAATCACAGAGATCGCTGTCACCTGCACCTGCACATCATCTGCTCATCACAGGCAGCATATAAGCACACATCTCACACAGTCACATTGAGTGAGTGAGTGAGTGAGTGAGTGAGTGAGTTGCTGTGCGTGCGTGCGTGCCGTGCCTTGCCTCAATCTTCGACCCTGTTCCTCCTAGTTTTCATTGTCTTCCTGCTCCCCATTGTCTCCCTCCTTGTGCTCCAACGTCTCACCACTCCACGCTGTCATCCACGACCTCCATAACCATCTGTTACGCAATAAGACTGTCAGAATTCCTATTCTCCATTCCTCCAAGACTTTATCAGTGATCCGCAATTCATATTTCCTCTTACCTTCAATAAACCTGTTTCTCCTCATTACCATCCTTGTTGTGAGTCTTTGTTCCGTAACAGAAGAACAGACCCTAACTGACTGAAGTATGAGCCTATTCCTCCACCCCATAGACTTGTTATACTCCTGCACCCAAGATGGCTGTCCAGTTGAGAAATATGTGGAGGATTTCCTGGAGCTGGCTTCAACATTCTACTTGGAGGATGATTTGCTCATGTTCCGGTTCCATGGAGATTTGGACGAACCCCTGCACTCTCGAATGCCGTGGAATGTGCATGGCTGCACATTAGAGCAATACGTCCTGTATGCACTCCTGCTCAGTCGATCCGCCTCCAGAATGGCACATCCTCTCCCATCATTTACAGAGTCCTCTCCTGAATGCCTTCCAGAGTCTCGTCCCGTCGAGACCACCCTTCCAGAGTCTTGTCCCGTCGAAACCGCCCTTCCTGAGCTTCTTCACGCCATGCCTTTTAAGCCTGAGCTTCTTCACGTCATGCCTGTCAAGCCTGAGCTTCTTCACGTCATGCCTGTCAAGTCTGAGCTTCTTCACATCATGCCTGTCAAGCCTGAGCTTCTTCACATCATGCCTGCCCAACCTGAGCTTCACGCCACGCCTGAGCCCTCGTCTTCGGCCAAGATGGCTTCATTCAAGTTCGTGAACTTGAACATGAGATTCGCAGCATTGATCATAAGCTGCCTGATTTGGAAGTGACCTCAGTCTACATTGCTGCTCACATCGCTGCATTGTTGATACAGGACTCGATGTGATTCACTCTCCATTCATCTTTGAAAGTCTTCACGAAGCTAAGCTAAGTTACTTTTTAATGCTCATTGCTAAAAGCTATCAGGGTATTGGCAACATGCTTGTGGAGGCATGACGTGAAGAAGCTCAGGCTTGACAGGCATGACGTGAAGAAGCTCAGGCTTGACAGGCTTGACGTGAAGAAGCTCAGGCTTGACAGGCATGCTTGGGCTTATCTAGTCGTTTTCATTCAAATGCTCTTGCTAGGCTTATGCGATCATATTGGCTATGTGCGTTACTTATCCTTATAGTTATTATACTTATAGTGATTTTAGCTCTATCCAGCCCAGATTCAAGCAGCTTGCGGTGATGGTTAGAAAATAACAATTCATGGTGCAAACGGAATCATTTCTGCTATGGCACAGCTCTAAAAAGACATAGCAAACAGTCACTATACAGTTGAGTCGTTTCAGCGTTGATTCTGTCGGGTATCGGACACACTTGGTATATCTAGTTCTTGGAAACATGCCGTTCTTAAAGTTATAGTGTGCTTATTGGAAACATGCTTTCTCTAAAGGCTATCTGTTGTTATTGAAACATGCTTGTTTTTAAGGCTATTTGGTAGCTATTGGAAACATGATTGTGCTTAAGGCTATCTGGTTGCTATTGGAAACATGCTCTGTTTTTTTTTAAAGGTTAAAATGGGGCGCGACCAAAAAAGTTTGAGAACCACTGCTCTAAAAGCTGCTATTGGAAACATGGTTGTTTTAAGGTTATTTAGCCCATTTGTTATTTGAAACATGGCTGTGTTTTAGGCTTATATCTGGTGTCATTGTCACATGCTGTGCTAAGTTTATCCAGGTATTAGCAAAATGCTTGTCGTTGTTTCAGCAAAATTGCTATCAGTACTGTACGGGTTGCTAATGCAAATGTTATTGAATTTATGCTCATTACTTAGGCTTCTAGTATTATTGAGCATACTGTACTAAGCAACATGCTGTGGTAATCAAAGCATTGTTTTAGCCTTATCTAGTTGCATAGAATAAAGAATGAGCATTGAATGAGACTCAACGCTGAGAATCAACGCTGAAACGACTCAACTGTATAGTGACTGTTTGCTATGTCTTTTTAGAGCTGTGCCATAGCAGAAATTATTCCGTTTGCACCATGAATTGTTATTTTCTAACCATCACCGCAAGCTGCTTGAAT
This sequence comes from Squalius cephalus, assembly GCF_949319135.1. Taxonomy (NCBI): domain Eukaryota; kingdom Metazoa; phylum Chordata; class Actinopteri; order Cypriniformes; family Leuciscidae; genus Squalius; species Squalius cephalus. The sequence goes on from NC_137143.1 coordinate 12,192,145, forward strand.
CTGGGCTGGATAGTGCTAAAATCACTATAAGTATAATAACTATAAGGATAAGTAACGCACATAGCCAATATGATCGCATAAGCCTAGCAAGAGCATTTGAATGAAAACGACTAGATAAGCCCAAGCATGCCTGTCAAGCCTGAGCTTCTTCACGTCAAGCCTGTCAAGCCTGAGCTTCTTCACGTCATGCCTGTCAAGCCTGAGCTTCTTCACGTCATGCCTGCACAAGCATGTTGCCAATACCCTGATAGCTTTTAGCAATGAGCACATGCTTGTGGCTAAAGCTAGATTATCTAGATTATTGGTAACATATTGCGCAAAATACACATTAGGTATGTTCACCGCAGAGGTCTGTCATTCAACACTAACAACACTGTAGCTTGATGATCCCATGAATGAGTGTGGAATGGAATGGATTCAATGGAATTCAGTACAACGGGAGCAGAAATCATTTTCATGAATGAGGAAACACACTGTACTACTTTGCTTAGCTGCGCACTGCATATGACTCAGAGCTACAGGGTGTATGCTTCCCCGACCGGACTACACTAGTTTTAATACTAGTCCTATGGTTATATAACATGCTTGTTGTATCAGATTTTGTTGTCACTAGTCAGAGCCATTGCTGTAGGGCACATGTGTCAAACTCAAGGCCCGCGGGCCTATTCTGGACCGCCACTTTATTTTATAAGACTCGCGAGAGCATACGATTGTCTTAAAATTAAGGATGTACCGAAATTTAGGCTGCCGAAAATCTTCGGCCGAAAATTGCATTTTAGGTTTTTGGGGCGCTGCCCCTCCGTGTTGGGCGATCTGGTTTCACTCTGGCTCAGCATGTTTTGTGACTTTGCGAGCGGCTCCGCTTCTGAAGATGCACAACTTCGAAGCCTGTTTCCACTATGTGTGTTGTGTGTGTGTGTGTGTGTGTGTGCCGACATGAAATTTCTCTAGACTTGTTTCTCTTTGCAATAGCACTACTGTGCTGTTATAGACTGTTATTAACATGCTATTATAGACATCCTAGGAAGTCGTGGAAGGTCTCGTTTTTGTTTTTGTTTTTCGTTACAAGCTGTTCACACATTGGCAATAAAAAAAAATTATTAATACATGAAAATTCTTACTTTAAAGGGGACATATCATGCTAAATGCACTTTTTTAGCCCTTAAATGCATTTTGTTGTATATTTGGAGTGTTTAGAAGTACAGAAAAGATGAAATTATTCTCTTCAGGTGCTTCGTTGATATCTTTATATTCTGTTTTGGCCTTATTTTTCAACCTGTTACGATTTTTCTGTTATCTATGACGTTTTGTGAACTATCACGTCACAGTATTTGCAGCGGAACTGCCAAATAAGGACATTGACTTCCGGCCCAACACTTCGAGCGATCCGCCATTATTATTTCTCGCTGCAATTTTGTAGTCCAAGCTAAAGGATGCAGAAGTTACGAGAGGGTAAGTTAAAATGATCGGTTGTTGGATGTAGTAACCCACACGCTTCATTACACAGTCTAATGTAGATGAACTGCCGCGCTTGTGGCGCATGTTTAACTGAAAGAACGAGCAGAGAGAGAGAGACCCGGTCTCGCGCGCGCTCGCACTCTCTCTCGGAGCCCGGCGAAAGTGTAAACAAGACATCACCGTCTCCAAACTAGACGCTGTCTTGCTCTCTCTCCCTCGCACATATTAATCAAAATAAATCGACACGGTGGTAAAAGGTCGGAAGACCAAAGTTTCATGTAACGTTATAAATACAGTAACACACCATTGCGATACATCCATATGAAGACGTTGTTCTGCAGGTTCGTCGTCTTCATTTTCATTTCGCTCCGGCTCCAACTCTGGCTCGAACATCTAAGGCTGGCTGGACAAGTCTTCCGTTGTTGACATTTTGTTAATAACGTGTGAATAAAAAGTTTCTGTGCCGCTAGATAATCCTATCTCTGCTATCAGACTACAAAAATGGCCGAACGGGGTGGAGTTGAACCTCTGCAACCTGGAGAGGGGGCGGGGTATGAAGTGTCTCAATTGTATTTAAAGAGACCGCACCAAAATGAGTTGATCTCAAAAGCACCTCAGAAAAGGGGTAAAAAAGGGGCCCGTGGAGCTATAATAATGAGGAATTCAGACCCAAGCATTGCAGTTCCGCTTTATATAGACCACAAATGTATGATTTATATGTAAAAAGGAACAATTTAAAAGCATGATATGTCTCCTTTAAGAAAAAAAAGGTTAAAATTCGTCTGAATAAGGGAAGTTTTTATTTTAGGTTCTATAACTGGTTGCCAAGTTTTTTCATGTCTTATGTTTTTCAAGCACCTTTCATTTAAATGATCATGTGGTCAAGTCAAGTCACCTTTATTTATATAGCGCTTTTTACAACACTGATTGTTTCAAAGCAGCTTGACAGTGATAACAGGAAAATAATGCAACAAAGTTTGTTTCAGCTGTACAGCAGATCTAGAAGAAAATACTGACATAGTCCAGCTTAAGTAAGTTCAGGGATGGTTTATTTTTGTTATAAAAAAAAAAGTTATTCATTTAGTTAATTTATACATATACACACATATATATATATATATATATATATATATATATATATATATATATATATATATATATATATACAGTATATAAAAATATATATATATATATATATATATATATATATATATATATAGCCGCTCTGGAGAAAACAGTGCTGTCATCGTCCAGCTCAGTTTAGTTCTCATGTAATGGAGTCAAAGCAGGTAGATCAATAATACTGTTGAATATTAATGTGGTGTGGCAAACAAATAAAGAAGTTAGTGAAATAAAACAGTGGTAACACTTTACAACAAGCTTTCATTTGTTAACATTAGATAACTACATTAGTTAATATGAACTAACAATGACAAAAATAATTCTAAAGCATTTATTAATCATGGTTAACGTTAATTTCAGCATTTACGAATACATTAGTAAAATTAAAAGTTGTATTTGTTAACATTATTAAATGGACATGAGATGACATGAACAAACAATGAACAGTTGTATTTTTATTAAATAAACATTAAAAAGATGAATAAATACTATAATAAATGAATTGCTCATTGATGTGAGCCATAATCCTCCGGATGTCTTTTCCTAGCTTGTCAGATGCACCATAAATGTTGGCATAGTATATAAAAAAGGAGCAGTCCTTTTGTAAGCTAAATAAAGTATTTATTGTACAAAAAAAGTGATCAAACAACAAACAAGGACAGAAATAATGATGAACAAGTTTTCTTCTTTGCAATGAAAACCAAACTACTTTATAATTAATTTCTCTACACAATATAAAGAGTGTTTGAACACAAATGAAAAGAGTAGGTAAATCTTCAAAGCAGAGAGTCTTTCAACACTATGTAATGTAAAATGTTTTCATTTGGATTTTTTTCTCACATGTACAGATCCCAATTATTTTTCCCCCACATATTGTATGACAAAAAAACATTAAGAACATTATATTAAACAGAGGTTTCAAATCGTTAAACTTAGGGTGATGGCTTGTGATCTCCATATACTTACCATACTTTCTTTGTGTCCTTAAAGGACTTTAAAATAGAGACCCTGTGGTATTTTAGAAGACTTGTACATCGTTCAAATAATATTGTTCTAAAAAACATTGACAGAGTAGTCATAATGTTTTAAACAACATTGACAGAACTGAAAATGGCAAGAGTAAAACAAAATTATGATGTGATTACATACATTTGTATTTCGACCATTAAATAGAGGATTTTGGCTCTTGAGATATTATAAAATTTGTCAATTTTCATTTAAATTGTCAATTTTCATGCAAGACTTAAAACTGTTTGATGAGGTAGTTTTTACTTATTTTGTGATTGATTTAGTTTTCAGTAGAGATAATTACTTACTGAAAATGACTAACTGATCATTACTGGCCCATATAACCTTGTTTCTATTCTGAACAAAGTAAATATTGTTGGTCACTTTTGTTACCTGCATTCTCATGGTGCATGGCCACTTTTATTTGAGCCACAAACAAGAGTTGCTGAAACTTTAGAACTTAATGAGGTGTCATCTAGTGTGCTAAGGCTTTAGAGTTCAGTTTTGTGGATTTTTTGGAATTACAAAACAGAACCTCTTTAAACTCCAGGCTTAGACCAGTTTTGACATTTTAGATATGTTTGTCTTAGAGGGGGGCAACTTCTAGTCGCTGCTTCAGCAGAATGATTTCAAAGAGGATAAAACAGATACAGTATAATGGATGGACCCTAAACTCCTTAGACATTTTTCAGTTATTAAAATCCATCTACAAATTCTTGTGCTTGAAAAGGTCAAATACAAATGGAGACAACAACATGATTCCTCTTGCCATTTAATTCCCATAGTGCAAAATTTATTGTTGGTAAGTAGAGTGCCCAAAATAATCTTTTACCCTTCAGCACCATCCCACCACCATCCCACCCCACCCCCTTTTTTTTCTTTTCTGTTATATACATATATTACTTAGATTTATTGTAAGAAGGCTCCTCTTTTATCCAACATCATAGTGCTTTTGTTTTCAACAAAGGGACATCTTTGAAGAATAGAAAAAGTTCCCTTTCGATTGGGTCTTCTAATGGATACTATGGGGAATGCATCCGGTATGACTAAACGGGACAACTGCATTGGCCGGCGACAACCTATGACGTCATTACTGGTGTGACCGTGAGTATCAAAGGGCGCCTGAGGAACACGTCATCCTCTTCTTTGTCTTCAGGATCCGTTTGTTTGAAGTACGTGTGAGGGAGCATTCATGGTTTGTTCTCAAGGGAGCTGATTGCGCGCATTGTGAAGATTTCTCAATAAAAAGCTCAGTTTGCGCCGTCCCTATTCTTGAAGGATATGGTATGTGCATTTGGATGGAATGTATTTGACTAGGTATATGCATTCACGGTCAAACAAGAACTTTTCCTCTTTGGGCTCCTATTGTTGGCTCAAATATAGCTACTGCTCTATGTGTTGTTTCTAGTTAGAGGCAGAAAGAGTGCAGGAATTAGAGGCAGAAAGAGTGCAGTAGTCATTATAATATCAATAATGGGGTTGTGGGAAGTTATGGCCTGTGCCACGAAGAGATTGAGATCTGGTTTGGCGGCGCGGGAGATGTGAGATCGCTTGTGGCTGACTTAGAAGGCAATTTCTGTCTTGACATAACTGTCCTGCTCCTTTGAGCCTTCTGTTTCCCCTTTGATCTCTACGGTGAGACAGAGAGATCATAAGAGAAACCATATTCGGCCCGCATTTATCCTTTTATCACAATAGAATAAGTAAATGTAAAGGGATTGCTTGAGCATGGAGATGTCAATGCCTCCATACTATTTTTCATTGGTTGAGGCCTCATTAAAGGCTCTGATCCTACCAGTTAGATCTTTATGATACTACATCACTCCTGAATGGCAGGACATATGCCCCCTCCCCCTAGAGCTCCGTATAGACAGGTCTATCAAGAAGTAAAATCTCTTTGTGAGCCTCCTTGGTGAAACTGTTTTTAGCCTAGAGCTTGATACAGGTATTGTTAGAGTTCTCTTGAAAGCCTCAGGAGTTGTCCTTTTGTTGTAGGTGTGTCGAGTTATGTAGGCTTCTTCTCATTTTAGAGAGTCGTTCTGTTGAGGCCCCCGCTCCCCGGAGCTCTGCATAGGTATTTATTCAAGATGTGGGGCTTTTTTATGAGTGAAGTTAGCCCTCCTGTCATTTATGAGTTGTTTTTTAGGCTTCCATTCTTAGAGCTCTGCACAGATAGTAACACAGGAAAGTCTGTACTATCTTCAGAGTCAAGTGTCTGAAGTTATGCCTCTTCTTGTTATAAATAGTAATTTTGGTAGGCCTCTGCTCTCCAGAGCTCTGCTTAGACAGTATTACCATACAGACAGTATGTTCAGCCAGTATGGCTCTGGAAACCTCTATCGTGAGAATGTCTGGCGTAGGGTGTAGTTAGGTTTCCTCTCGTTTTAGAGGGTCATTTTTCAGAGGCCTCCGCTCTTAGAGAGAGCTACGTACAGACAGTAGTACTGAAGTTGTAGGCTCTCTGGTTAACTCTCTTTAAGGCTGAGTGACAACAATGAGAGTGTTGTCTCTCATTCTAGAGAGTCGTCCTGCTCAGGCCTCCACTCCCAAGGGCTCCGCACAGACAGTATTGTCAAGGTGTATGTCTCTTTGGAAATGAGCCTCTTTGATAAGTCTGTCTCTGGCTTAGAGTGTGGTCGGTTTAGAGAGTAGTTTTTGCTGAGGCTTCCGCTCTGAGCTCTTTAGCGTTGGTTTTTAATCATTTAAAACTGTTCAAAATAATTTAGCTGTATGGTTAGTGCTGTAGTACTCCCCTTGCTTTTGAGGGTTGTAATGCAGAGTACTTCGCTTCCTAGAGCTCTGTTCAACAGTTATATCAAGCTGAATGACTCTGTGAGCCTCCTTGATGAGCTGTTCTCTAGCTAGAGTCTGGCTAGTACTCTCCTCGCTTTAGAGGGTTGTTAGGCAGAGAACTCTACACCCAAGAACTCAGTGCACTTACATTAACAAGTTGTTAGACTCTGAGAGCCTGAGACTATATTGATGTATAGATCCAGGATAGGCCTCTTGGGCTGTGTAGAGTCTTTACTTTCCAGGATTGTCGTCTCTGGATTGCGGGTGTGAAGTGATATTGTCTCTAATAATTAAATCCCTTCTCGTTGGGGGCCTCTGTGTTAGTGCTAAATGTAGAGATTCTGCTTAGGCAAACATGTCATAAACTTTTTCTGACAAAATAGTGTAACTAGCCTCCCTGGTGGTTTTAGGGGTTACGCTGTTGTCACCCTGAGGTGACAGGCTGGGGTTAATGTAATTTTGGCTATGGTCATATTCCCTTCAAGGAATATCTTTTTTTAAGTATGATTCCAAGCCTTTGAGCATTACCATCGGGCCAAGCCATATTTGGCCCTGCGAGCGAAGAAGCAAGGAACTGTACCTTCCTCATTTAGGGTATGTAGCTTGGGCAGTGGCCGTAGGGGAATAGTGTCATTGACAGCTAGCTGGTGTGTCCTTAAGGGAGTTTTGACTCCCTCACGTTGGTAGAGTCAATGTTGAGTGCTTACGTCACAAAAGCATGCATTCCCCTCAGCATATCGGAATGGTATTTGTTCCCAATAGTGTCCTCTAGAGCACACAGTGCAAGTTCCCATTTGAAAGGGAACATTGCAGATTACGCATGTAACCCTGGTTCCCTGAAAAGGGGAACGAGACACTGAATCTCATCGCCAGGCTTCTGGGATGCCTGCTATGTCTCCTTCAGACAAAGAAGTGGATGACGTGTTCCTCAGGTGCCCTTTTATACTCACGTCGCACTGGTATCATAGGCTGTCGCTGTTCAATGCAATTGTCGCGTTTAGATACTACATGCTTAAGCCACCGGTCATGTCGGAAGCATTTCCCATTGTGTTCTCCAGAGGACGCAGTGTCTCGTTCCCCTTCTCAAGGAACCATGGTTACATGAGTAACCTGAGACGTTTTCTATTCTACCTTTCCCCTTCTCCATCCTTTACTTTTTCAGCACTCCTAAATAAGTTTACTGTACCATTAAAGATTGGTAAGGGGCAGGAATGATATTTGATTAAATACAGAAAAAATTAAATGAAATGATTTTTCTCTACATTGCAGACACTGATTCAATAAGTGTCTTATTTACACAGGATAGAGCATTATAGTTGTGATCCATAGTGACATCTGTTCTTTTATATTGATGTAAATACCTTTGCCAGCATAGGGACCTATACTCAACTGTATTCAGCACAGCTGAAAACTCAGCTGTATTCAGTACAAGTGAATATAGCCATGAACATGTATTATTTTGTTTTACCTTGACACTGATTTACTGATACCAGACTTTTAAGGCAGAGTTTATATAAGCAGAGAAGACATTTCTAAAAAATAGCATTCATGTAAAATTATAGTTCATGGGAAACGTTATCTTTACACAAATTACTATTAAATTACTGTGTGTGACACTCTAGACATGTGTGACATTATTTTTTTAAATAAGCTATTTTTGTTATTTCCGTTAAGATGATTTTGTCCATCGCATATGATGAAACACATTAATAGTGCTACAAGCACTATTAGTTTTGTTCCTTTTCTCCTTATATAATAATTCCTAATAACAATTATTCCTTTCACTTCCCTTTTCATTTTGCTTTTTACAAAAAAAAAGAGTAAAAAGAGGATCAAACTAGTTGTGAAAGTGTACCTAGATTATTGAGAATGTCGCACCATAGTGGTAGCAGCATTAGTGGTGGGGGTGGGGTCGCATGTGTCTGCAGTCATTTCTTCAATGGATAACATTTGCATTGAAGTACATTAAAAAGACATGGAGAAAACCTAGAATAAGTCTTAGTATGCTGGCTCAAAATGTCAAAATATTTTTCACAACTGAAAGAAGATTGTGTGTGTGTGTGTGTGTGTGTGTGTGTGTGTGTGTGTGTGTGTGTGTGTCATCTTCCAGTGTGTCCTAACCAGCTGTAATTCAACAAGTTTCCAGCATCAAGTATTTTTTCTGTTCTCTCTAAATGTGGAATACTGCACAAATTAAAAAAATCTTAGCCAATGAGAATGTATTTGCTGAAGAGTGGGATTTTGGACCTATGAATCTCTTTGAATGTGGCCAGAGCTACCCAGCACAATGCATCAAAAGTAAAAACTATGGAGTTTTTTTGTGTGTAAGAATTGTTTGTAGAACAAAAATTTAGATTCAAATTGAGAAATCGTATTAGGACTATTCTGCTGGACTTGCGAAAGAAACTACAAATGTGTTTTTGTTCTCTGTACATTTTGTAGTATTCTTTCTAAAGAATGTAAGGAAAATATAAGGAAATTGTAGACATGCAGATTTTAGACTGCATCCCTGACACCCTCCCTCCATCACTTCCCCTTAGCTAAACCAAAACGCACAATTCTATGAACAGCCACAACGGTCCACCACCATTCCTGGAATTTTGCCATGGATTATCTGCTGTTTATCATTGAAGTAGAGCATGTTTATCGGTGACATTTTTGTGGGTGTGCAGCATGGCCCTGCTGAGCCTCTGGGATTAGCATGCTGCACCAGATGAGTATGTGGGTACTTCTGCATGAACATGTACTCACACTGGCCTGAGCAGTAGTTTGCCTTGTAACGTTTAGGTGCAATGATCCAGTCCCAGCCAAAAGCTTCAAAGTCAACTGTGAGCGGGTAGCGACAACAGCGGGATTCTGTGGAGTGTTCATCACAGTCAAGACCCAGATTCCTTCGTGATCGCTTGGTGGTTTCAAGAACCTTGACCTCCAGGAACGGCTGCTGGAGATTAGGGGAGGAAGAAGACATAGAGAAATGGGTCAAGCCGCTGGGACAAAAAAAAAAAAAAAAAAAAAAGGAAAGTTTTACAACTTTTTTTGTAACTCCAAAACTTTATTTGAAACAATTAATTTGAGTCAATTTAAATTTTAATCAGGTTTTATCAGCACTTTAGCCTCGTCAGCATTTGAATCAGTACTTTGCACCTTGTATAAACAGGAGTCTCAAATGTACATCAATGACTGCTTTTGATCAGATTGTGTGATGATATTTAATAACTATCACTGAACAATTACATTTGGCCCGCTGGATTGCTCGATTGCTCGCTGATCGATTGCTCCTGTCTGCCTCGCTGCCTGCTGTGAGTGTGTTTGTTTGCTTCGGTGCTGTAAGCTCCGTCTTAGCCTTGTATTTCTTTGTTTTGAACCATCATTTACTACCATTTTTAGTTGTTTATACTACTACATTATACCCAACATCTCAGATTAACCTGACATCGCTAGCTTCTGTTATTAGTACTACTAGCACAAAACGCTAGTAATTCGCTAGCCTGTTAACGCGCTACCCGTGCGCTCAGCTATTTTTATTTATTTATTTTTCTCTCGCGCGTCCGCGCCTTTGAGTTCATAAAAAGCTCAGGTGAGTAAGAATCAGTCAACAAACACGGTGAGTAATGTCTTGTCCTGTTATTGTCACCTGAACTTCATGTCACATGTTTAGCATAGCCTTCTCTGTCGTCAATATAGGATTTATATGTGATAAATGTAAGGAGACAGTTAGGTTGACAGAGAAGATTTCAGAATTAGAAACACGCATCCAAACTTTAATTGAGGATAGTAAGAGTGCTAGTGCTTTAGATGTTTTGGATGCGCATAGCATAGTGAACTCTTTACATGAGTCGGTTCCGGCTGAAGTAGAGCCTGTGCAGCCGGGCAAATGGGTGACAGTGAGGGATCGCTCTAGTCGCGGATCTAAAAACCACTCTTCCGTTCCGATTACCATAACAAATCGATTTGCCCCGCTCAGTGAAACACCCACTGAGAATGATTGTGCCCTAGTTATTGGCGATTCTATTACACGGAACGTGAAAATAGAGACACCAGCCACCATAGTCACATGTTTGCCGGGAGCCAGAGCGCCTGACATCAAAGCAAATTTAAAAGTGCTGGCTAATGCTAATCGTAAATTCTCTAAGATCATTATTCATGTCGGCACTAATGATGTTCGACTCCGCCAGTCGGAGATCACCAAAATTAATATTAAAGAGGTGTGTGAACTTGCAAGTACGATGTCAAGGACTGTAATTTGCTCTGGCCCCCTTCCTGTTCGCAGGAGTGATGAGATAGTTAGTAGATTGTGTTCGCTTAACGGTTGGCTGTCTAAGTGGTGTCCGCTTAATAATATAGAATTCATAGACAATTGGAAAAGTTTTTGGGGCAAACCTGACCTGTTGAAAAGAGATGGTATTCATCCCTCCTGGGATGGTGCTGCTCTTCTCTCTAGTAATATGGCTCATAGTCTTAGAGCTCAAACATGACAATCTGGGGCTCAGGTCAGGAAGCAGACAGACTGGCTTAACCGACCGTCTGCTAGCGGCCTCGCGTCACCAAGGTCAGATAAATCCCATCACATAGAGCCTCTTTCACCTAGCTATCATCATATAGAGACTGTGTCTGTTCCCCGAACTTGGAAATCCAAAAAACGTTTAAACCCATCTAAGGTTAAAAATTTAATTGATGTTCAACAAATAAAAAACAGCTATAATACAGATGAGCAAATGCTAAAGCTTGGGTTGCTGAATATTCGATCGCTTACTTCAAAAGCACTCGTTGTTAATGATATGATTTCAGATAATAACCTAGATGTGCTGTGTTTGACAGAAACCTGGCTAAAACCAAACGATTACATTACTTTAAATGAATCAACCCCGCAAGATTACTGTTATAAACATGAGCCTCGTCTGAAACCCAAAGGGGGTGGTGTTGCTGTAATTTATAGTAATAGTTTCAAAACCACAAAGAAATCAAGTTTTAAATATAATTCTTTTGAAGCATTGGTGCTTAATGTAAAAATATATAGTGTAAACGATAAATCACGTTTGAGATTTGTGCTGGCTACTGTATACAGGCCACCAGGGCACCATACAGACTTTATCAAAGAATTTGCGGACTTTCTATCAGAATTAATATTGACTGCAGATAAAGTACTAATTGTTAGTGATTTTAATATACACATCGATAATGAAAAAGATGCATTGGGATTGGCATTTAAAGACATTGTAAATTCAATTGGAGTTAGACAACACGTGTCAGGACCTACTCATCGTCGTAATCATACTCTAGATCTAATATTATCACATGGAATAGATGTTGATGCCGTTGAAATTCTGCAGCAGAGCGATGACATCTCAGATCATTACCTAGTCTCGTGTAATTTGCATTTAGCCAAGGCTGCAAAGCCGACTCCGTGTTTCAAATATGTGAGACCTATCACTTCTGCCACTAAAGATTGCTTTATTAATAATCTTCCTGATCAGTTTCATCATCTCAGTATCCCGGATAGCTTAGAAGAACTAGATATTACAACAGAAACGTTTAACTCTCTCTTTTCCAGCACTTTAGACACAGTTGCTCTGTTGCGCTTAAAGAAGATTAAAGAAAATAGTCCAACACCGTGGTACAACGAGCACACTCAGGCCCTTAAGAGAGCAGCCAGAAAAATGGAGCGCAACTGGAAGAAAACAAAACTAGAGGTATTTCGCATTTCATGGAAAGAGAGCTCGATTACTTACAGAGAGGCTTTAAAAGCTGCTAGATCTGCTTATTTTTCAACCCTATTAGAAGAAAATAAACATAATCCTAGGTATTTATTTGAAACGGTGGCTAAACTAACGAAAAATAAAGCTTCAAGCCCAGAAGTTTCCAAGCAACACAGCAGTAATGATTTTATGAACTTCTTCACTTATAAGATTGATAATATCAGGGACAAAATTATAACTATGCAACCGTCTACTACAGTATCGCATCAGGCAGTGCATTGTAGTCTCCCTGAGGAAAAATTTGATTCATTCGTTGCTATAGGAGAGGAAGAATTTACTAAACTCATTAAATCATCTAAATCGACAACATGTATGTTAGACCCTATACCAACTAAGCTACTGAAAGAGATGCTTCCAGAGGTCATAGATCCTCTTCTTAATATCATTAATTCATCTTTGTCTCTAGGATACGTACCAAAAAACTTTAAGCTGGCTATGATTAAACCGCTTGTTAAAAAAACGCAACTTGATCCTACAGAATTAGTCAATTACAGGCCGATCTCGAATCTACCTTTTCTGTCAAAGATATTAGAAAAGGCAGTATCCTCACAACTGTGTTCCTTTCTTGAAAGAAATGATATCTGCGAGGATTTCCAGTCCGGATTTAGACCGTACCATAGTATCGAGACAGCTCTCGTTAGAGTCACAAATTATTTGCTCTTATCATCCGATCGTGGTTGTATCTCGCTATTAGTGTTACTCGATCTTAGTGCTGCATTTGACACCATTGACCACAACGTTCTTTTAAATAGATTAGATCATTATGTTGGCATTACGGGAAATGCACTAGCATGGTTTAAATCATACTTATCTGACCGTTATCAGTTTGTAGCAGTAAATGATGAGATGTCTCATCGATCACAAGTTCAGTATGGCGTACCACAAGGCTCAGTACTAGGACCGCTGCTGTTCACTCTGTACATGCTACCATTAGGAGATATCATTAAGAAACATGGAATTAGCTTTCACTGTTATGCTGACGATACTCAGCTGTATATTTCTTCAAAACCTAACGAAATTTATCAATTCACAAAATTAACGGAATACATAGCGGATATGAAAAATTGGATGACTCGTAATCTCCTACTTCTAAATTCTGAAAAAACAGAGTTTCTAATTATTGGACAAAAAACGTCCTCACGTAATAACCTAGAATACTGTCTAACACTCGATGGCTGCTCTGTTAAGTCTTCGTCGTCGGTTAGGAACCTGGGTGTGCTCTTTGATACCAATCTTTCATTTGAAAGTCACGTGTCTAGTATCTGTAAAACTGCATTTTTCCATCTTAAAAATATATCTAAATTACGCCATATGCTCTCATTGACAAATGCGGAACAATTAGTTCATGCGTTCATGACCTCAAGGCTAGATTATTGTAATGCTCTACTGGGTGGTTGCCCTGCACGCTTAATAAACAAACTACAGCTGGTTCAAAACGCAGCAGCTCGAGTTCTTACCAGAACCAGGAAGTATGACCATATTAGCCCAGTTCTGTCAAAACTGCATTGGCTCCCTATTAAACATCGCATAAATTTTAAAATATTGCTGACTACTTACAAAGCACTAAATGGTTTAGCTCCGCAGTACTTGAGCGAGCTCTTAACGCATTATAGTCCGTCACGTCTATTGCAATCTCAAAATTCCGGCCAGTTACTAATACCTAGAATAGCAAAATCGACTGCTGGCGGTAGATCCTTTTCTTATTTAGCACCAAAACTCTGGAACAGTCTTCCTACCATTGTCCGGGAAGCAGACACACTCTGTCAGTTCAAAGCCAGATTAAAGACACATCTCTTTGACCTAGCATTCACATAATACATTATAGACTTCTATAATTTAATGTTAGGCTGCATAGATTAGGTCAGCTGGAACCGGGAACACTTCCCATAAATCCTGATGTACTCGTTACATCATGAGAAGAATGGCATCTACGCTAATTTCAGTGTCTGTGTTTATCCCGAGGTTTTCCTGCAGCCTGCCGGATCCAGGCCGTATCCAGATCTGACGAAGGACCTTCGCCTGGACCGATGACAACGCAGTGCTGAAGTGCCACCTAGTCTCTCCCTATGGAGGATCCCTCTACCACTATACAGATAAGGCGTTGTCGGGAAAATTTGTTTCGCGTTCCTACCCCAAAGCAACAAAATAAAATAAAATTCTTTATCAAATTTATAAGAAAAGACAAGTACTTTGTTTAGGCTTGGCTTGTAGGGAATTCCAAACCTGCGTATATTCAAACGCACATAACTATAGAACCCATTCTAAATGCGCATGTGAACGCCATCAGTGTTTCTCACAGGTTCGCGTTTAAAGTCTGTGTAGAGGGAATGGTGTCGTCTTAGCGGCCCCTAATTTAATAACAAATGATCGCTGCGACGGAAGCAAATCAATCAAAACTAATTTTAGATGGAAAATAACTTAACTCTGCTATAAAGCCAAAACAATCTCTGTTACCTTAAATTATACGCTTATCTCTGTAAAGCTGCTTTGAAACAATCTACATTGTTAAAAGCGCTATATAAATGAAGATGACTTGACTTGACTTGACATTTCAGTCTTTTCCTCACACAATGGAAATATATGGCTTCAGAATAATTTGAAAAACTGAGCAGGTGTATGGACAAATTGTATTGTGTTTTGTGTCTTTTTTAGAGTTTAGTAAAAATTCAACATAATCTCTTCTTGGATCTTTGTTATGAAAAATAGATGAATGAAATGAAATATACTTTTGTCCGCAGTGGGAAAATTTGGTGTGGACTCAGTATTCAATGTTTTAACATCACCTGTTACTCTTAAAATAATCCTAAAATACAGTACAACACAATACAGACACAGAACACCCTTATGGGAAAAAATCACTTGTCCTTATTTAACAATTTGATTGATACAGGCACAAACAAGTATTCTTCCAAAGATCATTTTTAAACTTCTGAAATAAGAAAACTAAATAGTAGAATGATTAGGAATGCCAATGCTGTCATTTATTTGCATGGATAACTCTTCGATGAACAAAAATGTTAAGATTATAACATTTTCTTTGAAACAGAAATCTCTATTTTTAATAGTCTAGCAGGTCTAAGGGTCCTTACCAGTCCTTCCTCTCCAGGCCGCAGAGACGTCACAGCCAGATCGTTGCCACTCTCGTCATAGGCATTTATATCAATGCCCCAGTTTGTATGGGGCTGCTTGAACCAGTTCTGCAACACATGTTTGAAATCAATGCTCTGCCAATGACCCGCTTGAGAATTGAGCTCGATCTTGAGTGACCGGATGCGGATGTGTCTGCTTCCTTGCTCAGTGATAGGTTTAAGGCGAAGGATCTGCAGATAAACAGTGGAAGTTTGCTGTAGTGGCTGCAGATAAACCCACAGCTGGGCTTTCAGGACCTTGGTGAACATCAGTTTTGGACTGAACTTGAAGAAACAACAGCTGGGTTTCCCATCCACCTGCACCAGAGGTTCAGCTGTAAGAAACAAACAAAAAATACTATTAATCACTGAAGTCAAACAGCATGATACCAACAAAACAAAAATAATCTAAATTAGAATAAAACTAAAATGTGAACAGCTAGGCCAAGTTATGTCCATTAAAGGCATGTAATGAAATCTGCACTTTTAATAGGATCTTGGCACAAAGTATCTAGTCCATTTCAGAAATAGTCGATCTACTGAGGACACGTTTGCCTTACAGTTGGCCTTTATCGGTGTCATTCAAAAGATAGCACACTTTTTGGATGGAAGAAAAAAGGATCGGAGAAAACCAATTTAAGATTAAAGATAATGGTAACACTTTACAAGAAGGTATCATTTGTTAATCAACTGCTCATTCAACTCTAAAGGCCCATTCACACCAAGGACAATAACTATAAAGATAACGATAAAGATATAGTGGTAACACTTTACAATAATAGTACATGAATAATCATGTTCTAATACCTGAATTAATAATTACTTTACTATGAACTAATGATGAGTTAAGACATGTACTAATGAGGAACTAACCTTAACTACGACATGAGTCATATGAATTCCTGCATGAATATACCATCTTAACTACACGTTAGTACATGCTTGTTAATTAATGTATTAATTAACATTTCGGGTTTAAACTAAATCAAACATGTTCCAGATCAGAAGAAAGATGTACTAAAAGGGCACAATGTAAAATTGTTCATAAATTTGACACCAGCAACTGTCACAAACATCAGTGAATGACACTAACGTTAGATGTCTTGCAATGTTTACATTTAACCTTACTCATTGAACACACAATGATGCATTCATCATTAAAAACTATTTAATCTCATTCTGTTTTAAGTGATTCCACTGCTGCCATCAAGAGTGAAATACCTACACTAACATATTCATTAAGCAGATGCAATTTTCAAAATTAAAATCAGTGTTAGCACAGATGATGGTTATTTATGTGGTTATTTTATGGATTGGTTTACTGTCTTTATATCATAATGCAGTCGGATGTTAGTCAGTTAGGGTTCTTGCTCTTCTTTTGGGACACAAAATGTATCCATTTTCTAGAGCAAGTTTGATTTAGTTTACCCCGAAATGTTAATTAATACATTAATTAACAAGCATGTACTAACGTGTAGTTAAGATGGTATATATTCATGCAGGAATTCATATGACTCATGTCGTAGTTAAGGTTAGTTCCTCATTAGTACATGTCTTAACTCATCATTAGTTCATAGTAAAGTAATTATTAATTCAGGTATTAGTACATGATAATTCATGTACTATTATTGTAAAGTGTTACCGATATAGTTCTAAAAATTGTTCTCAATATTAAAGAATAGCAGAGTTCACACCACAGCTATAACGATAACGGCAAAGAGAAACGATATCATTGGAATCACTTTTAGAACTATTTTATCCAGCTGATGAACGATAAAAACATTGACAGCCAATCAGAATCCATCCTGCTGTAACAAGCTCAAGCATTTAAAGAGACAGACAAGCATGTGCTTAGAATAAACAGCACGATATCGTCCGCTGGTGTGGACGCTAATATAGTTATCTTTATAGTTATCATTCTTGGTGTGAATGGGCCTTAACAATAGTTTAATTTGAAAAGTGCCATAGATATGGATGATATGGATATATGGTAGATATGGACAGCATCCATTCCTATAGGGAGTAATGCATTACAAAAGTAATCATATTACAGTAATATATTACTGTGAAGCATTTTGCTGTAAAGCAGTAATAATATAAAGCATAATTATAAAGCTGGTATCGGAGCATTTTTACAAGTACATTAAAAGTTTCAATGACCCATACATAAACAACTGCCTCATTCTTGAATGAATCAGCCATTTGAATTGTTTGAATTAATGACTCATTGACTCACTCATTAAGACGGTCACCTGCCGCCATCTACTGGTGGTTTCGTTTAAAAGTATCATTCTTTCCAAAATTTCTTATTTGTATATTAAAAAAAATATTTAAAACAATCTCATAACCTTATTTAAATCAGTTAATTTGATTGGTAACAGCCCTAGTGTCTTATTATTCTAATTTGATTTTTTTATCTAATTTAAGAATTTAAAATTAAAGATGAAGCATGCATTTAATAAGATTAAGTGGGAAAATGCAGAAATAAATATGTCAAAGCTGATAGAACACAGATCAGGGGCCTGTACCATGAAGATAGCTGAACAAACTCGGGGTTACAGGATTAGTTTTGAGTTGACAAAACCAAACTGATGCAATCAGGCTTTATTGGTATCATGATGCAGCTCATCGACTTTCTCTGTCAACTCAGGCTTTGATCTTAAGCTATGATTACTCCACGCGCGCGTGCACATAAAAGAGTGACGTCGACACTGAACAACCAATCGCGGGTAAAGCGAGAGCGATATATTTTTCCACGGAGGAGCAAGAGATAATCATTCATAATTACGATGAATTTAAATATGTATTTCAACCTCGAAACAACGGTCTTTGCTGCCAAAGCAAGAGAAGACTGTTGGAGAAAGATTGCTGATTGTTAATGTGTAAGTTAAACAAATAGCCTACGTTCTATATTTATGTAAAATTATGGATATGTATGTGTAGCCTATATGTGTAATATAGCCTATAGCCTATTTTTATAATATATATAAAAAAAATGTGCATGTATAAGAGCTTAATATTCTTTTTTTTCTTTCTTTTTTTTGATGCAACCCCAACTCCAAATGTTCTTGGCAGCAGATAAAGACAAAATATAAAAATATAATTCAAAGTGGTGAGTATTTACCACAACCTTTTATTATTTTTGTGAACATTTTATCACAAACACTTGTTTGCAGCAAACAGAAATAAAGAGTTAAATTTAGAAAACCAGAATACACTGGCAGAGGAGTTGGCTCTGAGTAGGCAATAAGGGACGGCCGATTATGGATGGGATTACAGGTGCTGTACAATCTGACCCTGGTGCTGGCTCCTCTAAGCAAGTAACACTGGGTACGTGTGAAATACATTACTACTTTTTTTGAGTTTTAAATATGGCTGACTGTATGTTCTGCAGGGAAATACAGTGTCCCTGTTGAAGCCAGCACACACACACACACACACACACGCACACACACACACACAGTCTCCCACACAGAGGTCAGTATGCAGCAGACAGAACACCAAACATGACCTGCTTTACAACAATTATGCTTTATATTGACCTACTTTTATTTATTAGGGTGGAGGAAATGAAGACACTCTGTCTGTGTG
The DNA here is from genome assembly GCF_949319135.1 of Squalius cephalus. Taxonomy (NCBI): domain Eukaryota; kingdom Metazoa; phylum Chordata; class Actinopteri; order Cypriniformes; family Leuciscidae; genus Squalius; species Squalius cephalus. Next base: position 12,211,001 of record NC_137143.1, read on the forward strand.
TTCTCAGACAGTTGCTGATGTGAATGCACTGGACGTTTTATTATGGCAAACATTTGAATGTCTGGCATAAAAAAGGGACTGGCCCTTACACATCTTTTATTGTAGGATTTTTCACAACCTGCCCCAGAAACTGAGGCCTCTACCTCAATGGGCTACAGAAGAAATGTGAACAAGGTAAGGATTTAAAACCCTTGACAAATTACAGTCAGTCCTGTGTTTGTAGGAAGTCAAGGAACTTTTTTTTATTTGAGCCTCCAGAAAACTTGTAATGATCATGTTTGTGGTGGAATTATGTTTTAGGTGGAAACAGACTCAGTCAGGGCCCTTTACAAAAGGAGACTCGAACTAGACTGCACACTAAAGGGGACTTGAACTAGACTGCACACTAAAGGAGTTTTGAACTAGACTGTTCACTAAAGGGGACTCGAGCTGGACTGTGAGCTGAGGAGGCTCAAAAAAAATAAAAAAAATAAATTGGAGATCAAACAGCTGGATAAAACTGTTCTCAGTATGTGAACTTATTTAACCAAGTAACACTTTAGTAATGCAACTTTCTCTTGCTCTCTTTCTCCCTCCTTCCCTCCCTCCCTCCCTTCCTTCCTTCCTCTCTTCCTTCCTCCCTTCCTTCCTCCCTTCCTTCCTCCCTTCCTCCCTTCCTCCCATCCCACAAAACCAATAAAACAGTTTGAGGCCTATCTGCAGTTTCAGTGTGCTTTTATTAAGTGTAATATTGAATGGTGATTGCATCTACATCTGCACCAGCTGGGTGGTCAAGTGTGATCAGGTCAGTTTCATCGGGGAGAAGCTGGTTTTGTGGTGTTTCTCGCTCCTTTCTACTGGTGGCTATATTGTGCAGAATGGCACATGCAGCCACTATCTGTGATGCCCGCTCTGGTGACTCTTAAACACCGAACACAGTTGAAATGTGCCTTTAGGAGGCCAAAGGTCATCTCTATCTTCACTCTGGTTTTACTGAGGGCCACACTGAAGCGGTGCTGTGGCCCTGTCTGAGGGTCATGATGGTTATTGTGTAGGTTTTTCTATCTCAGTTCAAATTAACAGTGTTTTGTACTGTACCAAATTTATCTCGCTTTCCTCAAAGTGCTGACACAACACAGAATCACGGAAAATTCGTGAGTCATGCACTGAGCCAGGCCATTTGGCATCCAAGCTTGTGATCATATGTTCGTGATCATATGTTCGTGACCACAAGTCATCTGCAGATGAAATGTTTAGTAGATCATTGTTATATCTGTTAATGTTACTATTAATTTAAAGATTCATCTCACAGAAAATAATCATCTCACATATTCACATCATCTCTACCTGAACATTAAGGCTGTGATAGGACTTCCTATTAACATAATCTGCCTCATGTTCCCCTAGAGCAGTGGAGACTGGAGCAATAGACTGCGTATGCAATGACTCTAGGGAATCCTATCATAAGATTGACAGAATAATAATAAAAAAGATTTAAAATAATTCTTAACATGTATTGTATTGTATAGTAGGCTACATTTGTGAAATTTGCTTTTTTTTTAAAAAAAAAGTGTTCATGTGATGTCACCCTATCAATCTTACCGGCAATTTTATAAAAGCCCTCTTTTATGGATATTGTCGATAACTGTCCGGGGAACACTATTAATGAAACTATTCACTCCTGCAGAGCGAGGACCCTTGCGAATGGTTCGACAAACCGTGTTTTCCCCTAGCTTCTGTGCGTCACCCACCGTGCAAGTATATACCACTTGCAAAAAAAAAAAAGAAGAAAAAAACAAAACAAACCTAACGCAATTCCATTTGCGGTACAGTAAGTGCATGAATTCGACGTGTTAAATTCTTTATGTGCGGCTCAAGAAGTTCGCAAAGATAAGACATTCCTTCCGCGGAAAATCGGTATCTTTTTCATACAAGTAACTATCAGGAAAGGCAAGGGGATTTTGTCTGGCTATAAACTCTTTCTCTACGAAGTGCTCATCAAACAATTTGCGCTGAGATGTCCATAGGATTTGGAAGAAAATGTGAAGCCATTGTAATTCAGACACTGGGAATAAGTTACGTCACCTATATGTTTCTTTGCTCTCAGGTGATTGGTCAAACTTCAGTCTGAGATCTCGAATCCAGAACATAACCTGCCCCGGAGCAGGTTAGCCGTGCAGCGTAAGATACCATGGCAACGAACACCGATTAAAGCCAAGCTACTTTCATAGTACCTAAAACCCAGGGTTGGCGGAAACTAAACTGAAACATAGCTGGCTAGCCACCTAAACCGGCTTCATGGTACAGGCCCCAGAATTGTCACGTTTCTGTTTGAGTTTGGACTGTTTTTGTGATTTGTATTCAGTTCATTAATTCATCTGTCTCACATGTGCCCTGTTAATCACCTCGTTTAGTTATCTCGTTTGTTTTGCCCCAGCTGTGTCATATTTCCCTGATCTGTTTCCTTGTGTATTTAAGTCCTGTGTATTCCTTCAGTCTTTGTCGGTCAATGTTTATGTCAGTGTTAATTCAGTACTTTGAGCACACGCTCCCTGTTTCTTGTATTTGCTTTATTGAGAATTAAAACCTTGGAATTATCATCTTCTTGTTCGCCTCCTACTTCATCTACCCAGAAGCCTGACAGATTGACCGACCAAAACTATTGCAAAATCCAGTTGGATGAATTTAAGGACCACCATGGATCCAATATATACCCTCTGCTCCATCTTCCAGAATGGCCGCTCCATAGAGGAATATGTGAGTGAGTTTTTGACTTATTGCCACCTGGCTCCCCTGGATGATGCTAAAGTTAAGGACTGTTTCTGGATGGGTCTGGACCAGGAAGTGAGTCTCTATCTACCCGATGTCGACCCCAAATGTACTCTGGCCCAGTATCTTGATTTTGTGTTATTAAACTGTGGATCTCTCTTCACTGTGGGCGAAGCCAAACCAACTCATACTGCTAGCCCAGACAAACCCACTGTACCACTCCCCACTAAGCCCCGTATCCGTTCTGGACCTGTCTGAGATCACATGGCCCAGAGCACGTAAGCTCATCTCTAACAGTGCTGATTTAACCTCCAAAATGTTTGACCCAGCTTGGATGTCTGTCCGGGTAGCTCTCAGATCTGTTCCACGCCCCACCAGATCCACTGATCCAGTCGCCAGTCCAGCCGAGCCTGCACTTCACGCCAGTCCAGTCGAGCCTGCACTTCACGCCAGTCCAGTGGTCCCAGTTCCGGTGGTCCCGAGTCCGGTGGTCCCAGTTCCGGTGGTCCCCAGTTCCGGTGGTCCCGAGTCCGGTGATCCCAGTTCCGGGTCCAGTTCCGGGTCCAGTTCGGGGTCCAGTTCCGAGTCCAGTTCCGAGTCCAGTTCCGAGTCCAGTTCCGGAACAAGAGGCTTCTTCACCGCTGGTCCCGTCCAGCAGAGACCCTTCACCGCTGGTCCCGTCCAGCAGAGACCCTTCACCGCTGGTCCCGTCCAGCACAGACCCTTCACCGCTGGTCCCGTCCAGCAGAGACCCTTCACCGCTGGTTTCGGCCAGTTCAGAGCCCTCTTTGCCGCTGGTTCCGCCCAGCACCGAGCCCTCTTCGCGGTCCCTATCAGCCCAATCAGAGACTATTGTTAGCCTTCCTTCTCCTATACCCGGGAATTTCTCCAAGTATTTTTTTTGGGGGGGGGGGGGGGGGCATACGCCTCCGTTCTGGCCACTCGAGGGACCATGGCCACCCGAAGGGTCCGCACCGCCATGGCCACCCGAAGGGTCATCTCCGCCATGGCCGCCCGAAGGGTCCTCACCGCCATGGCCGCCCGAAGGGTCATCTCCGCCATGGCTGCCCGAAGGGTCATCTCCACCATGGCCACCCGAAGGATCACCACCGCCCTGGACACCCGAGGGTCCGACAGCTCCGCCCTGGACGTCCGACAGCTCCGCCCTGGCCACGCTCACAGCCTGTTCCGCCCTGGTCCCCTGACCAGCCTGCTCCGCCTGGACCGTCCTGGAGTCCAGGATGCCCACCCTCCCACCCCTTTGGATGTTATATGGCGCGAGGATGCGCCTTCGGGGAGGGGGGAGTACTGTCACGTTTCTGTTTGAGTTTGGACTGTTTTTGTGATTTGTATTCAGTTCATTAATTCATCTGTCTCACCTGTGCCCTGTTAATCACCTCGTTTAGTTATCTCGTTTGTTTTGCCCCAGCTGTGTCATATTTCCCTGATCTGTTTCCTTGTGTATTTAAGTCCTGTGTATTCCTTCAGTCTTTGTCGGTCAATGTTTATGTCAGTGTTAATTCAGTACTCTGAGCACACGCTCCCTGTTTCTTGTATTTGCTTTATTGAGAATTAAAACCTTGGAATTATCATCTTCTTGTTCGCCTCCTACTTCATCTACCCAGAAGCCTGACAAGAATATTGTTTCAGATTAAATAATATTTATTACAACACACACACAAAAAAAAAATTCCAGACAAGCAACTTTTTTACTCGGACAAGTGAATGACCGATTTACTTGTCCGAAGGACAAGCAAGACAAGGCTTATGGTGCGTTCAAGTCCTCCTGGGAAGTTCGTACGTACGAGGTGGGAAGTCGTGCTTATAACGGCATGTGCGTTCAAGTCACTTTCGTCGGAGCAAAATGGCGGAGTACTTTCGCTTAATTAATTACACAAAAATACAGTAAGGTTCTTAAACTCTTGTTCTAGAAAATGAAATACAAAGAAATGTGCATCAGGTGTACTTTGTATTTTTATGTTTTTAATTTATGAAGCCACTACCAACACATCGTTACATGTTGCATTGTTATATTATAATACTATCATATTCTGTGTTGGCGATTAGCTAACTGAGCTGTTAATAGAAAAGCCTGACAATATCACAGCTAAATACCTTTACGTATTGTGTATTCTGCCATGTTAATCACTGACACACCCCCAACTCGTAAAGATCGGAGCTTAGAGAAAATCCCGAGCTCCCCACTGGTATTTACGACATTGTGGTGGCGTTCAAGTGCGTTCAACTCGTAAATACGATCTATACGAGATGACTTGAACGCACCATTAATGTCGGGCCCAGTACAGTAATGAGTAACTTTGTGAAGGTATTCAAGGAGCATCAGCAACAGCCAGTGGAGTCTGCGGAGGAGAGGGAGGAGGTGGAGCGTGATAGCAAGGTGGACTTCACAGTGTGCTTAACGCTGATGGTGATGATGCTCAGCACATTCTATGTGTATTGCCTCCTAGGGCTGTCACTTTTGAGAAAAATCAAATTCGAACGGATATCGAATATCAAGCATTGTATTCGAATATATTCGAATATCTACGAGTAAAATGTAAAATGAAAAATGAAGTTAACGAACAACCTCGATCCATCAGGAAACGCCACATGGTCGCTGAATTTCACTGCGCTTCATGAAGAGTTTTTCTTTTGCGTGAAGAAGCCGTTCGCCGGAGATGTGTTAAAAGATAGCGGAGTGCATTCATGATTATTAGGCTATCGGTATAATAATCCTCCTGGCGCCGGGTCTGAGTGAGTAATTTACTCTCTTACCTTTGTTCTTTGATTAACATTAATGACACTTTAAGACCAGCCGGTGCGGACAGAGAGACGCGATCTGACACGCGTCGCATTTTCTCACAAATCTCTACGTTCATTTAAGACTTTATTTAAATAATTTAAGACTGCTCTTATGAGGACACTCGACAAAACGGACATTTGGCATAATTTGTGTGTTGTGGTTTGTTCAAGCCCGAAAGAGAACTTGATACTGACACGCGTCTTTTCTGTGGGTCGTGTGTGTGTGTGTGCGTAATAGGCAGGAATTACAGCGCGGTCTAGTCTTGTCGTTATTTTCCATTTACAAAACAAGCTGGCTATTGGCTATTATTCGCTTGATTTGGTCATGGGCCTATACGCTACAATACGTTTAGAGCGGCCGCTACTGGATGAGATGGCAAACAATAAAATAAAAAGCAAACGGTCTAATCATAGACTGTAAAAAATTAGCAAAACATGGCACTTTAAAAACCGGATAGTTTATTTATAGTTCGATTTCGAATATTTCACGTCATGTTCGAATGCATATTCGAATATCGAATAAAAAGTGACAGCCCTATTGCCTCCCCACCATAGATGCGCAGCCCACACACTTAAACTAATTGCGAACAATGAGGTTTATAAATGTCTGGCATCTAATCCAGAATCGAGGGCTGTGTATCGTAATGCTACAGCCAAAGGCCAGTCTCTCCACAGTTGCAAAAGAGTGCCTGTAAGAGATCAGTGATAGAAAGTTGATTCTCCCCACAGTAACACGGTGGAACTCATTCTATGACACCTACGCTTGGATCACAGGAATGCACTGATGCACTGGACATCCTACAAGGTTAGGAAACTTGTTTTTATGGAAGGCTTAAACCAACGCTAGAAGTTCTCATGGACAAAACTTTAGCAACAAAAATGGCATATCGCAAATAACCACTGGGCTGCCAGAAGTTATTACTGGCCGCTGTCTCACTGTGCTGGGTAAAAGAAGCAGCAAGAAAAGACCACATCAATTTCCTACTCATGAAGGAGTGCTGCTCCCTAACACCAGAACAGTCTGCAGCCCTGATGCCCGATGCCCCTCAACCTGCTGCTGTCGCATCCAGGCCGGATGACTTTTTTTCCTTTGATGAACATCACAATGCCATGGCTGATGCACCGCAATGTCAGTGGAAACTGAGGTAATGTCTTATATGCAGCAGTTTCCAAGAATTAAAACACAACAAAAAAACAACAACAATAAATAAATAAATAATACAAAAAAATCACACTCCACTATAATGCCCCATCAGCATCCAGTGCAGCAGTAGAAAGACTTTTCAGTCTCGGGAGATGCTTTCAGTGCCTTGTCCTGATGCGCTTCAACAGATATTTCAATCAAGTGGGTAGTTGAATAGAAGTATGGTATAGATCTAGGCCATAAGTGTCTTCATATATCTATTTATTTTACCAGCCTTGTTTGGCTGCATGCTACCTCTGTTGTATATTTGGCAGTAACTGCTTTCCTGTTTAGCCTTTATTTTTTTATTTCAGTTTTCCTATTTGTGTTTTTAATATAGCCAAGCTTACATTTTCGTGAAGATGAAATGACTGAGCTATATTTCCTATGATGCCTAATTGGCCCAAGTACTTTTATTGTATTACTTTTTTGTATTCTTGAAAAATGTGCTAGCTCCACAGAGCCATTAGCTATAGGTTTAGCTATAAGTTATTTAAATTTTACCAGCCTTTGTTTGGTAGCCTATATATTTTAGGCATTGTTTGGCAAATAGCAGTGTTCCCCCGTTTGACCCGTTTAATTTATTAGCAATTGTATGTTTAGCCTACATGTTAATTTTTAAGTTGGACTGAAATGACTGAGCCATATTCCTTGAGCCATATTCCTCCGGTTTGTGCTGTGAACTTGAATTAAAAAAAAGAAAAAGAAAGAAAAGAAAATAGAAAGAAAAAGAAAGAGAGGTTGAGTTATTAGGCTATAGGTTGCATTATAGTGTGCTCTAGCTCTTTTCTGTTTGGTATCTCTACTATAATTTACATGACTTTTGTGATTCTAACAGTGATTATATTGCGCCATGAGCCTCCTACACAGTCATTTTGCTATACCACATTACCCTCCACTGGATGTATAATGAGCAGCAATAAACAAAATTTTAGCATTTCAGAATGCCTAGTAATACTTCTGTGGTTATTTTGGTGAAAGTAACTCAAAAGTAACGCAAACGCAGTGTTACGCATTACAATTCAGAGACAGTAATTGTGATGAGCAGGACGAGGGCAGCGCGAGCGCGAGGCCGGTGGCATGATAACTAATGAGCGACACCTGCGTGACGCATCGGTCTCTCACGGCCCTCGGGCTCGTCCTGCTCGCCACAGTAATATTGTAATGTAACTTATTACTTTAAAATGACAGTAACTAGTAATATAGAATATATTACATTTTGGAAGTAACTTGCCCAACTCTGTTAGTTAAGTACACATGGTACTGTGTACTTTCACTTCGGTTTTGTGACAGAGCCCTGACACAAAATGTATAATTTTGTCTTTGTGCAGCATGCGGCTTCGAGTGTGCTCGAGCTGTGAGCTTTCTTTTCCACCATGAAGCATGGTGTTCGGATCCCACCACTCTTTTTTAGGTCAGTTTCGGTTCCATGTCGGGGTTCGTACATTCATCGGATATTTGTCTCTTGGTGTGAGTGCACAGGTTGAGTGTTCAGTCACTCGCCGTGCGCTCATGTGTATTTGTAGGGTGCCTGGTTTGTTCCCTTTCAGTCGCTCACGTTCGACGTAATATTGACTTGACGACGTAATTGGGATTGCCTTGAGAGACCAATCTACTTCGAGAGTATTAAAACGAGCCAATGCACATTGGCATGCGATAATTGCATCAGCTGCACTGCTTGCAGCGCGAGCATATAACGAGCAGCAGGTGCATCGCATATTGTCTTTCACTTCGGAGCCGAGTGGTTCTGCAATCTTCTGACAGTGTTATACTTCAAAAGAAGAAAACGAGTCTACTTCTTCAGGAGAACGCCTCTTCAAGCTGGTGTTGGTGTTACAGTGCAGACAGCGCTGGCCTCGATCTCACAGAGAGCAAAACAGCTGTTTTCACAGCTCAGAATGTTGCACCTTAAATGAGAATGTGAGTGCTCACATCAGGCTTGCACTAGCGTCCTGTTTGTGCTTCTGGATGGGATGCTGGTCATTCTCATGATGGACCTAGCATTTCATTCGGGGTTCCAGAGGAGGATTAGACGTTGATTGCTGTAACAGAGAGAGGGCTGTTACGCTCTGGAAATGAAGATGATGCTGAGCGCCCACTTTAATGGTGTGCATGCTTATGCTGAATCAGATTCAGACTTGACAGCCATGCTTTCCCAGGTTACACTGGGGGCACAGTGCGGCGCGTAATCGCCTTGCCCCACCCCCGTGCCTTCCCGGATGTGTGTGAAAACTTTTTGCAGTATGGAAGCATTTTGGTGCCAATATGGCAAGCCAAACCTGCCAAAAGCTGCAGAAAGTTTTTCCTCTCTCACTACCCTCAATGGTGAGGCGGCAGTGCTACTGCAGACAGCCTCTTCCTTGCATGTGACAGCCCCCCTGCAAAAAAATAAAATAAAATTGTGCAAGGTCAAACAGTCATAATGCATGAGGGTAGTTCTGAGTGGGGGTTGAGCTGCGCCTGGTGACTGACCATGTTTAAAGGCACAGCGCTGGCCCTCGGCCAGATGATGTCCACCCTAGTGGTCCAGAAGCGCCCCCTGGCTAAACCTTGCAGAGGTGTGAGACATCGCCAAAGTTCGCTTTCTCAATGCTCCCATCTCACGAGGTGGCCTTTTCGGCGACACTGTTGGAGACTGTGCCCAGCGGTTCTCCGTTCAAAAGCAGGCTGAGGTAACCAAAAGCTTGCCTCAATGTGCTCCCTGAGTCACTGGTGGGCTACCAAATTCTCAGCAAAAGCAGCTTCTCTATCTGTGGGTCCCAAGAGAGCAAGGTTGGCGGTGTGCAACGCTATGCCTTGCCACCCTCTGCCCCCTCTTGGGCAATCCGGGCAGAGATTGCAGTCCTACTGGCGAAGGAAGCAATCAAGCCGGTCCCTGCAGCCGTTATGAAGACCGGGTTCTACAGCCCATACTTCATTGTACCCAAGAAAAGCGGTGGGTTACGACCTATCTTGGACCTGCGTGTCCTGAAAAGGTCCCTTCACAGGCTGCTGTTCAAGATGCTTACGCATAAAGTGCATCCGTCCCCAAAATTGAATTGACCTGAAGGAGATGCACTTTCATGTCACGATTCTACCTCAACACAGACCATTTTTTCGCTTTGCGTTCGAGGGACGGGCATATCAGTATAAAGTCTTACCCTTCAGGGTTGGCCCTGTCGCCCCGTGTCTTCACGAAAGTTGCGAAGGCGGCCATTGCTCCCATGTGCAAGCGTGGTGTTCGCATCCTCAACTACCTCGACGACTGGCTTATACTGGCCCAGTCGAGAGAGCAATTGTACGAACACAGGGACATACAGATGTGGCCTTTAAAAATGCGCGTCCCAGAGAGAAGAATGGCGCGAGCACTTCCGAAATTCTGTGGGATCGTGCAGAAGGGGGATTAGGTGTTGGACGCAGGAAATACTAAAACCTGTAGATGGCAGTCGTGTTTCATGTGGCCATACTGACGAAGTATGACGAAGACAAAGTTTTCATTTGCCAGTTACATAAACAGTCACATATTCTTCATAAAAATACGACTCAAACGCGCATCATTGTCTTATTTTTTTCTGTGTTCTTACAGTAGAAAAGACGTGATGTATGATAACTGAGTCTTATAACACAATAATTCGCGAAGACCTTTGAAGAGACCAAGAGCATTTGCGCAATATCATTAACTAGTTTAGCTAATTTTACATTTAGTTCCTTTTTGCATCTGAACGTTTTAAATTGCTTTAACATGGTTGTAATGCGCTTTTCTGCATTACTGTACAGTAGGCTACTTTTTATATTATCATGTTTCCCTTTACATGGTATGAAACATAGGCGTCGATTTCGGTGGGGACGTGGAGAGCGCATTTCTGAATATTCCGCTCCGCTCGTTCATTCCGCAGGGTCGCTCGCTCAACCCAGATGTCCTGTTTTGCCTGGTTCGAAAATATGTGGAATAAGGGCTGCTTCCGACTAAAAGTTTTTTTTTTTCTAGTCGACTAGTAGGCTAGTTGTTCATTTAAGTCATTCGTGGACAAATCGCCCCTTTATATTAATTTAATCATGAAACATTGATTAAAATTAAGATATAATTAATACAAAATGAAATTCAATTTAAAGAAAGGCAGCTGTTCTTTTTGAAGTCTCTGTGAAAGTTTTAAAGCAGTCTTTTAGTGCCGCTTTCAGAGCGCTCACGTCCGTAACCAAGAACTGACACGTAGTTTTTTCCCTCATAAATGCGAACACGAAAAATAAAATAAAATGAATATTATAATGTTTTTTTTTGTTGGGTCAGACAATGATTACCAAATGTCTCTCTCATATTGCTCCTCATAACCACTGAAAACGGTCAAAAAAATCGAACCAAAAGTCAAATTAATATGGACGGAAGTTAAAATTGGTGGGTACAAAATGACTCATGACGAAATCTGGTGGGTACGCATACCCACCGTCCCCACCGAAATCGACGCCTACAATATCTTTGCTTCTGACAAGTTTCTGTAATAAATCCGTAAATCAATCACAAAACGTGTTGACGAATAAAATTTTAAATGGTCAATTTAAAAAAAGCAGAAACGTGTATAAAACCCGGTTCAATTAACAATATCTGAACTGTGCTCTTTTGCATACTTCTAATTTTCTCATGCACTTTGTCTTGTATTTCTGCAATATATTAATTGATCTAGCCATATGTGACCAGACTAACGTAATTTCTCTGTCATTTCTCTGTCTTTTTATCTCTTTAAAATATTGCTACTTTTAGAAAAAATGACAGAATTATGAATCAAATTATTATGGATAAACAATGAAACTGTGTCAAAATTCGACAACACAAAGAATTATCAAAAGGCGATATAATGCACATCTCAGGTTAAATTAATTATATAAAAAACAGGGAACATTTTGTAAAAGCAAAACTGAACAAAATGCGTAATTAAAATAATTGTATTGTTTGTTTGTTTGATTATATTAAAATAAAATAATTGTGTGTATGTTTTACTAAATATTTAATACCACTTCCCCATAATGATGTAATTAATTTTTAAAACAACATCTGTCAAACTGTCAATCAGATACCTCTTATCTGGTCATTTTTATTTTATTTTAGAAGTCATAACTGTTGATCACCCTTTATATGGATTTTGTGAATATGAATATTTAAAAGATTTACAAACTGTCGTCAAGACCTCAAGCCAACCCCGGACATTCTGAGACTAACGTGGACAAATCTTTATGCTTAATGCTGTAACGCAAAGAAGATGATCAGATTACCAGCTCTCTCTCTATAAATATTTAAAATTACTGAAATTACCAACAAACGGACTTTGTTCCTCTGGAACTGTCTACAAGCAACAAATGGTCATTTGGCTCACATGATCGGAATCTTCCTCTGATTAGTCTGGGTCCTAATCAACTTCTTGAAAACCCCATGTACAACACCTCTATTGTCTTAAGATTCGGCCACGTAGACCTAACGGCGCCTCGAATTCAGATAGATCATCACTGCCTAGCGGCAAGCACAGATCCCCCACTACTAAGTCAATAAGAAGCCTTATGTTTATTACCCGGCAAGCATTCATTGACCAATAAGAGCAATCTCAGAGAACCCCCCGGGGATTTGCTCTGGACATTTATTTACATTTAACCCTGAGTTACACTTCAGAAAACAACAAGACTTTGTTGACCAGATGTGCTGACTGCTAATCTCATTAAAACACCCCGTGAACTCTTCAACTTGCATGAACTCTCCATACGGAGCACATACACACACACACAGAGACTCATCGTATTCAAACCACGTGTAATCAAAAATCAATTTGTAAATGTTTAAAATGTATTTTCTTGAAGTGTGCATGATCCCTTGTCCCAAATATTATGCCTATATAACTTTATTGGTTTGTAATCAATGTGATGTGACTATAATCGTGTATTTGTGTGAAATTATGTCATAGCAGTGCCATTCATGGTATCGTCTTGTTCCAGATATCCCAACGGTCTCGAATGTTTAACGCAACATATCAGAGGATGCATTGTTTTATTAATACCAGTGATATTAATGTTACGAACGAATCTATCGTTCCAATTTCTAAGAGGAAGGGGGGTATAGATCTCGAAACGTCAGGAGGTGTGCCCGATCCGTGGTTAAAGACGGTTGGCCCACGTCCGTGAGAGGGCGTGAGTTTTGGCCCCTTCAAAATATCATGCTTCCCTTCTCTCTCTTATCTTGCTCTTCCTTCTTCGCTCACCTCTCTTCTCTCTTCGACCGCTCTGACCTCCTCCTCTCCTCCCCGGCAGCGCTTCTCCAAGGATCATCTGAAGAAGGCCTTAGTCTTCTCCTCGGACAACACATGTTCGAGTCGTAGCTGCCGTTCTTTGCAACTAAGCTCATCCGTGCCTTTCCCCTCAAAAAGGGAAATGATCTAACTTTCTCGGTAACTTAAATTCGAGTAAGCCTTTACATCGTCTTGCGAAACGACCCAGAAGACGAAGCCAGACGCAAACCAGCCGGACACGCGCGCCTCTTCTACAGCCTCACCAGACAGAGCACAGAATTCTGCAAGTAGGCCTATATTGAGTTGATAAAAGCTGTTTTCCGGGTGTCTATCTCTTAGGTCTGTGAATTAAGTTACCCTTCTTTTCCTTTTTTTTCCTTTTTTTCTTTCTTTCATTTCATTCTGATCACTTATGTTATTGTTTGGTTATATGTTGTTTGTTTATTGTTTGCATCTTTACGTACGTTTATATTCGTAGCTCATATAATCATAGTTTTGCATTTATTAAAATTCATAAATACTTTTCACTGTCTCCGTGTTTGAAAATCCACCATTCTAAAGTCAATGAAACAAAAGATCTTAAGCTACAAGCTCGATATTAGACTACATTCAGTAGTTTTAATTAATAAACTCAGAAGGTTTGATGTCCGTGGCCAGGAGATCAAACTTTCTTGGAGTTTGTAAAGAGATAACCCTTCTTAACTGTGATAATCTCACCTTTATTTGCGGGACGAATAACGATTAGATCAGTTACAGAACCAGTTAATCTCTATAATTGATAAAATAAATGTACATGCGACTTATGAATTATGACCATGAGTCATAATTATTAATATTTCCAAAATTCCCTATATTCTTGAGCTAATTCAAATTTACCCAGAGTCGTATTCGTTACAATGCATTAAGACAGTTCAATTAAAATATTTATTAATAATGTAATGGCAAATCAGATGCGCCCAAAATATAAATGCAACGCGTTGTGCTGCAACATTACCTCACAAGAAATATCTGAACAAGAACAATCACACAAGAAATATCTGCACGAATTAAGAATCTGTAAGTCACATTATTTAAGCCTTTCATTATGTTAGGATGATTTTGTGTATATATATATATATATATATATATATATATATATATATATATATATATACTGCTGGGTTTTTACAGGCAGAGTCACGTGTATTATGCTCACACTAAATTCTCTGTTGCACTTAGTAAAAATGCGCATTGCATGCACAATCATCTTAATAGTTGTACAAAAAAGTTATGCGCTGGCAAGAACGTCACTTTGCTGTTTTAATAAAAGCAATGTTTTTTTTTTTTTTGTAATTCAAGTTTTTATTCTTTTCATCCAGTACATGACAATACATGTATCAATACTGCTTGCAAGGCCAGAATATTACAGTGGTTGAACTTAACAGAAGTAGATGTATTAACAAATGGTCAGAGAAAATAAATAAATGAAAATTACATTGATAATAATAATAATGAAAAAAAAAATATATATATATATATATATATATATAAAAAATAAATAAAAAATAAATATATATATATTGTTTCACATGTAAAGACAGCGTCACAAAGGACCAAAAATCTTCCCAAACTGGAATATCCACCGGGACCGCTGCTTTGTTCTTATTATGTAGTTTGCAAAGCAAACGTTCATATGAAGCTGTCTTGGTCATTATGTTGACCCATTCTTTTAACTCTGGGGTTTCTGGAGTTTTCCAGTGTTTCAGGATGACTCTAGCCGTCACAGAGACCCCCACCATAATTACTGCAAACTCTCCCTTTGAAGTATTTGGCATCTGTTCCCTGTCTCCTAATAGACACAACCTTGGTAATAACGGTATTGTTGTTCCAAGCCATTTGCTCAAAATATTTAAGGTTTGTTGCCATAAAGGTTGAATAATTGGACATTCCCAGATACAATGAATAAAAGTACCTCTATCCTTTTGACATTTCCAACAAACATCATTATTTGTCAGACCCATTCTATTGAGTCTAAGAGGTGTCAAATAAAACCTATGTATGATGTTATACTGTGTAAATTGTCCTCTAGCCTCTCTTACATATTTGCCTGTGTTTGACAAAATTCTTTTCCACTCTTCGACCCCAATTACAATCCCAATGTCCTTTTCCCATATCGTCTTTAAATTAGTGCAGACATTGCTGAGCACCTGGTTGGTTGTCCTGTAAAATACGGAGGCTTTTTGTTGGGGATAAGGAAGTGTTAGGAAGTCCAAGATATGGTTTCCGTCTGTGTGCTGAATTTTCGTGGAAACACAATTCCTAATTTGAAGATATTTCCAGAAGTGATCTTTCCCCTTTAAATTATACTTCTGTACAAGATTATTATAAGACATAAATACACCCTTTTCAAACAAATCTGACACAGTACACAAGCCGTTCATATGCCATTTCTTCCAATATATGGGTGATTTCCCAATACAAATAGTAGAATTATACCATAGGGAAGAGTATGGTTGTTTACATTGTGATAATTTATGCATCTTGTGAACTTCGCCCAAACCTCTCTTGAGTGCTTCATGATAGGATTTGTAGTTGTATCTAAACACTGAGACAAGTGCTCGATAGGGTTGTATGGCCGTGACAAGGTTTTCTCAATAGTAACCCAGTCTAATTGAGCATTATTGTTCCAATGCTTGGCCAATTTGGCCATTTCAAAAGATATCTGATAGAGCCGAGGATCTGGTAATCCCAACCCTCCCTTATCACGGGATGCAGATAATTTGTTAAACTTTATCCTAGGCCTTTTCCCATTCCATAGAAAACGTTTAACCATTATATCATATTGGTTAAAGATCAACTGTGGTATTGAAAGCGGCAGCATCATCAGCACATAGTTAATTTGAGGGGAGACCACCATCTTAATTATATTTACTTTTCCCCATAAAGTTAGCTGAATTTTTCCCCATTTATCTAAGTTATTTTTTATGTTTTGTAGAAGTGGTGCCAGATTTAGGGTAGGAATCTCTTCCAACTCCCTACATATCTTTATACCCAAATATTTTATTCCTCTTGGGATCCATCTAAAGCCAAATTTAGTTACCATATTTGTGTTGCATATTCCGGATATAGGCGTAGCTTCCGACTTTGTCCAATTAATTTTATATCCAGACACTTTGAAATAGGATTGAACTGTCTCCATTAGGTGGGGTAAGGACTTATCTGGATCTTTTACCATGGCCAGAATGTCGTCGGCATATAAAAAACAATTTGTGCTCTTTGTTGCCTCCCTGTACGCCTGAAATGTTTGCATTAGCCCTAACAGCAATTGCCAATGGTTCCAGTGTGATATTAAACAATAGTGGCGATAGCGGACACCCCTGTCTTGTCCCCCTAGTGAGGTCAAAAGATGGAGAAACTTTACCATTGGTGATCACGCATGCCTTAAGTGTCTTATATAATGTTTGAATCCACTTTATGAAGCAGGGCCCAAACCCAAAATTGGACAAAGTTGTAAATAGAAATTCCCATTGAACCCGATCGAACGCCTTCTCTGCGTCAAGTGAGAGGGCAACAATTGGGTCAGTCTTTTCTCTGTTTAACCAAATTAGATGGAGTAACCTTCTCATGTTATCCGTTGATGACCTGTTCATCATAAATCCAACTTGATCAGGGTTTATAATGTTGGATAATACCTTTTCTAAACGTAACGCAAGAATTTTGCTCAGGATCTTGCAGTCTACATTAATCAAACTTATTGGAAGAAAATTTGAGGGTTCAGTTGGATCCCTATCTTTCTTAAGAATCACTGATATTAGAGCATCGTTAAAAGAAGAGGGAAGAAATCCAGTAGCATATGCCTCATTATATACTTCTGTTAAGGTGGGTGCAAGTAAGTCTATATACTGTTTATAATATTCAACCGGGAGCCCATCTAACCCTGCTGACTTTCCATTCCTCATAATAGATACAGCTTTTTTGACTTCAAGTTCTGTTATTGGGCCTTCTAGCATATTCATCTCCTCTGAGGACAATTTAGGCATTTTGAGTTTGGAGAAAAAACTATCCAATTCTTCTTGTTTAGGACTAATATCAGCTGTATATAAATCTTTGTAAAACTTCTGTAAAACATCATTTATCTCCTTAGTTGACGTTACTACTCTGTTTCCTTTCTTAAAGGAGAACTCCGGTCAATTTTAACATTGAGCTCATTTTTTTGTACATTTGGAGTGCTGTCAATACAGAGAACAACGACAAAAATCGGTGTTGCCTACACCAAGTTATTCTATTTTTAAAATTTGCACCCTGTTGACTTCAATGGGGCAAGTACTAAACCTGCTTTTAGCCTCTTAACATCCTTGATGTGTCATTACAAGTGCACAGAAAATGTGAGTGATTCCTTCTGAGTGAACACGAGTGAGTCTGACTGCAGTAGATGTGAAAGAAATGTATAAAAATGATGTTATTTAAGCCAGCGCAAATACCTTTGTTTACATCCTGTTTTTCGGTTGAAGTCCAAAGTAGTCGATTGCAGAGTTCACACGCATAGGTTTAATACCTATGATCACGCGCGTGAACTCGGCAATCGACTACTTTGGACTTCAACCGAAAAACAGGATGTAAACAAAGGTATTTGCGCTGGCTTAAATAACATCATTTTTATACATATCTTTCACATCTACTGCAGTCAGACTCACTCGTGTTCACTCAGAAGGAATCACTCACATTTTCTGTGCACTTGTAATGACACATCAAGGATGTTAAGAGGCTAAAAGCAGGTTTAGTACTTGCCCCATTGAAGTCAACAGGGTGCAAATTTTAAAAATAGAATAACTCGGTGTAGGCAACACCGATTTTTGTCGTTGTTCTCTGTATTGACAGCACTCCAAATGTACAAAAAAATGAGCTCAATGTTAAAATTGACCGGAGTTCTCCTTTAATAGCTGATATCAAATTACATGTATTTTTTTGCTTCAGCTGTCTAGCGAGCAATTTACCAGTTTTCTCCCCTTCCTCATAGAAAGTCGTTCCCAATCTGAATAAGGCATATTCCACCTTTTTATTATAAATTTCCTGGAGTTCAAATTTAAGTTTACAAATATCTTGATATAATTGATTTGAGAAACATTGGGATAATTGTTTTTCATGATTCTTAATTTTGTTGTCTAATTCCTGTATTCTGTCCCGATCCTCCCTTTTCCTTTTAGAAGCATAACCTATTATCTTCCCTCTAACATATGCCTTAGATGCTTCCCATTCAGTTGCTCTTCTATCAGTACTACCAGTATTAATTTCGAAGAAAGACTGTAAATCTTCTTTTAACGATGAACTAAAGGCCTCATGAGACAACAGTGAGGTGTTTAATCTCCATCTGCCATTTCGCTCTTTGTCACAATTAATATCAATGCCTAACGTCACGGCAGCATGATCTGATAAGGCAATAACATTTATTTTACAGTGTGTTACATGCTTTGTCATTGTATTTGAGATTAAGAACATATCAATTCTGGAGTGGGATTTATGACAATGTGAATAAAAGGTGTATTCCCTCTCGTGTGGATTCACAAGACGCCAAATATCCACTAATCCATTATCCTCACTCATCATATGAATTGCTGTTCTGTCTTTAGGATATGTTTGGTCACTACATTTACTTTTATCTATAAAAGCATCCCACACTTGGTTAAAATCTCCGGCTAGTATTATTTGGCCATCCATTTCCCCTAAATTCTTATTTAATTCATAGAAAAAATGAGGATCACCTATATTTGGAGCGTAGATGTTACATAACACCACAGCAGCACCATTTATCGTGGCCTGTATACACACCATTCTCCCTTCACCATCCCTGACCTCACCAGTCAGAACAAAATTTAGCTTCTTATTCACTAGAATGGCGACCCCATTCCGCTTACTGGAAAAGGAGCTATGAAATACATGTCCAACCCACCCATACTTCAGTTTTAGAGCCTCCTCCCCTTTAAAGTGTGTTTCCTGAATAAATGCAATATCCACCTTATTATGTTTCAAATATGTCATAACTTTGCCTCTTTTTATAGGACTCCCACAGCCTTTTATGTTCCAAGACACACATATTATATGATTCCCCACCATAGTGCACTATGAAGTATCGACATCAGGAGAAAGGGTAAAGTAAAATAAAATAAAATTAATTCCAACCACAAAGGAACCCACTGTTGTATATTTATAGACCTTCCTGCCTAGCAAATACAATAACACATTTTTAGTAATAAACTTTGTCATGACCGAACCTTTTTTCATGAAAAATTTGAAAAAAAACATAACGAACACCATTAAGTAACTTAAAATGCTCCCTTAAAACAGAACCTGGGAGCTCTGACCAGTCCCTGGTCTCTAAACCAAAGCCTGAAAAAAAAAAAAAAAAAATTGTTGCAAATATAACACGCAACAACGAAAAATAACTCCTATTGGTCCGTGGGGTACCCCCCATGCAGCTCGTAATGTCACTGTCCAGCTGCACGCTGCTCGGGCAGCATACCATAAAGCTCAAAACCCACTCGTGTTTAATTTCCACCCATGGTTGACTTTTATATAATCCTCATCGTCCAAACGCATCACTGTCTTATAAGGGCATACAGCGTACCTGTTTATGACCCATCATTGCGTAAGGTGCTGATGAAACGCTCCGCTTCCTCCGTGCTGGTGAAACTACGGTTTCTACCTTTCCAAGTAAATCTCAAGGTAGCAGGGAAAGCAAGCGTGTATCTCACGTTTAGCTGTTGAAGCGATTTCTTGGCAGGCAAAAAGGTCTTTCTTTTTTCAGCCAGCTCCTTCGTCATGTCGGGAAACACGGATAACTTAACATCCTCCCACTCGATTCCCCGGTGCTCCCGCACGGCTCGAAGTACCTTTTCCCGCGCTGACTGCCTCAAAAACCTGATCAGCACCGGTCTCGGTGGTTGATCCTCACTCGGCATGGGAGCCAGTATTCGATGGGCTCTCTCAATTTCGAATTCGCCCTCCATGTCGATCCCCAGGCCTTCACTCAAAACTTTCTTCACACATCTCTCCAAGGTGCCGTTCGTTCCATACTTCTCTTTCAGCCCCACAAGTCTTACATTATTCCTCTTACTATGGTTTTCAAGCATTTGAACACGATCCCACAAAACGTTTATCTTCTTTTCTTTAGCATCTTTATCTGTCGCCAACCTCTCTGTCACATCCTCCATTTGTGAGATACGGCCCTCCGCTTCCTCCATTCGAACTTGCAGCCCCCGTTCACGGTATCTTTTAGCTCCGTCATCGTCTCTTTAATGGCGATTGTGTCCGCTGCCACTGCCTGAAGGGTCTTACTCATTTTAGTAACTTCAGCAAAAACTTTCTCTAGGCTCACTTTAGCGTCAGTCTGCTTTTCGGGCGGACTCGAAGCTGCCTTAGTGTCCGTTAAAGGTGGGGTCTGCCTGGTCGCCATGCGGTTTGCTTCTTTGAAATATTTGGATGTTGTAGTCATCGTGATACAATCAAAAACGTGATTAAGTTCTTAGCATCCGGATCATAAACGTTTTCAAAGTATTTTTTTTAACACAATGTCAACTACTTCGTCATAAATTATCTAATTATTACCGAGTGGGTAGGAGCTTATCTAGATAGCCGCCATCTCGCTTGAGGTACACACGTGACTCCCCAATAAAAGCAATGTTAAATATTCTGCATGCACTCATCTCCTGGAACCCACAGCAATGACAAAGCATATATAAAAATTCGTAAACGTTGTCCATTACCCCTTCTTGTCTTAAGACAACTTTGATGAACCTTTTGGATTTACAAATATTTTCAAATGTTTGTATAATACAGTACAGTAAATATTTGTGTCTATTACTATTTATAATTTATATTTTATTGTGGATGTTTTCTCACAATCATGACGTAATGTGAAGTAAAATAAAAAATCTAATGTAAAGTTGTTTTTTATGCGCCACCTGGTGGATATTCTGTGAAGCGAAACAAATTGAGGGAATTTTTAAGCAGTGAGCCTTCTTGCACAGATCCTGTGCAAAGTCAGGGAGGACGAAGAGCAGGTCTTGCTTGTTGCGCCGTTTGGCCCAACCGGACCTGGTTCCCGGAACTAGGAACTAGTAACAGCCCCTCCCTGGCCCATTCCTCTGAGAGAGGACCTGCTCTCTCAGAGATGGGGCACCCTATGACACCCCCGTTCGGACCTCAGGAAAGTCCATGTCTGGTCCCTGGATGGGATGCGGTTCTAGGTGACCTACCCCAAGCGGTAGTTGACACCATCACTTCCGCTAGAGCCCCCTCTACGAGGCGTCTCTATGCGTTGAAGTGGAACCTCTTCGTTGACTGGTGTTCTTCTCACAAGGAGAACCCCCGAACTTGCTTGATCAGAGCCGTGCTTTCCTTCCTGCAAGAAGGGTTGGAGCGAAGGCTAAATCAGCAGAGTTAAAAATCCTGTACTGTAAGACAGTTCTGCTGGTTGCATTGACTTCTATCAAGAGGGTAGGGGACCTGCATGCATTTTCGGTCGACGAATTGTGCCTAGAATTCAGCCCGGATAATTCTCACGTGATCCTGAGACCCCGGCCTAGATACGTGCCCAAGGTTCCTACCACTCCCTTCCAGGACCAGGTGGTGAACCTGCAAGCGCTGCCTTTGGAGGAGGCAGACCCAGCCCTGGCTTTTCTCTGTCCCGTTCGCGCCATGCGTCTGTACGTGGACAGAACGCAAAGCCTCAGGACCTCAGATCAGCTCTTTGTCTGTTACGGAGGCCAGCAGAAGGGAAAGGCTGTCTCCAAGCAGAGGATGGCCCACTGGATAGTGGATGCCATCATCTAGGTGTGCCCTGCCCGCCCGGGTTGAAAGCCCACTCCACTAGGGGTGTTCTTCTTGGACGCTGGCACACGGCGCTTAGCTGACAGACATCTGTAGAGCTGCGGGCTGGGCGACACCTAACACGTTCACTAGGTTTTATAGCCTACGTGTTGAGACGGTTTCTTCTTGTGTGCTCGCAATAAACATTTTACAAAAGAAAACCTTAAAAAGGTTAATTATAGATAAAGACAGAAACACGCCTGTTCACCGGACATTTTCCTCAGCTGTAGGCAAAGGCAAGTTTCAAATCAGTGCTTCTCCGGGAGACTAGCGCTAAATTAATCCTCTAGTTTAGCGCCATCTACTGTTTTAGAAGAGGAAGTTGCTCAACTGCATTTGTGAGAAAATCTGCCTATAGACATTTGTGAGAAAATCTACCAGGACACATTTGTGAGAAAATCGAGCCGAGAGATCTCATAAAAAGTCAAGTGTCTCAAAATCATAACAGACAGATATGCATTTGTATGCACTAGATTTGGTATTTGTTTCAAAGGTTACATGCAATTTGTAGGATGGTTTGTGTTTATTTGTGAAATATTATCTAGGCTCATTTATTTATATTTGTAAAACACAATACATATTTGTTATTCCACTGCATTTTCACTCAAATTGACCTTTGTACTTGCACATTGCTTTCTGTTTGTTTGTGAGTCAAGTTTTCCTTTGCAAAGCAGATCGAGTTTGTTTGCAAAATGCTGGATTTGTTTATTTATTTATGGCACAATATTAACTCCATAGAAAAGTGGGCAGAGCCCAGCAGAGGGGGGGCGTGCACCTGAGACGTGTCTTTCTGTAGGCAAGGGCATGGTTAGCTGGTACCCTCTTACGTCACAGGGCACCACAACTTCTAATAGGAAAATTCAACTGCAGTAGCCACCGTTCAACCTGAAGAGGGCAGCACTCAGATGTTTTTACACCATATAATGTAGAATTAAAACACTTTATATCCAAATGTCAAAACAATTACTTGAATCAATGTACAGCATTAATAAAGCCCCAGTCTTACAGATCATTAACTAAAAAAAGTTGTTTTAGAGTTTAGTTACCCTTTAAGGTTACAAAAGTTAGTCATTCAAGAGCAGTGAGTGTCATTAATGTTAATCAAACAGCAAGAAAATCTCTGTGGGACATTGTTTTCTCCAAGTGTGTCCAACTGGGTCCTGCAGGACTACAAACCACACCCCTACTAATTACGCCCCCTACCTCAAGTTACGCCACACTATGCCATTCGGGATGTTATCAGAGCTCCTCCCTCTGAAATCGCTTATGTCTTCACTAGTAGGCTACTGCTTTTCTTCTACTTCACTTTCCTCGCTTTTTAAGATTCACTATTGCCACCTAGTGAATTACAGTCAAGGCATACAGATTGTATAACATATATCACCAGATGCCGTAGTAATCCTGTTTGTTTTCTTCAGTTCTTCAGTATTTTGATTATGAAATTCTACAGTAAATTTAAGGGAATTTATGGAAGGAGTAGGTTTAGGTGGGGGGGGTAGGTTTTTAGCTATAATTAGTCTGTATTAATTTGATAGTATAATTTATTTTGTTTCTCTAGCTGTTATTTCATACTTAATAAGATTCTAAATCAATATAAGTTCGTCTTACAAACATTTCATACATAAAATATGAAAATAATTTACTTTAAAATATTGTTTTAGTCGATGACATCCACACTAGTTTCTTTTCGGGAGGCTTATTGTTGTAGTAGGCGTAATTTGCAGGGTTGTGGTGTGTAGAACTGCAGGACGCAGACAGACCCTTCTCGTTTTGTTAAGCATTTTCATGACGACAATACAGAATTTTTTTCATCAATGGATGCTGCTGATGCTCACAAATCATAGTAAAGTATCAACTCATTTTTTTCATTTTCATAACTCCTGACACAAATTAAGACATAACTGTCACTATAAGTTTCTCAGAATAAAATAAGTCTTAGATACTCTTATAAAAGTCTTAGATCTTTTTTAACGATGTAAAGTTTGTCAAGGTAATAACATTAAATTTAACAGTAACTTTAAAGGTCCCGTATTATGCCCCTTTTCACAAGATGTAAAATAAGTCTCTGATGTCCCCAGAGTGTGTATGTGAAGTTTCAGCTCAAAATACCCAACAGATCATTTTTTACAGCATGTTTAAATTGTCATTTTTGGGGGCACAGAAAAACGCGCTGTTTTAGTGTGTGCCCTTTAAATGCAAATGAGGTGCTACTGGACGACGCAGGGGGCGGAGCTTCATGAGCTCGCGCTCAGTCTGTCAGGACAATTTCATCTCACGGAATGATGATAATATCAGAAACTCTCAGTAACGGCGTTCATTTCGAGTCGGACAATAATGCCTACAGAGTCAGAGTGCTGTATAGAGATGAAACAGGTATAGTTTAGTAGTTTAATTACGGTTATTATAACGTATTTGTCATCTGCTTGTAGGCTATGTATCCATTATTTATTAATAGCCTACAAGTCTGCTGTCTGAATGATGATCAAACATATACTGATGAGTTTAATAAAGTTTATTGTACATCACACAAAAGATGAAGCGTCAGTTTTACTTCAGAAAATCACCGTAAGAGCTGAGTAAACAGTAAGTTATAAGAAGTGTGGGGGGAGGGCGGAGGTTAGTCAAAAAACGGTTCTAGTGACATCATTAAAGAAGGAAGTAGAGGGATGTAGTCCAAACGAGCCGTTCACTGTAGTCGACTTCTGTTAAATAAAATATCTCGCTTGGCATTGAACTTTGAGCTTTATAATTTTACAGATATTATTTATGCTCTAACAGCAACATTACACACTAACTAAAGTTTGAAACATGGGATCACGAAGAACGGGACCTTTAAACTAATTTAAACATAGAACGATTCAGTGCGTCAGCGTCCTCGTTAAGGTTAACAGGTTAAAAGAGCTGACAAGCAGCTGTCCAGCCCTAATGCTCACATCTTCAACAAACATTTTCCTCAGCAAACACAAATTTTTTGCATGTTGGGACCTGCATGGGATGCTGGTTTGCTGGTCTTTAGCATGGGAAGTGTATGTGCTGTTGGACCAGCATATTGTATGTTTTGCAATGCTGGGACGAGCTTGGGATGCAATGTCCTGTTGCATGAAGCCGGTTTCAGTTGCTACCAAGTTTGAGATTTTTTTTGTGCAAATTCTGGTTTTACGGGCTCAAGAAGGTGGATTGGTTTTTAGCGAGATTCATCGCCATGGTAATTTATGCTACACGGCTAACCTGTTCCAGAGCAGGTTTTATTCTGGGTTAGAGTAAACCAAAACTGAATCAATCAGCTGTGAGCAAAGTGACATATCTGATGCAATGAAGCCACTCCCCCATATCGCTCGCTCCAAATTAAAGCATTTTAAGGGAAAGGATTTATGAGACAAAATTGCACATCTTTTGCTGATATTTATTATATGAATTATAATGATGTATAATTAGTATAATATATTCATATAGCTATTATAATAATTGACAATTAATATTAAACTTTGCTTTTAAGTCAAGTCAAGCCACCTTTATTTATATAGTGCTTTTTACATATACAGATTGTTTCAAAGCAGCTTTACAGAGATAACAGGAAATTAATGCAACAAAGATTGTTTTGGCTGTACAGCAGCTCTAGAAGAAAGTCATTGTCCAGTTTAAGTAAGTTCATTTCCACAGTAAAAATCATTAGTTATTAATATAGGGGCTGTTTACACGACACCGTTTTCAACTGAAAACAGAAAACTTTGTGTTCTAGCTGTTCATTTACACGATAGCGGCATTTTGGTGGCCTGACAATGCAAACTTTGAAATAGGTTTCAAAGTGAAAGTTTTTGAAAACAGGTTTTGAAGATGATGCCATTAACTCCATGCAAACTTTAAAAACATGAATGTGAAAACAGTGACGGCATGCATATGTGTGTTACATACTTTAGGTTCATATAAATGTGATTAATTTAATTGATTTTCATACATTTCTAAATTTTATTTTGTTGCATAAATTACATAATTGTTTGCCGCACGTATCACACTTTCAGGGGGGAATTTGCAAAAGCAAGGTTATCTTACCATCAAACATACCCTGAACTCTCGATTGATTAACCGAGATGTCAGATAACATGCTTTCTGGAATACCCCCTGGTGCACACGCTTCAGAGTTAATCTCAAACTCTGGATCAAAACTGAGTTGACAGAGAAAATTTATACCAGGTTGGATTTGTCAACACTGAACCCACTTTGAAACTCAGAGTTTGTTCAACCAGCTTCATGTAACAGGCCTCTGGTGTGCTGGTAGACCTGCATATGTTGTCGTTTTGGTGCCATGTACTATATGACTCAAGGGGTTATTCCAGGTTGTGTGACATACCCAGGTATGTTTAAGTGCAAGTAAGCAGATAACCTCAACTTTTGTTTCCAAAAATAAGGTAACTTTCAGGGTATGTATGTAGCCATAGCTACACACATTTGCCTAATGCCCACCTATGTTTTATGTTGTCCGCAAACAACTTGACCCACCCTCAAACACTGTAGCAGGTTCGTATTGTGTATGTCGAGAAGATGTTGTTTTCTGCTCTGCAAAAGAAAATTTTCTTTGTAAACCCTTTCAAAGGATGAGGATGTGAAGAGTCTGGTTAAAATTACCACAGCGATACAACAGCAGTATAACCTTTTGACGAATGCTTCTAAAATCTCCATGAGGTCTAAATGAGGTTTACAAAACGCTTATCCATTAAAGACGGGACAGTATCCACTTTATAAGTATGAATATTTATTTATGTATATATTTTCTACCGGGTGTTCAAAATATGTAGTTTTGTGTTTTATATTGTGTAGTTCTCCGGATTACCGGCTAACTCACGTTAATGTTACATCAGTCATTCAGCTAACGTATGCACTATTATTAAAACAGTTAATGATACAGTTCCCACATGTGCACCACAATAAATTAGAAATATAATGGGTTTGTTGATGGACATACACTTGTTAATGCTGATGGTGAGGATTTACAGCTGCAACATCTCATAATGTTCCTCAAACTGAGTAGTGCATCACTGAGAAACACTGAGTCCTGCTCGAGTCATCCTTGCGATGGAGGTTCGGGTTGAATAACTAGTTCTTCCAATGTTTCATCATCGGACTCCCGCTCGGATTGATATGGTAAAATCAAAAAGTCATAGTTACTGTTTTTATAGTGTGTAATCATGATGGACTGAGGACGCCTCCGGAGCTGAAGTTCATTTATGGTAATGTGTGTTTAGCTTCCGACAGGCGCTGTAAGTGGTCGACCAATCACAACAGACTAGGCCATCTGGTCAATCAGAGCAGAGCAGGCAGCGGAAAGGAGGGATTTAAAGAGAATGAATCATCAGACGATTCGTTTAGAATCATTGAAAAATGTGGTGATGTACAATGTATATTATGAGAAAATGAAAACGTTCACCCGTTTCACCCCCCAAAAATGGTTTTAAGACAGTTATTTATATCCTTTGCTGTAGTGTCAGTAGGAAATATTAGTTTATATTTCCAAACATTTATTTTGCCATTGTAATAATCCAGTGAGATTTTTATATGCATAAGGAGTCTGACAACAGCCGGTGCTCCACACGGAGATCTGATCTCATCTTCATCGAGTCCATCAGGGATTACATGAAGAAACAGAAAAAAATACTAAATCCAGAAGAACTGTGGCAACGTCTCTAAGTCGCTTGAAGAAACCTTCCTATAAAGCTACCTGAAAAGCTATGTGCAAGTGTATCTGGACAACAGCTGTTTTAAACGCAAAAGGTGCTCACACCAAATATTGATTTGATTCCGTTAATAGAAGCTAATTAATAAATAAAATCTATTTATGACATTATTTTGGAAAGCATCCTCACTTTACAGCATTTTTACACAAGTGCCTAAAACGTCTCATTGTACTGTAGCTTTGCAGGAAGGTTTCTTCAAGCATCTTGGAGACATTGCTGCATTTCTTCTGGATTTAATCTTTTTTTCTGTTTCTTCATGTAATCACAGACAGAATCAATGATGGTGAGATCAGATCATACTGGTTCTTGTCACTCCTTGTGCATACAAAAATCTCACTGGATTATTACAATTAATGGCAAAATGAATGTTTGGAAATGTAAGCTGACACACTACAGCAAAAATTTTTGCATGCTTACAATTTACAATTACGCATTCCAATTTCTAGTTTTAAATACTAAAACCTATGTCCCTGCCAGCTTACTATGAAGAAAAAGAGAGCAAATATGCACATTAATTAATAGAAATCTAGGGCCATTTGCTCAAAATTTGGCTTAGGGTAGTACCTCTAATATCAAGTCCTAATGTCCAATTTAATGTATCCTCTGTGGTGGAGGAGAAAACACAAAATGGGCTGATGGCACAATATGGCTGTGTGCATTGTGCTATTTGCCAAGTTCAAGGGTCTATCAAAAGACTGGTATTTTTTTTTTTAAAAGTGGTCAAAATTTGGCTTTCATTAGGGCAGTACACAGGGCCTGAAGTTAACTTTTTTGACCACCAGCCACTGTGGCAGGTGGATTTAAAAATCCACCCGCCACAGTGACTTTTTACCAGCCAGTTTTTTTTTTTTTTTTTTTTTTTTTTTGCCTCATAAAAGGTGAAAAAAAAAGGAACTGCACAAACATTTGTTCTTTAACTTGTAAGAATACACATTTAAGTGCTGTCAAGTTATTAACGAGATCCATACAAGTAATAATAACTCTTAGAATACAGATATAGACCGAGTGCAGCTCGTACTATGTAAACAAATCACACGCGGCTGTGTTGATCGCTGGGCAGCTGTTAGTTACAGCGTTCAGGAACCGTTATGTTGCGTTCGCACCGGACGCGAATAGCGCGTCAGGCGCGAATTTAGACGCATATTCGCGTTTGGTGCGTATGGCTGACTTCGTTTAAATGTCAAATAACAACAGTTGCAAAAAAAAAAAAAAAAAAAAAAAAAAAAAAAACGCAAAGACCCAGCCACTGATCTATATAGAATGACCCAGCCGCTTTAGTTACTGTTGCTATGTCCGACAAGCTACACCGCGCTCACGCCAAACCATGATCTCACGCAATGAAAAACACATCGCGCAGCAGAGAGGAGGACACTGACAACACGCTGACAGACAAGACAGTCCTGGTTACTTTTGATTTTAAACAAAGTATCAACGTTAAAATTTGGTCATTTTTAAAGAAATTTAGACAATAGGCTACCGTTTTTGTGGCTCTGTAATGTGTCTTTACAGATCGCTGTGGTGCCTGCTTGTGAACCGAACATCTCTTCTTTCTAGTTAATTTATAGCATAAAATAAACATGAATGAACATAAGAAGGAATGAAGTTTTAACTGCGGAAAGATGTCAGTAGGTCTACTCAGTACACTCCGTTTTTTCAAGTTCAAATCATCCAACGTTGAACTCTCCTGACTGCTTTGTCGGACAAAAAAAAAAGGCGGATTCGGCGGATTGTGATTGGCCAGATAGCCGTCAATCAAACTCCCCGCGAAGGGTCGATTCTTATTGGCTACCTGCCAGTGTGGCAGGTAGATTGACAGTGTTACCCGCCAATTGCAGAATTCACCCGCATTTGGCGTGTGGTCGGGTGTTAATTTCAGGCCCTGGCAGTACATAATATTTCAAGGCCTTAGGTCTGCTTTAACACACTCTATGGCGGCCAAGAACCCACACCGTGAAATGGGCTGATATGTGCAATTGGTGGCTCAGTGTGCATTGTCTATGCTAAGTTTAATGGTTTCTCATGCGCACGCGAAAGTCTGCATATTTTTTATTTTCGCAAAGATCCTTTTAGTGGCTCTGTAATACGGTGTTAAGAATATCATGAGAAGAAACACAAAATGCTTATAACCTGCATTTTTGCATAATGAAAAAGTGCACCTTGAATTCAGGCCATGTCCACACTAATATGTGTGGACATCATTTGAAAACGTATATTTTTCTCTCCGTTTTGGCCTTCTGTCCACACATTTTTATTAATGAAAACTAAGCTTTTTGAAAACGCACTCCAAAGTGGATACATTTGAAAAACGCCGTTTTCACGTTGTAGTGTGATCTGTGAAACCGGTGGTATTTAAAAACGATGACGTAAATTTAGTCGTGACGCATATTGTACCAATATATATTTATGTTTATACCATTATTGTGCCCGTTATGTGCTATTCACTTTCACACTGTTGCTAAAAATATTCTACATTGCACACTCTTCATATCACAGTCCTGCAAAGATGACAGAATTTACTCACATTTGCTGTCCTGCGGCAATACATGAGAGCAGTTGCGTTTTAGACCAAGGTGACTGCGTGCGACCTGGACCGCATCAGTGAATGGTGAGATATTTTACTAAATAAAATTATCCTGTCACAAGAATTGCACAATAAATTCATTATTTATTTTCCATCTGAATCATATCAGTGATCTTTTGTGAGGTTTTACGCATGCGCAGTAAGGTGAATTTAGCGTTTTCAGGCGTTTTTCAAAAGTTTCCCGAAAATGCCTGAAAACGCTAGTGTGGACGAAGAGCGTTTATAAACGAAAACGCCGTTTTCAAATGTATCCGGATTAATGTAGACGTAGCCTTAGCTGAAGACTGTTAAGGATGGATAAGTCATAAAAAGCGTTTCTATTCAAGGTGCATAGCAACAGAGGACACAAAATGTGATGTAGACGAAAACACATGGCTAAATGCTAAAGATCATATAGATTTTAACAAGATTTTTTTTTTTTTACTGTAATTGTGTTTTATTTTTACACATTTGGAACCACAGGTCATGTCTGTTGGATTTTTTGTTGATCACTGGAAGCAATTTCATGTTAATAAAGCTTTTACTTTCAGCAGTTCTGTCCAACACGATCTCATGAAAATACATATCTATAGCACGAATTGTATTTATCGTGAAATTTATACGCAAAAAAGAGTTTTTGCGTGCATATGATAGGCACCTGATAGGATTAGTGGTGTGGAGTATGTGCATATTACATGCCATAAAGTGTGTATCATATGGCTGTTCTGTCAGTTACTATTTTTATAGTGTACATTTTATAAAGTAATGATGATCACTTTTAGATCTTGTTGCCAAAATTGCGCACATTTGACAATCAACCAAAAATGTACAGTGGATTACAGTAGGAAAATGAATTATTATTAAATTAATTATTTAAAAATCTAGTAATGCTGATCACTAGCATAAGGTATGTTTTACAGGCCCCAATAGTATCCCAGCTGTAACCAGCATAAACCAGCCTTGCTATCATGAAGGAATTGCCAATCAGTAAAAGCTTGCAAAATTTTATCCATATTATCCGTCGAAATAACCTAAAAGGAAAACACCTGTACATTGCTTATTGCTTATTAGGCTCCAAGCAGATAATGCTCAAGATTTATTTTATTATTGTCCATCCACAAAGTGGAATGTGCCTCCCTCACTCTGCGTGAATAAAGAACATGGAACTGTCACTCATACGTAAGTTAGAGGTTACTTAGGCAACCTGAACAGACTTCAAGGGTCAAGTGTCACGTAAATTACAGAAAACAAAGGGAGGACTCAAATGCAAAGGGAAAAATATATTTATTACAAAAGAAACACTAAACACAAAACAAAACCCACGAGGGGGAAAACATAACTAAATACAAAACAACAACTTCAAAAAACGAACATACCAAAAGGGGTCACGGGAGAACAGGAGACGTGTACAAGACAACGATCCGACACAGACTGCAAACACAAAGGAACTTATAAAAGGGACAAATCAGGCAGGTAATGAGGGAACAACAGGTGGGACAAATGAAACCAATAATGAGATAACAAGGAGGGTGGGGTCAAAACAGAGACAGGAACACAAACACCACATGTGCTACACAAGACAGGACAGGCATGTGACATTACCCCCTCCTTAATGAGCGGCTACCAGACGCTCCACTAGGGACGGGAGGGACAGACCAGGGCAGGGCGGGACGGGAGGGACAGAACAGGGCGGGATGGGAGGGACAGACCAGAGTAGGGCAGGGGAAATGGACAGTTCGGGAGGCCAGGGCGGGCCACAGAGTTCGGGCGGCCAGGGCGGAGACCTTCCCTCGGGCGGCCAGGGCGGAGACCTTCCCTCGGGCGGCCAGGGCGGAGACCTTCCCTCGGGCGGCCAGGGCGGAGACCTTCCCTCGGGCGGCCAGGGCGGAGACCTTCCCTCGGGCGGCCAGGGCGGAGACCTTCCCTCGGGCGGCCAGGGCGGAGACTCTCCCTCGGGCGGCCAAGGCGGAGACTCTCCCTCGGGCGGCCAGGGAACAGGCACCGGCTCAGGAACAGACATCACCGGCTCGGGCACTGGAACTGGCACCACCGGCTCGGGCACTGGAACTGGCACCACCGGCTCGGGCACTGGAACTGGCACCACCTGCTCGGGCACTGGAACTGGCACCACCGGCTCGGGCACTGGAACTGGCTCAGGCACTGGAACTGGCACCACCGGTTCAGGAACAGACACCACCGGCCTAGGAACAGACACCACCGGCCCAGGAACAGACACCACCGGTCCAAGTGTGTGCGTAGCCCACACACACCACATGGCTGTGGCCATAATGGCCAGTGTCGCGGTCACTGAGGGCTCAGGAACAGACGCCTCCGGCTCCGGCTCCGGCTCAGGAACTGGCACCACCGGCTCGGGCACTGGAACTGGCTCGGACACTGGAACTGGCACCACCGGCTCGGGCACTGGAACTGGCACCACCGGCTCGGACACTGGAACTGGCACCACCGGCTCTGGCACTGGAACTCGCACCACCGGCTCGGGCACTGGAACTGGCACCACCGGCTCGGGCACTGGAACTGGCACCACCGGCTCGGGCACTGGAACTGGCTCGGGCACTGGAACTGGCACCACCGGCTCAGGCACTGGAACAGACACCACCGGCTCGGGCACTGGCACCACCGGCTCGGGAACTGGCACCACCGGTTCAGGAACAGACACCACCGGCCCAGGAACAGACACCACCGGTCCAAGTGTGTGCGTAGCCCACACACACCACATGGCTGTGGTCATAATGGCCAGTGTCGCGGTCACTGAGGACACAGAAACAGACACAAGCACAGGCTCCGGCTCAGGAACTGGAACAGACACAGGCTCCGGCTCAGGAACAGACACAGGCTCCGGCTCAGGAAAAGACACTGGCTCCGGCTCAGGAACAGACACTGGCTCCGGCTCAGGAACAGACACTGGCTCCGGCTCAGGAACAGACACTGGCTCCGGCTCAGGAACAGACACTGGCTCCGGCTCAGGAACAGACACTGGCTCCGGCTCAGGAACAGACACTGGCTCCGGCTCAGGAACAGACACTGGCTCCGGCTCAGGAACAGACACTGAAGGTTTGAAGGGCGTCTCCAGGATCCGAGCTAAACGCTCTAAATAGCCGATCAGTGCCCCCCCGGCCATGAGAATGGGCATCTCCCGATCGGTCTCCGACTGGGCAGACGTGGCTTGAACCATCTCTGGCTGGGCAGATGTGACCTGAACAGTCTCTGACTGGGCAGACGGAACGTGAACAGTCTCGGGTTGGGCCACTAGACTCGGGACCACCAGACTCGGGACCACCAGACTCGGGACCACCGGAACAGGGACCACCGGAACAGGGACCACCGGAACAGGGACCCCCGGAACAGGGACCCCCGGAACAGGGACCCCCGGACTCGGGATCGCTGGAACAGGGACCACCGGAACAGGGACCACCGACATAGCCACGGAGGGGTTCTTTCCTCTCCTCCTCCGTTTCGGAACCACCAGAACTGGGACCACCGGAACTGGGTCGAGGAGGGGCCAGAGTGGAGAGTGGTCTTGAAATTCCTCTCGCCCACCTCCTCTACTGCGGCCTCCACGGGTCCCACGAAATATGACCAACCGGGTCCCCACAAAACTTTGCCTCCTCTCCCGCTCGGTGGCTGGGGAAGAGACCCTTTGCTGAGTCCTTGACATGGTCGGATCGTTCTGTCACGTAAATTACAGAAAACAAAGGGAGGACTCAAATGCAAAGGGAAAAAGATATTTATTACAAAAGAAACACTAAACACAAAACAAAACCCACGAGGGGGAAAACATAACTAAATACAAAACAACAACTTCAAAAAACGAACATACCAAAAGGGGTCACGGGAGAACAGGAGACGTGTACAAGACAACGATCCGACACAGACTGCAAACACAAAGGAACTTATAAAAGGGACAAATCAGGCAGGTAATGAGGGAACAACAGGTGGGACAAATGAAACCAATAATGAGATAACAAGGAGGGTGGGGTCAAAACAGAGACAGGAACACAAACACCACATGTGCTACACAAGACAGGACAGGCATGTGACATCAAGGGGTTATTTAGAGATGTGGGTCCAGTTAAGAAACAGGGTCAAGGGTCAACACTGGCAGCCTTTTGCAATTTCTGGTGGTGCAAGAGGGGGGTTGTTATTTAAAATCAGATTTAGATTAAAGGTCGAAGGTCAGCTCTGTGGCAATTATATCTGTTTTCTCCAGAACTGCCAAAAACCATACTGCTAACTAGTTGATTGTATCAAAATGATCAAAACACAAATGGTTAGATTAATTCGCCACCCCCTCTGCCCCCTGGCTATCTGATGTTCTCCGCGACCATCGTTCTAAAATCAGGGCTGCAGAGAAGAAGTGGCACAAATTGAAAGATTCCACTGACCTTGGTTTATATCAATCCTATTGCTAAAACGACTTACTATGACAACGAAATTAACAATTCATCTGACTCTCGCATGCTTTTCAAAACCTTCTCTTCTCTTCTTAATCCTCCTCCTCCTTTATCAGTACCAACAGATGACAACTTTGCCACATTCTTCATAAATAAAATAACAACCATCAGTGGCCAGTTTTCCACACCACAAATCGACACACACATCTTAACAACTAACACACACACTCTCCCCTCCTCTCCACTCTTGGAGACAGAAGTCTCCAAACTCATCCTTTCCAATCACCCTACTACCTGTCCACTCGATCCTATACACACTCATCTCCTTCAAGCCATTTCTTCTTCAGTTGTACCAACACACTCACATCATCAACACCCCTTTTCACACTGGTACATTTCCCACAGCAGGCTCAGATAACCCCACTGTTTAAAAAACCCACTCTATATTCAGCACTTCTAGAAAATTACAGACCCTTCTTCCATTCGTTGTTAAAACACTTGAACGAGTCTTGTTCTACCAAGTTGACCAACAACCAGTCTGGTGTCAAAAGCGGACACTCAACTGAGACTACCCTGCTCTAAGACTGGCAAAAGCAGCTTCAAAAGTACTCAGTACTCATCTTGCTGGATTTGTCTGCTGCTTTTGACAGTTAACCACCAGATCCTCCTGACAACCCTCAAGATGAAAGGCATCTCAGGAACAGCCCTCCAATGGTTCAAGTCTTACCACTCAGGTAGGTCCTTCAGGGTGCCATAGAGGACACCCCACTTATCTTTTCCATCTACATGTCATCACTAGAATCTATCATTCAGAAACATGTTTTTTCCTATCATTCCAACCAGACGATCCGACGGTAGATGCTTGCATCTCGGCCTGCCTGACAGACATTTCTTGCTGGATTAGGGACCACCACCTTCAACTCAACCTTACAAAGACAGAGCTGCTTGTGGTCTCGACCAACCCAGCACTTTATCAAAACTTCTCCATTCAGCTGCGTTCGTCAACTATAACTCCATCGGAGTTGTGACTGACGATCAGTTAAACTTCACAGACCACATTGCTAGAACTGCCCCGACCTGCAGATTTGCCTTATACAACATTAGGAGGATAAAGCCCTTCCTATCGGAGTATGCTAAACAACTCCTTGTCCAAGCTCGTTCTATCAAAATCACTTTCACAGACCTTTTCCAAGCTGGTGGAATGACCTGCTTATCTCAAACCGAGCTGCTGAGTCTTTAGCCATCTTCAAGAATCTTCTAAATAAATCTCTTTCGCCAACATTTGACTCAATAATACTAACACTTACTATTATATGTCTATTATATAAAGAAAATTCTTGCTATGTGTGCTGCGCTGGTCTAGCTGAGACTGGTCACAACATTTGCATATTGTTGCCTATTGGATAAAAGCATCTGCTAAATGATTAAATGTAAATGTAAATTCTTTTTAGCTTTTTCTTAGAAGATGTTTTGATGGCTAGAGATGAAAACACATTGAAATACTTTTATTAATTAATAAACTAATTGTTAATATTTCACTTAAATCTGTGGTTCAGAGTGGGTATCAAACTGCAAAAATCTTGCTGTAAAAAAAATCTGACAGTAACCATTTTTCATTAAAACAGTAATATACAGAAAACTGTATTCTGGGAAATATTTGTCATTTTTTAGAAAGTAGCCTACAGGAATATTCTTTGAAATTTATAATATTCTTGCGCTCAAAGTCGACACTCAGAGGCTGTGTCCCAAATCATACCCTACACCCCCAGGTGAAAAGACTAACTATTAAATGTATTAAATATATACTTGAAATTCAAGTAGTATGTTTATAATACATTTGTATTCCCAATATGCTTATTTGAAGTGCATGAAGGAT
The DNA here is from genome assembly GCF_949319135.1 of Squalius cephalus. Taxonomy (NCBI): domain Eukaryota; kingdom Metazoa; phylum Chordata; class Actinopteri; order Cypriniformes; family Leuciscidae; genus Squalius; species Squalius cephalus. The sequence goes on from NC_137143.1 coordinate 12,247,400, forward strand.
TAATTTTTTGAAATGTGAATAGTTTGTTGAATCGACTTTCATAGGAGGGACATAAATCTCTCCGTTTTCATTAAAATGAAAGATGAACAAAAGTCTTGTACTCCGCAAATGTTTATTCTTAAAAAGAAAACAAATCAATAATCATAATTTGCCTGCCTGCTTTTTGAATATTTTTTGTGAAATATTAATTACAATTAGTTGATTTTCAGATCAGCTGCTATAGCAGACAAACTGAAATCAGAGTGCAGACACAAGCAAAAAAGAGAGTTTTTTTAATCTCATGTCACCTCTGTTGTAGAGATTTTTGAATCAGGCCTAATGGAGAGTGATTTGGTCAGTCTTGGAAGGAAAAGTCATTCATGTGAAAATCTGTTTGTCTTTTAATTGTTTTGTTTTTTGGTAAAGCTGCAGGGCACTTGTCCAAGTTGTCAAGTCAAGTCATCTTCATTTATATAGCGCTTTTAACAATGGAGATTGTTTCAAAGCAGCTTAACTGTGCGTTCACACCGGACGCGAATAGCGCGTCATATTCGCGCCTGCCGCGTCTAGTTATACGCTTGACCACTTTGTGTTAATTCGCGCGTCAAGAGTTTCGAAACCCGTTGGCGGCCATCTTTTTTAGATGTTTATCGAGCATTAGCATTAATCGAGAGAGTCACAGCTCGTATATGCTCTGGAGAGCAGAAACAGCTGCGTAGGGGACATCGTTGCTGTACTCGGGTCCACCAGACCCTCCGGAGGGTTTCAGGAGTTTCACAATTTGCTCCAGGAGCTAGGTTTGGTGGACCTAACGGTGAGGACGCTGACGAGGACAGCGTAGGCCGTATAAGGCCTTGGCCTCGAGTGGTCGCTGCCTGACGAGCCCGCGCTGTACAGCCCGGCGCGAGGTTCACCCTCGCCCGCACCCGCCTAATCTGTCATTTATTTTTGTTTTGATAATAAATGGAGCCAGCCTCCAAAAGTGAAACCTGTCCTGTGATTTTTGTTTTTATACACTAAATTGTGTTTGTTGTCTTTACATTAGATTAATAATGTTTCATATAATCTAGAATAGATATGGAATAAATAGCATTCAATACAAAATGAGTATCTCTCATATATTGAAATGAGAGTATATTGAGTTTTTATGTGAAATATTTGCTTTGTTGTGCATTTTAGTCATATTACAAAATAATTTATTGAGGCCAAACATAAAATAACATTATAAACTGTCACTTCACCACGTGACAGCAGCAAGCAGGCTCCTGATTGGTTAATGCGGCGTGAATTGATGCTGAAGTTCAGATTTTTCAACTCGGGCGGCAGACACGAATTTGCGTCAAACGCGTGAATGCACAAATAGCACTAATAAAATAATTCGCGCGTAACGCGCTTAACGCGCCAGACGCTCAATTCGCGCCATTCGCGCCGCAGGAATTTTTACGCGCGTAACGCGTCTTTGCATTGACTTAACATTGAAATCACTCGCGCCTGACGCGCTATTCGCGTCCGGTGTGAACGCACCATTACAGAGATAAACGTATAATTTAAGGTAAGATTGTTTTGGCTTTATAGCGGATCTTTAATAAAAAATAATTATTTTCCAGCTAAAGTTAGTTTTGATTGATTCGCTTCCGTCGCAACGATCATTTGTTATTAACCCTCTGAGGTCGGCAAACGCGCGGGCGCGTTTTGCTGGATTTTCTCCACATTGTAGCACTATAAACTTAAATTACTCCGTCATTTATGGTCATACAGAAAAAAGAAATATAAAAAAAGAATCTGTGATATTTCTACTTTTGTATGTGTCCACTTACAATCAAATCAAAACATTGTGCTTTTGTAAAATAAAGAAAATAAACAGGGTGTGCGTTCTGCCTCTCCGTCGCGGTGAACTTTTTTTTCTTGAGCACGTCTATAAACTGAAACAAAACTCAGCGAATACTTGTCACACATTTATGAGCCATACACCTTTATAAACATTTAAGTGTGTACTTTTAAATGATCGGGTTCAAAACGAAAACAAATATTTTCTGTTTAAGTAATTTGTATAAAACCAACAAGATGTCCAGCTTCTCAAACGCTTGCTCATTACAGTTAATTTGGCCACGCCCACTCGCGCAAAAGATATTCACATGCAAATCTCCACATGGAACGCGAACACGCTCGTTACCTCAACAACAAAACACCAAAACACTTCACTTCACTTTTCGTCGAGTTTGAAAGACGCGCCTGAGCTTACATTGGATTTAGGCTACCTCAGAAGAAGAAGAACGCGATTTGAAGACAAGAAAGATTTAAGGTAAGAAATTCTTACATGTTTGTTATTGTTGCATAAATGTCACATTGCAGTTGAACTGTTGCTAGATATATGGGGAATATTATAATATTTAGACCCGTGTTTACTGTTAGGCCTACTGTGTTTGTGGATATCTGGTCAAACGTAGATATGTATATGGTAACCATAATGTTTTATATTTGAGCGCGATCGTTTTCGAATGTATCAGATTTTGCAGCGCGATCGCGTTTGAATGTATCATTTGAAAATTTGAAAAGCAAAACACACCAAACGGCTTCATGTTTTTACTATTATCTCATTTCATATCATAACGAATGGAAACATTTGAAGTAACATGATAATCAATATATTTTTCTCTAGCTTGGTTGTTACTGAAATATTTTGGAAGATTTATAGGCTGATATGGTTACTGTTATTATTATTTTACCCAGCACTGCGCATAGCCTATGCCTACAAGGCACAACAAACCTGGTGTTCATTATATTATATATTGTTGGAAACATTTGTGTGTGTGTGTGTGTGTATTTTGTGAATTTTAAAAAGCAATTTTAACCAGAAAAATCTAATATTTATTTCCAAAATCGTGCAGGCCTTTCTCTTGATATCAGTATGTTCACTTTTTTTTCAGGGCCCAGATGCCACTGAGTCCTGCCGACTTCAACATTCACACGAGTCTCTGGAACATGAACATGGTAAAGTGAAAATCACACACCTTGGAAATGAAAGGTATACAATGTTTTTAGGAATGGCACAAAGGTCTCTGTCTTTCAATAAGTGCTTTTTTGCCATTTGTTGTGTCTATTTGGATTATGTTGTGTAAATAAATCCAAACAATCTAAAAGCCATTCTTTTTTAAATCTCCTCATTTACAGTATTGTGCAAGGTTGCTCAGAATGATAGGGGCCTGATAGCTCCTAATAGGGCCGTTAGGGGAGTGTCTTTGTCTTTCTCAGGTGAGAAAATCCATACATATTAATGAGCTCTCGCATAAGGCTTATTCACACAAAACACGTCGTAAAAATTTTAAATCAATATATTGTCTTCTCTGAATGAGCAGTCAGGGTGATTTTCACATAGTTTTGCAGCAAATATTCTAGGCTACGTCATACAATTTTCAAAAGTCTTGTGAAGAAATAATCAGTAGGGGTTTCATGGCCTTATTTCAGTGAGAATTTTTTTTTGTATTTTCACAAACCACGCATAAATGTCATTATCTCAAAACTACAAACTTTTACATACATGCTGTTGATATATTATTGTAGCAGAGTTTGTGCTGAATACAGTGTAATTAGACTTTAGCCATGAAAATGTCACAAGTAACAGAAATAACCAGAAATGTCAGAGCATGTCAGAACACCTCCAGGGCCCAGAAAACAGCTCAGACCTCAGAGGGTTAAATTAGGGGCCACTAAGACGACACCATTCTCTCTACACAAACTTTAAACGCGAACCTGTGAGAAACGCTGATGGCGTTCACATGCGCATTAAGAATTGGTTCTATAGTTATGTGCATTTGAATATATGCAGGTTTGTAATTCCCTACAGACCAAGCCTAAACAAAGTACTGGTGTTTCCTTATAATTTTGATACAGAATTTTATTTTATTTTGTCACTTCGGGGTATCTATACACTTTATCTATAGAGTGGTAAAGGGATCCTCCATAGGGAGAGACTAGTTGGCATTTCAGCACTGCGTTGTCATCGGGTCCAGGCGAAGATCCTTCATCAGATCTGGATACAGCCTGGATCCAGCAGGCTGTGGGAAAACCTCGGGATAAACATAGACACTAACATTAGCGTAGATGCCATTCTTCTCATGATGTAACGAATACATCAGGATTTATGGGAAGTGTTCCCGGTTCCAGCTGACCTAATCTATGCAGCCTAACATTGAATTATAGAAGTCTATAATGTGTTATGTGAATGCTAGGTCAAAGAGATGTGTCTTTAATCTAGCTTTGAACTGACAGAGTGTGTCTGCTTCCCGGACAATGGAAGACTGTTCCAAAGTTTTGGCGCTAAATAGGAAAAGGATCTACCGCCAGCAGTCGATTTTGAGATCGCAATAGACGTGAAGGACTATAATGCGTTAAGAGCTCGCTCAAGTACTGCAGAGCTAAACCATTTAGTGCTTTGTAAGTAATCAGCAATATTTTAAAATTGATGCGATGTTTAATAGGGAGCCAATGCAGTTTTGACAGAACTGGGCTAATATGGTCATACTTCCTGGTTCTGGTAAGAACTCGAGCTGCTGCGTTTTGAACTAGCTGTAGTTTGTTTATTAAGCGTGTCCTAAGTTGTCCTGGTATACGCCACTTTGCACAACTTCTAATTTCCTTAAATCTCTGCAACAGAGATGAAGAACTCTTTGTGATTGAACTCTGCTCACTGTAGGTGGGGTTGTTGGGCCTCTTCTAATCTTATGTTCAATCTAACTCACAGAGTGACCGATAGACAAGAGGATAAAAATGGACACTCATATGTCAAGCTTGATGAGGATATAGTCAAAGCTTTGAAAGGGAAACTTAGAAGTCATTGAAATTCTAATGCGTATCTATGCAAATTATAATACATATGGATACAAAAATGTTAGCTAATCATTGGTTAATTTTATATTAATTGTTTTTCCCTTTCACAGACCCTGTGATAAAGCAGTCTTCAAATACTATGTTTCTGGATTGCAAGCCCTCAGTCGCAGAAAGTGCAAGTCGTACTCGAAGTGACCCTCCACATGAAGATGTGACATTTAAACTTTTCTGTTTCTTTGTTTGGTTCAGCCATTTGCAGGCTTAACTTAAGTTTGTTAAAAAAAAAAAAAACACTTTATTCACTTCTGAACTCTGTCTTATAAAAATAGGGAGCGAAAGAGGCAACAAGATGAATTATCTAGGTCTATAACAGCTATTGATGCTCAGTACTCACTGAATCCCTCTCCCAACCTCTATAAAGAACGTCAGGTTTTGGAGACAAAACAGTATCTGCTAACAGTAATTTAGTTGACAGCTAACAGTCAATGAGTTTGGTGATAAGACAGGTAAATTGTTAGCTTATTATATTCATAAATCACATATGTCACACACGATACCCCAACTTAGTTTATCGTCAGGAATTACTACCACTGACTATAAAGAAATAAACTTTCAATTTAAACAATACTATGTACATTTGTACACCTCTGAATCTCCTCAACGTGCATCATTAATGAATACTTTTTTAGATAAATTGGATTTCCCCACTGTAGAGATTTTTTGCTTCCTTGAAAACAGGCAAGGCCCTGTGTCCTGACATAGAGTAATTTCACCTGGTTTTGTTCAAAACAGATACTCTTTTTGTAATATCAGGTGTCTTTTTAATCTTTTGTATTCACCTCATTCCAACAATGCTGAAGTTGTGGTCTAACCAGATGTTAAAAAGGATTTAACCACTTCGAGTAGGACTATCTTATAAATGTTTTAGAGAGGTTTGAATTTAGTTTAAAATGTATTTCTTGGATAAAGCTCCTGTTTGCCATTCCCAAAGCATCTGTACGCTCAAACAATATTATCTCAGATCCTTTTCCACTGTGTCGGGGCACAAGGCAGGGTTGTCCCCTTTCCCCTCTTCTATTTGCTATTGAACCCCTGGTAATTGCATTACATGCTGACTCAGAGGTGCAGGGTATTTTCCATGCTGGCCTAGAACAGAAGGTTTCTGTATATGCTGATGATCTTATTTTATTTATATCTAATCCCCTAGTCTCAATTACATGAGTGTTTTTAATATTGAACTCATTTAGTACTTTTTCAGGTTATAAATTGAATTTTTCTGAGAGCAAATTAGTCAATTCTGCTGCATTAAGTATCTCATATTCAAATTTCCAATTCTGAGTTGTTAATAACCAATTTAGTGGTTATTGGGTGTCAACATCCTGACTTATTTAAAACCAATTTTAGCCCTTTATTTGAATTCACAAAATCTTTGTTTTTATCATAGAAACCCCTTCTTCTCACACTGATAGGAAGGGTAAATGCAGTTAAAATGAACATTCTTCGAAAAAAATAAATATTTATTTCAATGTTATCCCATATTCTTTCAAACTTACTACTGGGCAGCCAACTTTAGAAACGTATTGTACTGGTTACAGCATGATTTGATTTTGTAAACTGGCATAAATTTCATCAAGCATTTGGGGGGGACAATAAACAAAATTTCTCAAGAGCAATTTTTGAAGGGGACACAAATAACACAGCCAAAATTGTATTTGTAAGGATGTGTGTACATGTCTCTTACTTAGGTATTCAACTGCAGCAAGCCATGCTAGTTGTAGTGAGTGACTTACTATCCAACAAGCTAGTGTATTAAACAAGCTACCAAACAAGCTAGGTAACGTTATAATAGCTAACAGCGGACTCATTGAAAAATATATCGGTTATCATAATTTTTTTGTCATGACTAATTTATTAATGACAAGAATCACTTCATCCACTGTTTAAAGTGAATAAAATAGTCTTGACAGCCTACTTACTGGATTTCCAAAACTACTGAAGAACTTTGTTCTCTCCCACCGAACTTGTGTGAAGGCGAGGTAAAGGGGAAAGCAGGCAGTGGACCAAAGCACTGAGGCAAGGGTACAACTTTGTTCCGCCATGGATTCAAATCTCAAATTGACAGTTTAACAGATGAGCCCAATCCTCCATTACTAATTCTAAAATGTCACTTCAGAACTAGCAACGAAGGAACACTGAGTTGCTTCATTGAAGCTTATTGTATTATGTAGAGTACAGTATTACATGTCACAGGAGCTGCAATGTCTTCTGGGCAAAGGGGCCATAGAACATGTTCACCTCCCAGAGAGAGAGTCAGGCTGCTACAGTCAGTACTTTCTGGTTCCCAAAAAAGCTGGGGGGTTGCGTCCAAATTTAGATCTTTGCGGTCTGAACTGTTCTCTCAGAACATAAAAGTTCAAGATGCTAACGATCAAGATGATTGTGTCGCAAATCCAACACAATTATTGGTTCGTCACAGTCGATCTCAAGGATACATATTTTCATATGCATATGTTCTTCCATTAGGCTTAGCCTTGTCACCCCGTACATACACAAAATGCATGGATGCCGCTCTGGCTCCGCTGCGACTCCAGGGCATCCGCATTTTGAAATACAATGACAACTGGCTGATCCTGGCCTAGTCTCAAGAGCTTGCGCTTCGACATCGAGGGATCTGGAGAGGTCATCATCTCGATTGGCACATCAATTGCCTCGAATTGATGGCTGTGTTTCTGGCCCTGAAATACTTCCTCCAGCGGTTAAGGGGCTATCATGCTATAATCAATATCCCTCCTTGACGGCTCACTCTGGGTGATACCAAACAGGAGGGACCTTCTGTGTCAGGCACAGGGGACGATATTTCATTCCGGCTCGAGCTGTGGAACCTTCACGTTTGGCCCCTGAGGGGGACGAACTGAGGAATGTTGGGCTTCCAGCTAACATTGTACAGACCATTCTCAATGCAAGGGCATTGGCCATAGTCCTTGAAGGGCTGGTCGCCCCCTTGCAACAGGTGTATGCAGTATAAAACTACTAAACTCGTAGTTTACTGAAAGTATACTTCAAAGTGTACTTTCATAAACTAAAGTATTTGACTAGTAAACTATCAGTATACCTATAAGTTCACTTGAAGTATAGGTTGCAGTAAAAACGGGGAAAAAACAAAATGTACTACTATTACACTTAAAGTATACTTAAAAGTATACTTCTGCCAGGCCCACTATCGTCAAAGACAACTGACAATTAGCATACAATTTGGATTGGTGGTATGGTTCTGTTCTGGGCAGCCTAGCATGGATAAGAGCAGGGAGAGCAGCAATAACCCCCTTAGCAGGGTTTGAAATTAACTTTTTTACTCATCGGCCAATTTGGCTACTAGGCTACTTGGCTTTGAGTTATCAGCCATTCAGAACTTCTACTAGCCCCCAAAAAAGTATTATATATATATATATATATATATATATATATATATATATATATATACACACACTCACCTAAATGATTATTAGGAACACCTGTTCAATTTCTCATTAATGCAATTATCTAATCAACCAATCACATGGCAGTTGCTTCAATGCATTTAGGGGTGTGGTCCTGGTCAAGACAATCTCCTGAACTCCAAACTGAATGTCAGAATGGGAAAGAAAGGTGATTTAAGCAATTTTGAGCGTGGCATGGTTGTTGGTGCCAGACGGGTCTGTCTGAGTATTTCACAATCTGCTCAGTTACTGGGATTTTCACGCACAACCATTTCTAGGGTTTACAAAGAATGGTGTGAAAAGGGAAAAACATCCAGTATGCGGCAGTCCTGTGGGCGAAAATGCCTTGTTGATGCTAGAGGTCAGAGGAGAATGGGCCGAATGATTCAAGCTGATAGAAGAGCAACTTTGACTGAAATAACCACTCGTTACAACCGAGGTATGCAGCAAAGCATTTGTGAAGCCACAACACGCACAACCTTGAGGCGGATGGGCTACAACAGCAGAAGACCCCACCGGGTACCACTCATCTCCACTACAAATAGGAAAAAGAGGCTACAATTTGCACGAGCTCACCAAAATTGGACAGTTGAAGACTGGAAAAATGTTGCCTGGTCTGATGAGTCTCGATTTCTGTTGAGACATTCAGATGGTAGAGTCAGAATTTGGCGTAAACAGAATGAGAACATGGATCCATCATGCCTTGTTACCACTGTGCAGGCTGGTGGTGGTGGTGTAATGGTGTGGGGGATGTTTTCTTGGCACACTTTAGGCCCCTTAGTGCCAATTGGGCATCGTTTAAATGCCACGGCCTACCTGAGCATTGTTTCTGACCATGTCCATCCCTTTATGACCACCATGTACCCATCCTCTGATGGGTACTTCCAGCAGGATAATGCACCATGTCACAAAGCTCGAATCATTTCAAATTGGTTTCTTGAACATGACAATGAGTTCACTGTACTAAAATGGCCCCCACAGTCACCAGATCTCAACCCAATAGAGCATCTTTGGGATGTGGTGGAACGGGAGCTTCGTGGATGTGCATCCCACAAATCTCCATCAACTGCAAGATGCTATCCTATCAATATGGGCCAACATTTCTAAAGAATGCTTTCAGCACCTTGTTGAATCAATGCCACGTAGAATTAAGGCAGTTCTGAAGGCGAAAGGGGGTCAAACACAGTATTAGTATGGTGTTCCTAATAATCCTTTAGGTGAGTGTATATATATATATACACTGCTCAAAAAAATTAAAGGAACACTTTGAAAACACATCAGATCTCAATGGGGAAAAATATCATGCTGGATATCTATACTAATATGGACTGGGTAATGTGTTATGAACGAAAGGATGCCACATCGTTTGATGGAAATGAAAATGATCAACCTACAGAGGATTGAATTCAAAGACACCCCGGAAATCTAAGTGAAAAAATGATGCAGCAGGCTTGTCAATTTTGCTGAAATTTCATTGCAGCAACTCAGAATGGTACTCAGTAGTTTGTATGGCCCCCACGTGCTTGTATGCATGCCTGACAACGTCGGGGCATGCTCCTAATGAGACGATGGATGGTGTCCTGGGGTATTTCCTCCCAGATCTGGACCAGCGCATCACTGAGCTCCAGGACAGTCTAAGGTGCAACCAGGTGATGTCAGATGGACCGAAACACAATGTCCCAGAGGTGTTCTATTGGATGTAGGTCAGGTGAGCGTGGTGGCCCTTCAATGGTATCATTCCTTCATCCTCCAGGAACTGCCTGCATGCTCTCGCCACATGAGGCCGGGCATTGTTGTGCACCAGGAGGAACCCAGAACCCACTGCACCAGCATAGGGTCTGACACTGGATCCAAGGATTTCATCCCGATACCTAATGGCAGTCAGGGTGCCATTGTCTAGCCTGCAGAGGTCTGTGCGTCCCTCCATGGATATGCCTCCCCAGACCATCACTGACCCACCACCAAACCAGTCATGCTGAACGATGTTACAGGCAGCATAACATTCTCCACGGCTTCTCCAGACCCTTTCCTGTCTGTCACGTGCTCAGGGTGAACCTGCTCTCATTTGTGAAAACCACAGGGCACCAGTGGCGGACCTGCCAATTCTGGTGTTCAATGGGAAATGCCAATCGAGCTCCCTGGTGCTGGGCAGTGAGCACAGGGCCCACTCGAGGACGTCGGGCCCTCAGGCCACCCTCATGAAGTCTGTTTCTGATTGTTTGGTCAGAGACATTCACACCAGTGGCCTGCTGGAGGTCAATTTGTAGGGCTCTGGCAGTGCTCATCATGTTCCTCCTCGCACAAAGGAGCAGATACTGGTCCTGCTGATGGGTTAAGGACCTTCTACGGCCCTGTCCAGGGGCCTCATTTATAAACGTTGCGTACGCACAAAAGAAGGCGTACGCCGCTCTCTACGCAATAATTGGTATTTATAAAAAGCAAACTTGACGGGAAAATGTGCGGTCCTTCACGCAAGCTCTCACCCAGGCGTACGCACAAAAACGGGTGAAATGAGAAATGGCGACACCGTCGGCAGATGGAAGAAACACGTGAAAGTGTGTGAAAGACCATTGTGTAAAAGAAATGGCAATACTGCCTCTCATAAATAGCCTAACATGAAGACTTCACAAAGCAAGTCTTATTAACAGCCTACACGAACAGCCGTTTGATCGATTTGCAGTGTAAAACAAACAAAATCCAACGAAATTACAACAGAAATGCAAATTAACACATATTTGCGAAAAGAAAAGTGAAATATGTTCTGCAATAATATTGGCATGTTATGCAATTCATCCTTATGAATAATATGGTAAACAGAACGAAATAATGTACAAAACTGATATTCTCGTCAATGTGTCCGTCTGGCGGAGCAGATAGATACAAGATAGACAGATAGATAGATAATTAGGGAGATATATAGATAGATAAATAGATGTATTAATTGTCCACTGGGAAAAGTTATTTTCATAGTAAAAATTTCTTCATCAGCTACGGAATCATGGTATTCATGCAAAGCCTATATGCCTTTAGTTTGTTTTATTTTGATAAAATAATGTATGACGTAGGCTATGTCTCAACCATTCAGAAAGCTGCAAGAAATTACATTTGCGCTGAACTATTTCCCATTTCCACGTAGATTATAACCGACATCAGTAGCCTAGCTTGTCACACTCTGGCGATGGAGCGCTATAAACGCTTTTTTGCCTCGACTTTGATGTCCGACCATTTCTTTTTTATTTCAGCCACAGTCCGAGGTTGTTAGGCTACAGCATTTACGGCGTCTGCAACCTTTTGCCACTCAAGTGCCTTTTTGGCATTAGTAATGCCCACACTGTGCCCTTCAAACAACATTTTTCTCCTCTTTTCCACCTCGCCAACGATAACTTCTACTTCACATTGAGTGAAGTTATGTTTTTTGATTTCCTCTCTGTGTTTGCCATGATTTCGCAATCGATGAATATTAATTTGTGGGCGTTTCACGGACTATTTATGGGCAACTATGGGCGTGACATGAAGCCGCAAAAGCTGCGCTACATTTAGAATTGATTGTGATTTATTAAGGGAAAACTGCGTAGGATGTGCGTGCGCACGGTTTTATAAATCCGAATATTTCTGTGCGTACGCACGTCCTATGTTTCATCCGTACGCCACTTATGACGCAAATCCTACGCAAAGTTTTATAAATGAGGCCCCAGCTCTCCTAGAGTAGCTGTCTGTCTTCCTGGAATCTCCTCCATGCTCTTGAGACTGTGCTGGGAGACACAGCAAACCTTCTGGCAATGGCACGTATTGATGAGCCATCCTGAAGGAGCTGGACTGCCTGCGCAACCTCTGTAGGGTCCAGGTATCGCCTCATGTTACCAGTAGTGACACTGACCCTAGCCAAATGCAAAACTGGTGAAAAACAGTCCGAAAAGATGAGTAGGGAAAAAATGTCAGTGGCCTCCACCTGTAAAACCATTCCTGTTTTGGGGGTTGTCTCACTGTTGCCCATCTAGTGCACCTGCTGTTAATGTCATTAACACTAAAGCAGCTGAAACTGATTACCAACCCCCTCTGTTACTTAACTGACCAGATCAATATCCCAGGAGTTTAACTGACTTGATGCTATTCTCTGATTAAAAAGTGTTCCCTTTATTTTTTTGAGCAGTGTATATATATATATATATATATACATATATATATATATATATATATATATATATATATATATATATAACATTTGGATTTCATACATTCATTTCTTATTCAAGCTAAATCCTATGATTCAGCCATCTCCTCCCTTCCTCTTTTGGTGGACAGATCAATACAGTACAAAGAACATAAAAAAAAATAACATTATGTCTTTTCTGTTAACCAAATGCTTTTTAATCTTCGCTATTGCTTCAATGCAAATGAACAAGCGCGCTGTTATTTGTTGCGTAGTGACTGGCATGTTCAAGTAAGCCAGATATGCGCAGATTCTGCACAAGTTCTGCTTCCCCATCAAAGTGAGTAAACATAATAAGTAAAGCACCAAATTGGTTAGTGATTTGACAGTGTTACCCACCACAGTTGATTTTTACCCGCATTTGGCGGGTTGGCGGATGTTAATTTCAAACCCTGCCCCTTAGGGTAAACAGAACAAAACCAACATAAGTGTATTGCAGATATCATTAATGTCAATATTTTAATGTACAACATAATGCTGGAATTTAGTCTGATTCATAGGGGAATCAGAATGCCAAATCCTGACTGAATGAGAGGAGGAGCTGGGGATGAATGAGGGTAATTAGCTCCTGAGAAACGCGATAGCTGCTGATAATACTGAAGGAGCTTATAAATGGATGCTGTGATAGGCGTTGTATTCCTATAGGTAGATGTGGATCAGCTGAGAGTCAGCTGATGCAAGCTTGATTAATGTGACCTTCCAGAACTAACGCTACGCTGGATTTTTATACACTAAAAAGTGGGCCAATTTAGTCCCAAGTAGTACTGAAACAGTACACTTACAAGTATACTTCTTGTACATTGGTATTAGTATACTTACTACATTAAGTATACTTAAAAATATACTTGAACTTTACTTAAGTATACTTGAACTTGAAGTATACTTATTTTTTGTAAGGGCTGATTTAATTAACAGCCTGTTAGGGGTCCTGATGTGATTCTGTAAAGAGCATGTGGCTATTACTGCTGATATACAGCATGTTCCATTGTTTTTGACGTGCTGAAATCATGCGCTACTGAGGCAGAGGTGATCAACCTTCTCATACACAAGAGGTGCTTGCAGTGTCTAACCTCAGACTGCACAAGATTATCTACAGTATATACATCTAATTTGTGTGTGTGTGTGTGTGTGTCTACTGGCTCTCTTAACACAGTACCACAGGGTTGGTAGTGAAGTATTAAAAGCATTTAATGACCAACACTTTTGATCAGTGATAAAACTTGGAATGAGATTTGTGAAAAAGACTACCTGATGATGTCACCATCAGTAAATCAGATCAGATCAATAAACAGATCATCCCCAAAAATGTACATGGCTTTCTTTACATGGCAAATGTGCCTTACAGAAACATAGTTACAGCAGCCAGAGAGAAGCTAACATTAAATAGTCAAGTGACTAAATAAAGCAAACCCCGATCACCATAATGGCAACTTCTTTGTACTAACAACTTATAACTTTGAATAACACATGCTTGAGAAATTCAAGGAAAACAGTTTCCACCCACTGTGGAAAAAAAAAGCCTTTGCTTAACTCAAAATTTAATTTAGATTATTTTGAACTAAGCTAATTTGTGTTTGACCGATTAGACTTTACATGTTTTCAACATGCACCCATTAGTAACACAATTTTTCTCTTAAACGCAAAATACAATACTCAAATACAAAAACATAACTCAATTGAGATAGAAATTGAAAGTAGCTCACATGAATACACATTATAACATAGTAAATATATTGTCACATATTTTTCAATAAATGAAGAGTTGTCAAGTCAAGTCACCTTCATTTACATAGCGCTTTTAACAATATAGATTGTTTCAAAGCAGCTTTACAGTGATATTAGGAAATGAATGCAACAAAGATTGTTTTGGCTTTACAGCAGCTCTAGAATAAAGTTATTATCCAGCTAAAGTTAGTTTTGACTGATTCACTTCCGTTGCAAAGATCATTGGTATTTACTTAGGGGCTGCTTACACGACACCGTTCTAGCAGAAAACCAGAAACAGAAAAGAAGCAATTCCTTTTGTATTATTCAATATATTGTAATATATTAACACAATATATTTGTCTATATATTTTTCAGTATACTTAAATTTAATATTGATCATAAATATGGAAATATCTTTTATTTGAGTAAGGGTTAAAAGCATCATTGCAGCTCACAATCTTCCTCAAAAGATTTTGTTGAGAAAACTATCTCCTGTACTTGACATTAATGGATTACTTTGAGTAGAGGCATTCCAAAGAGGAACAAAGTCACTATCATAGACCTTTATCTTGACTGTTCCCTACTGGTGGAATGACCTGCCTAATTCCACCTGAGCAGTGGTGTCTTAAGCCATTTCATATAACATCAACAGCTAAAGACACATCATTTTCATTACACACTTGACCCACTAAAACTAACACTCTACCTTCACTTTTTTTATTTTAAATCTTTGCTGTGCACATTGTGTTAAACTAAGTGAGAATTGTCCCTGCACATCTCTGTTGTTGCCCTTTTGTTGGATAAATTGCTTCGATTGTTTTTCCTCTTTTGTAAATCGCTTTGGATAAAAGCATCTGCTAAAGGAATAAATGTAAATGACTAAGTTCATGACACGGCCGTCCTTTTCCTTTAGATGGAAAAAAGTTAGAAAAAAATAGTTGGAAAAAAAACTAATCTGAAAGAATGGGATGTTGTCTTGGTAAAGAACATTCAAGTCAATACTGCCCTACAAAGGCAAAAGACCTTAACTCACCAGAGTGTGAAACTGAGAAAAATGACTTTAAAGTTTTTTTGTTGTCCAGCCAATTGTATGATAGGTAGGACACTGAAAATTTGCCAAGTAGCTGTCATAATGAATATATTTATCTACATGAAAAAAATTTGAGCTCAAACTTGACCTTTGACCCTTATTCGGAAGTTACTGCATTCTGCCTTTGCATTATCTGCAAAACAATAATGGCTCATACAAAGGCAAAGTACCTTAACTTCTAATTTATTGACCATTTTGACTTTTATCACTCTATAAAAACATTTCTATGATAACAATAATAGTCTTAAAATAACATTTAGTGAGTTCTGTTTAGTAAGGCTTAATATTACATCAATAGAATATTACAAAATAAAAAATAATGAGAAGGCTACAACGTACTGGATCGTTTTAAAACTTTATCGGTGTTCTTAATTTAAGTAAAATAACACTGTAAGAAGTTAAAGTAACCTTTCACAAATATTTCTTACATTTGAAAGAATTGATTTGGCTATGCCAGTAATATGTAGACGCCCTTTCTCAAATACCATTCACCCTTTTCTGACAAAACGTATTGGAATATGCTTAAATCTGATGACATTGGGTGTATGTTTTCCAGAATTAATGAAAAAACTCTGTAATAATACATTTTCCTGGACAAAATGGAAAATGTATTTAGTACCACATGCATGTACAGACTAACAGTTCTCCCTCACAAATTTGATGTGATTAGGATAGATTTTCTTGATACAGTTTACAAAGAAGGGAGTCTAACAACAAACTGATTTTAAGAAATTTATTAAATGAACAAGAAAATTAAACGAATGTTAAGAGGTGAATAAAATGAAGGAAGTTTATGGTATTTTGGTTGTGTGTGTGTGTGTGTGTGTGTGTGTGTTTGAGAGAGAGAGAGAGAGAGAGAGAGAGAGAGAGGAGAGAGAGAGAGAGAGAGAGAGAGAGAGAGAGAGAGAGAGAGAGAGAGAGAGAGAGAGAGAGAGAGAGAATCACAAGAGTCCGGAAATCAGTCCGCAGAGGGGCTTAATTTATCCCTGTTCTTCAACCTCATTGAGGTTTCTGACTGCCAAGGAGCTCCAGAAAAACTTCCTGGTAGGAGGCATGAGGGGAACAAGATTCTTTAGGATCTCCGTCTTCTTGGCCTCCTCCACACCCCAGTCTTGCTGCCTCAAGGTGGTTGGTACAAAGGGAATGAACTTCTTTTGGAGGAAGTCCAGCTCTATGAAGTCCTCCTCCCCATGGGATTTCTTCACGAACATGGACCTTGACCCACGTCGCAGTTGCACCACTTTGATTTCAGCCAGCCTGGGCATTTTTTTTGTCTTGGCTGCAGAATGGCCATCCATCCATGCCCTGATGTCATCGTTCTTCAACTCCACCACCACTTTCCTAGAGTTGGAATTGGCCACCACTGACAAAAAGTCATCAAAATCAAAAACAACTCCTCCAGGTCTGTGCCTCATTTCTTGTTCCACACCATGGTGGAAGCTGTCAGCACTCATGAAGGTGTGTCCCGGCTCGAAAAACTTTAAAGTGACATCTTCAGCTGATATGGTTTCAGAATTAACCAATGTCAGCAGTGAAGTAAACAGACACCAGTTTTTATTTTGGGCACTACAATTATCCACCCAGTATATTACATGCCTGATGTCGCGCTCTTTTTCTAGTGCTGCTGCATACGCCGATGTGATTTCTTTGGCATTCCGCCCTGCAATTCCCTCATGCCAGACAACAGAGATGGTTTTTCTTTTGTTTTGTTTTTTGCCCACTGACGCGAAGGTCTCATGGTATGTGGATATTCGTCGGGTGAACACTGCCGACTTCACACCTGGCATGCGTGGGAGCATGATGACTTTCTGCAGGTCAACGCTTCTGACAGATGTGTCATCAGGCCAGTCCTTGTCTGCATCCGACCTGTAGTGCAGTCGGGTCTCAGCTGCTTCAGTTTGGTGTTTATGCCACCTCTCGCACTGAGGGCAATTTTCTGCAGCCTCCCCCTGGTGATCAGACCTCACATGCTGGTCCTGGAGCAAACACTCCTCGCACTCCTCTTCTCCAAGCTTGGTAAAGCTTATGTTCTTGGACTTCACTGTTTTACGGTAAGTCTCATAAGAGCAGCGGTTACCTTTTTCAATGAAGTCGGCAAACATAAGCTTGACCGTGACATCACTTGGGAGATAGCGCCGGAATGGTGCATGCTCCCTCCGGTAGTGACTGACTGACGGGGGGAAGGATTCTATGTGGTCAATCAGTGGTTGCAAGTCCAGCTTGTTGGCAGGCTCGTGTCTCCCTCTCATGTCGCTGGGTGGAGCTAGAGCAGTTGTTATTGCTTTGCCCATGACTGAGAGAACTAGGCTATCATTGGTGGGATGATAGCCTAGTGTGGAAAGATAGAATAGTTTGCATACCTGCTGCAGGGTCTTGTGGGTATCCTGCAGCCTGTAGACAAATGACCTACTCCACTGCCGACTGGCATTGGCACAGACCTTTTCTGTTGGAACCTGGCTGACTGAGGCAAAGATAAAGGCCCGTTTCTGTGCATACCTCATATTCCAGTACTCGGACCAGATTTCTTGCCGCCTGTCTTCTGAAAATTTTCCAGAGCACTGCCGTCGGCATTTAGCTCCACATGGTCCCCTCATTGGTGGTCTATTTGTGGGCTCTGATGGAGGAGCAGGAGAGTGTGCTTGACCGTTTGGAACAAGGACAGGCAGTGGTGTGACTGGTGGAAGAACTGGGTCTGGGGCCGTGACATAGGCAATCACAGGCTCTGGTGTCATTAGTGGCAGAGGAGTGGGGTCTGGTGTGCTCGTGGTGAACAGCTCATCTGCTCCACAAAACAGATCATCGCTGATGTCTAGATAAGTGTGGAGAATTGTCCACTCCTTTGCATCTAGTTTCGCGGGGGGCATGCTCTCTGCATTTTGTGCATTAACCCCAGGAAAGGACTCGGAAGAAACTGAAATGTAGAAAAGAAAATTAATTAGACACATGCAGCTAATGAATATCATTATAGACAAGATGGTATTTTTATATCTGATAAATATTCTTTAGAAGTACACAATTCAGTGAGTGACCAAGTGCTAGCTAGTTTGTGTCTTTTTGCTCATAGATTTAGCGGCAGACTGTTGTACGTCCCGCTGTTGGAATCCTCTACAATAGTCACACTTTTACATTGTTTATCTGTCAGCATTTTAACTAGGGTGACCAAATTTTAGTTTTCAGAAAAGAGGACGGGGGCGTGGTTAAGGGGTGGGGGCATGGTTTGCGGGTGAATGCATCAAAAATACTTGACAAATGCATTCACAACCTTGCAACTATGTTATTGTACTTTAATACATAAAGCAATACATCCTTTCCATCCAAGTTTGGCCCTCAACAATAGAATACAATTTTTTTTTTTTTAGCTTTTAACACCTTTTACATGACATTTTTTTTCATGGCCATAGGTAAAAATAAAAAACTTATAAAAAAGTTTTTGTGAATATAAAGTCCGCCTACTTTGATTCGCCTACCAATGAGGCTGAGATGAACGAACACACACACACACACACACACACACAGAGGCCTCATTCTGACGTGCTCTCTGCTTGCCGTTGCGGATTGAGGAACGCGCTGATTAGATTAAAACCAGGACATTTTCATCACTTTATAAAAAATAAAAAAAAAACAGCCACGACGGCCAGGACAAGACGTGATAACAGGACATGTTCTGGGAAAACAGGACGTTTGGTCACCCTAATTTTAACTGTTTAACCGGACGTCTGGTGACCCTACTAATAGCCTACCCACAGCGACACTTAAAATGTCAACTTGCACTTTGATAGATTAGGTTAGCCAGCCGGCACATGATGGATTTAAACAATGGATTGTCTTCTCAGTGGATGTCGTTTTCCATGGATTTTGAGTTTGACCATGTTAAAAAAGGTAAGCTGCAATCTAAGTTATATCTGCTGGGTTTGTTTGTTTGCGTGGCAATGTTTTCTCCTCCCCTTATCGTGAGGCGTCCCCAACCCACTCGCTCGCGTTGTTTTCTGTCAGTGAGTGCACGGACTGTCAGATTGACTGGATAGTATCCAGGCTTTGATTTATGGTGTCTTACAGCTGACACACCATCTATCATGTAACATTAGGCTATTTTTGGATCAGGAATAGTTGTGTTTTTGTGTGTCTAGTAGCCTATCTTAGCCCAAGTTTGCATCACTAGCTAGCTAACTAGGCTACCCGTATCCTAGCTGAATGTCACAAAATCTGAAGTAAATTGTATATCTAAAAAAAAATATCTTCATTTATCCATATCATCCTTACCTTGATCTTGGTGTTTGCGTTTCAAAGCCATCTCCACCATCATTTTCCCGCGAGGATAGGCCATTCTTATTGCTAGATAAAGTTAAAAAACAACCACTGCAACAATTTTATTTTCACTTTATTTATTTAATGGGTGTGGCAAAAGTGCTTCAATTACATAGGCATTAACGTTGCGCCGTAACTTCAGCGCGGCAAACATTTAACGTTGGTAAAACAAAGGCAGAGTGCCTTAACTCCAACTGTAACTTGATTCCAGCATTCTAGAGTGCAGCGGAACAAAGCTAAAAGACCGTAACTGATGTTAAGGGCTTCTGCCTTTGCTTTCCCTCTGCTTTTGGAAGTTATGGCAAAAACAACATCTTATTTTTAGCAGAAAAGAACAAAATTGACTCAAGATATTTTTCCACATGATAAAACTGATGTCCATTGTTCCAAAAATGGCAATAACTCATTTTGACCAAAATTGAAGTTAAGGTCTTTTGCCTTTGCACGGCAGAATAGAAATGAGTAGTCACTGGCAATTTTTGTGAACACTTTACCAAGCAAAGATGGATTGGTGAGGAAAGCTGATTAAAGTGCCCCTATTATGCAATTATGCAAAAAAGTTTCCTAATGTTGTTTTGGAGTCTCCTATAACAGGTTTACATGCATCAAAGGTAAAAAAAAAACCTCTCAGGTTACGACTGTAACCTATGTTCCCTGAGAACAGGGAACGAGACACTGTGTCAAAGCGCTAGGGGAAATGCCTCAGCATGACTGATGACTGATAACTGAAACACTGTATAATCACAATAACCGTATTGGCTGGAGTCAGCCATGACGTCATGCTCTAGCGCGACCAGGAAGTATAAAAGGGCGCCTAGAGAACATGTCATCCACTTGTCCACTCATCCACTCATCCAACTATGGCTGCTACAAGCACAAACACATTAACTCAAAGTTAAAGCCCCTTACTGCTTACACGTCAGGCTAACAGTAGCACTACTCCCTACGGCCACTGCCCGAGCTCCATGCTAAGCGAGGCGGTAACTCCGTAAATCACACGAAGGGCTTGCCAGCTCAAGGGCATGGGTATCACAGCCCGACTTTCAGATGGGGGTTCCTTTAAGGGAGTACGGCCCAGAGCCTATGGGCCCTAGCCTGCTACTTTCGGGGGGACAGAGTCAACCCCATACCAGGGAGGCTATCATGCTTAATGCTGAACGTGTACCAGCTGCTTTGACGCGATTATCAAGTTAACTGACTCGTAACGTGTGCAATCTCTCATAACCTCCCGAGTGTCCGAACTTACACCGTGTACGCCCGCCTTGAGGGAGAGGAGGCTACCATACCCTTTAAGAATCAGCCAAGCTCTAGTTATGCACAACACAGAGCTTAGGAAGCGAAGGGCCTAAAATATAACTCTCTGAATAAAGAGAGAGGCCTCTTCTCAATGCAGAGACCGGATCTATCTGCTCGGAACTCTGGAAGATGGAAGCCTCAGCATGACAACTCTAAGAATGAGAGGAAGCCTATGACATCCTTATGTGCATTTCCAGAAATATGGAGTGAAATATGAAATATATTGAAGACGTACTCAGCATGACGACCCTAAACTTAAGGGGAGTACCGGAGTCTGCATTTGGGGCGGCCTGGCCGCATAAGGGAGGCTAACACTGGGAGCCTATCACTCTAACACTCCTGCCTACTGGGAGTAGAGAGGCCCAAGCTTTGTGAGGGCCTGCTAGAACTCAACCAGAAGTGAAGTACTCTGTATAATGACCCAGAGGAACCAGGGGAGTACTAGGCTTACTCGGCGGCTATCTGAGAGATGGAGCACTCTAACGAAATACCCTTGCTAACTAGGGGAGTACTACGTCATCCTAAGAGGGGAGATGTTACCACTGTCTCGAATTTAGACATATACTGCCTCACAGGGCTATGGGGAGCAGGGGCCTTAACAAAGAGACTCTAAGAGAGGGAGGCCTGCCATACTTGCACCCAAGCGGTCTTAAACTAGTTTTTCTACTTTTGAGAAACATCTATGTTAGAAAAAGAAACCCCATTAAGATTTATAGACACTCTGTCGAGCTCTAGAGAGCGGAGGCCTCGGCAGATACCTCTCTGGAGTGAGAGGAAGCCTAACCACGCCTCTGAGCCCACAGGGAGGGAACCTGCTACCTGTGCTTATCACTACTGCAATACTAGCCGACTTCAGATCTGGGCTACCAGAAACCAGTGAACAAGAAGCTACAGAGGCCCTGTAACAAACTCACCACACCGTAAGGGAAACCCATCCCATCCCATCCAGGAGGGGAACGGAAGCCGAATAACTCAGTAAATAAAACATATAACATATAAAACATATATTATTCTACTTTTTTTTGGGGGGGGGGGGATAGCCTGTCTACGTTCGTTTTAACTGGAGGAGGCACCTAGTGCCAACTACTCTGCTAACGGCACTGTGGGGCTACAGGGGATGTTCTCAGTATGATCGGTTGGTCTTTGGTTGGTCACACAACAAAGCCCTGAGGCAGACGATCAGAATAGATTATCATCATCGGTCCAGCTCGTTGGGCCTGATGTTATGGACGAAGGGGGAAGAGGAAAAGGAGGGTGTGCAAAGGGAAGGAGGCGATTACCTCCCTCTGCTTGTGCCAGGACGCTCACGTCTGGCCTGAGCTACTTCCCTGACACCCTGCTTCTTCGTCCTGAATTTGCGCCGCCTCTTTGACCTACTCCTGCCAGGAGGAGGGGCTCGAGTGGCGACTGAATCCCGCTGGCCCTGTCTATGATCCTCCGAACGAGACGGCCCAGGACCCCCAGGCTATCTGGAAGTGGGCCTGGACCGGCGCGGTATACAAGATCTATATGCTGCTGAGCACGCCTTCGCCTCCCTGAACCTTCCGACCACCACCTCAACGGAGGTAATAATAATAATAATAATAATGCATTTTATTTAAGGTGCCTTTCAAACCACTCAAGGTCACCGTACAACAAGTAGCAACAGTAACAATATTAAAACAGAAAATAACAGTAAATAACAATGTCAATAAAAAACAGCAATAAAAATAAATAAAAAATAAAAAGAATAAAAATACTGGACTTGAGTGCACAAAGTAATCATAGAAGAGAAGCAGTTCTGAATAAATGAGTTTTAAGTTTGACTTTAAATTGAGCTAAAGAGTCTGAATTACGGATGTTGACTGGGAGAGAATTCCAAAGACGAGGAGAAACACGACTAAAGGCCCTATGGCCCATGGTGGTTAGGCGAGCAGAAGGTGTTTGGAGGAGACCCAGTGAAGAGGAACGGAGAGTTCGAGAAGAGTTGTAGGGATGTAAGAGGTCTGAAAGGTAAGGTGGAGCGAGGTTATGAAGAGATTTGTATGTGAGGAGGAGAATTTTAAATTCAATTCGAAAGTTGATAGGAAGCCAATGTAGCTGTTGAAGTGATGGGGTGATGTGGCGAATAGGTGAAGTCCGGGTTATGATACGAGCTGCAGAATTCTGAATCAGCTGGAGTTTATGAAGAGATTTGTGTGGTAAACCAGATAATAGAGAGTTACAATAATCGATGCGGGAGATGACAAGCGAATGAACAAGAATAGAGGAACTATGCGGAGTGAGAAATGGACGCTGGCGAGCAATATTGCGGAGATGAAAATAACAAGACCTGGTTATGTTATTAATGTGAGCATCAAATGATAGGTTACTGTCAAAGATGACCCCCAAGTTCCTAGCCTGGCGGGAGGGAGAAATGGAAGAACCGTCAATGGATAATGAAAAACTGCATGACTTAGAGAGAGTAGAATTAGTACCAATGAGGAGTACTTCAGTATTACTGGCATTAAGTTTGAGGAAATTGGCAGAAAACCAAACATTTATTTCATGAAGGCAGTTGGTAAGACAGGCGGGAGGGAGAATGGAATCGGGGTTTGTAGAAATGTAAAGCTGTGTATCTTCGGCGTAGCAGTGAAATTTAATACCGAATTTTGAAAAGATATTGCCGAGTGGGAGAAGGTAAATTAGGAACAATAGGGGGCCTAGGACAGAGCCTTGGGGGACAACCACAGCTAACAGAAGAAGGTTGGGAATGAAATTTCTTTAGTTGTACAAACTGTGTGCGGTTTTAAAGGTATGAAGTGAACCAGGCATAAGGAATACCAGTGATACCAATATCAGATAATCGATGCAAGAGAATACTGTGTGAAATTGTGTCAAAAGCTGCACTCAAGTCAAGTAGAACAAGAATAGATAACAACCCGCCATCAGCAGCCATTAACAGATCATTCGTTACTCTCACTAGTGCAGTTTCAGTGCTATGCTTAGGACGAAACCCTGACTGAAAACACTCATTCAAGTTATTATTACTAAGATGAGCATGAACCTGTGCTGCCACTGCTTTTTCAAGAATTTTTGAAATAAATGGCAGATTTGAGATAGGACGGTAATTATCTAAATTGTTTGGGTCTGCGCCAAGTTTCTTAAGAACAGGAGTTATGGCAGCTATTTTAAAAGATGATGGAACAATGCCGGAGCTAAGAGAAGTGTGAATAATACGAGTTATAAGAGAAGATAAAGAGGGAAAACAGGCCTTTACCAAATGAATTGGTATAGGATCAAGTAGACATGTGGAAGAAGTAGATTTATAAATTAACTGAGAAATTTCTTCTTCAGATGGCAAGTTAAAAGAAGAAAGGAAGAAGAGGGGCAAATTAATTGAGACACTGTGTGGTGAACTACAGTAAGGGGTAGCCAAAGAGGCCAGTTGTTGGTGGATGGTAGTTATTTTGTTATTGAAGAAAGACATAAATTTATCACATTGAGCAGTGCAGTACAGGTGTGCAGGAAGTGTGTCAGGAGGTTTCAGAATACGATTTACAGTTGAATACAGTGCTTTAGTATTACCATCTCCAGACTCAATTAAATGTGAATGAAAACATTTTTGGCAGCATGAAGAGCATCTTTGTAAAGATGAACATGTTCACTATACAGCTCTCTATGTATCATAAGACCAGTTCGTTTATAAAGGCGTTCCAAATGCCGGCCTCAAAACCAGAGAGTGAACCAGGGCGCAGAATGGGTGAATGATACAGTCCGAGTTTTAAGAGGTGCAAGAGTATCAAGGAGCTGCTGTAGTTCAAAGTTATAAAAGGAGACCAAATGGTCAGGAGAAGTGAGATGGTCACTGAGTGGAAGATCAGTAATTGCGGCAGTCAGAACAGAAGGGTTGATCTTTTTTATATTCCGAAATGACATCAAACGTTGTTGTTTGGATTTAGAGAGTGTAACGTCAGCATTAAAGGAAAGCAATTTATGATCAGATATGGGTATTACATCTGCAGTACAGTCCCGAGGTGTAACACCTGAACAGCAGATGAGGTCCAGGGTGTGGCCTTTAGAGTGAGTTGGAAAGTTCACATATTGTTGGAGACCAAAACTGTCTAAGCAAGAAATGAAATCCCTTGTTGAGTGGGTTACTGGCAGTATCCATATGAATGTTAAAATCACCCAGGAGAATAAGATTGGGTGATAAGGTACACAAATGGGTTAAAAATGCACAAAATTCACTTATAAAAGTATTGCAGTATTTCGGAGGGCGATAAATAACAGCTAATACTGTGGGTGTTGGACCGCTGATGATTAAAGCAGCCGATTCAAAAGAAACATAGTTTTGTACAGACAGCGGGGACGTTTTATAAATCGAGTTGTGAAGTATCGCGAGACCTCCCCCGCGTCTGGAGATACGAGGTTGCGAAATGTAAACAAACCCAGGAGGACATGCATGATTCAACTCAAGGAAGTCATTCTCTTGCTGCCAGGTCTCAACCAAGCAGAAGAAATCAAACTTACTATTGTCAATAATGTCGCTGATAAGAAGACCCTTGTTGGAAAGTGAACGGATGTTGAGAAGTCCGACTTAGGGTTGCAAAATTCTGGGAATTTTCAAAGATGGAAACTTTCCATGGGAATTAATGGGAATTTAAGGGAATTAACAGGAATTTATGGGAATAAACGGGAATAAACTGGGAATTTTCAAAGTTGAAGGTTGGCTCTTCATAGGGAACTTAAATATAGTTGAGGAAAGTATATTTTTAGCATAATCCTGACTAAAACAAACAGATGCCATTCAAATAAACTTGAATATCCATGCCATTCCTCAATCACATACACATAGCACACTGCTTACTGCATGGCTATTGAGACCACACCCCCTACTGGCACAAGACTATTGAAGGCACACATTTGAGCCTGTGGACTAAACAAAGTGAAGTAAGTTTTGATGATATTATGGGGAAATATATTGATTAAATGTTTAAAATGCAAATATCACATACAAATGTATTCATCTAGTAGATGGCAAGCTGATAGGTTAGATGCTAAATAAGCTAGCATAACTTTATTTACTACATAAGTAGGGCTGGGCGGTATGATGGTATATATCGTTACCGCGGAAGAAAATGTCCAGCGTAACAGATTTTTTTATTCTGTGTATACCGCGACATGTAAATAAGTAGGCGTGGTTAACTCACGTCCAGCGTACGTGAGACTGAGACACTGATATTTGTCAAAGAAACATGAAGAAAGACCAAGAGGATCCACAAAAGGAATTACGTTTTCAAAATTAACGTGATATTTTCAGGGGGGAAGGTGCAGAAGTCAACTAGAGCAGTGCAGCACACTGAAAGTTTAGAGAGACGCACATGCTCGCAATGGGGCTTTCTTGACAACAAGTTCATATATCAATATTCTAACAAATAGAAATAACCTTAAATAATGTATCTATCCGTCTCTTATGTGTACAGTTACTTTCAGAGTGGACGCGCAAGCGGTTGCCGTGGTAATGAATATTTCCAAAATTCCCCAGCTTAACTTCCCATGGAAATTTACCGGAAACTTTCTGGCAATTTACCGGAAATTTTCCGCCCCTTTGCAACCCTAGTCCGACTTTGAGCTCATTTCCACCAAACGAAGAGCTGGTCGATCTGGATACGTTAGTTAGCGCGCTCTGGTCTCCGCCGAGTTTTCCTTGCTGCTCGGGGAGTCGAGGTCCAGAATGATAATATATCCTTCGAGTCATCGTACCTAAAACCCAGACGAGACCCGCGATGGATGTATTTGGGATGGGGACGATGAACAATATCCTGGTCGGGGTAGAGTGAAGGCGGAGGCTCAGCAGAGTAGCACCGCAACCAGTGAAGTTCAGTCGCTGTATACAGAAACAGCGAGGTCGTTGGATGAAGCAATGACGATAAAACAATCCAGACAATGGTGACACGTGAGAAAGGATGGTAAATCCACATCGTGTCAGTCGATTACAGTCTGCAGTCTGCAGAGGTAGAGAGTGTTATGGAATAAAATATTTAAAAAAACACATCGGAGAGCAGCGGCAGCCAAAACGTGCCAGCGTTCACCCAACCAGAAAGGAGGTCCCGAAAACCAGACCAGAGGATGCTTCAGAGAGCACATCCCCGCCCAACAGCACAATCTGAGTCTCCTCTCGGCCTTGGCACGAGTGGGACCTGAACTGTGGGGCAACGATGACTGTCCCTCTTCCCTCGAGAAAAAAGACAGACGAAAACGGAGCATTCTCATTGAGAAACGCTCACAGTCAGCGCACTCTGTCCCCTCGAGAACAGAGCACGTGTGCTCTTCACCCAGACAAAGCACGCAAAGGTTGTGAGTGTCACCAGGTGTGAGAAACCTCTCACACGGTTCTGCACACTTCCTAAAGCGCTTGTTTTCCATAGTTTCGTTTTACTCACAGTGTCAGTGAAACAGTCCCAGAAGACGAAAAGAGGATGACATGTTACTTCCTGGTCGCACTAGAGCATGGCGTCATGGCTGATGCCGGCCAATACGATTGTCGTGATTATCCAGTGTTTCAGTCATCAGTCACGCTGAGGCGTTTCACCTAGCGCTTTGACACAGTGCGAGTTCCCTTTCGAAAGGGAACTGTTTAATTTCCT
Organism: Squalius cephalus; assembly: GCF_949319135.1. NCBI lineage: Eukaryota > Metazoa > Chordata > Actinopteri > Cypriniformes > Leuciscidae > Squalius > Squalius cephalus. The sequence continues at coordinate 12,274,898 of NC_137143.1, forward strand.
CATAATATACATTTGCACATCACCACATTTTCAATAATTCTCAAACGACTCGTCAGATGAATCAATCTCTAAATCCCTCCTTTCCGTGAGCTACTCTGCTCTGATTGGTTTACCGCGTACAGCGTCGAAAACAAAAACGCCCATTGCCATAACAACGTCAGGTCTGCGTGTCCTGAGGCTTCCTACACCATAAACTAAACACAGTAATGAACAATGACTTTGATTTTACCATATCAATCTGAGCGCAAGTCCGAAGATGAAACATTGGAAGAACATTGTTATTGAACCCGAACCTCCATCGCAAGGACAACTCGGTTTGAGGCACATTATGAGATGTTGCAACTGTAATTCCTCACCATCAGCATGAATAAGTGCATGTCCATCAACAAACTTTTTTATTGCGGTGAACACGTGGAAACTGTATCAATAACAGTGCATGTATGCAATGTTTACATTAACCGAGCTCTAGCGTGAATGACTAATGTAACATAAACGTTGCTAAAATCAGATCTTGCTCCATGCTTAATCGTTCCTCAAAGTAGTGAGAATGACAGACAATCTGCATTAATATACACAGTTTTAGGTAATAGTGGCCCACAACTGATTAGCAGAAGAATTTCAGTAAAACAGTTAGCAGTTAGCAGGAGACCTACACAATATAAAACTCAAAACTAAGTATTTTTAACACCATCTTTCAAGAGCAAGCGGTTTGCAAATCCTGCATTGAACTCCGAGATTTGAGAAGCAGTCATCAGTAAAATAAAGAGAACACAGCAAAAGTTTAGGATTATACTGCTGTGATATCGTGGTAAAGATGAATTTTAACCACTGATTCTTCACATGCTCATCCTTGGGCAGCGAAAAAAAAAACTGGCTTTAGCTTCACATAGTAGAGCACAGCGTCTTCTCGACATGATGCCATCCAGCATCCACAGGAATCAGCTGCCGGTTTGAGGGTTGTCGTCAAGTTTTCCCTGGTGTCTGCACGCGTAATAAGTGGGCAGGCAATATGCTAATGTTTTGTCTTGACGTCACAACGAAGCGGCTTATGACTCGTTTGAAAAACGATTTATTTAACTGACTCAGAGTCGACTCTCACTTTTGAAAAGACAATAACTTTATATACGGTAAACTTTCAAATTTAAAACTTTGCAGGATGTTTTCATTCACTTAGAGCTATGTTACACACTACATGAAAGGTAATTTTCTAAAAATCCATAATAGGGGCCCTTTAAAGTGACTGAGTGTGGCATTCATAAAATCCCAGTGATTCAGGAAGGTATTTTGGGAGTGACATTTGATGCATGGCTGAAATTTGCAGAGCATTATAAAGAAAACGGAGGGTAAGTGCAAAAAAAGTAATAAATGCGATGAGATGTCAGACATGAGGAGAAGTCACTCATCTCTAATAAGTATATCTGTTGTGGAGCTTTTAAAACTTAATCAGTACCAGCCCTACTGGTAGAAATGGGTTAAATGCCGCTGGAATTAAGAAGGATCCAATTAATGGCAAAATGAAAGCTTTAACGTGAGTTCTGCCGGGAAGACTTCTGGGATTGTTACGTCACTTATTACCTTCTCATCTATCCAGTCATGTTCTAATACTTGTAGTATAAAAGAGCGGTACTTACACATGACTGAGTTTGCAGATGCTGATGCCTACATTCACCTGCATCCTCCCCACCACCACCAGGATGGTTCCTTCACCCCCATCCTCCCCACCACCACCAGGATGGTCCCTTCCCATACCTCCCAGGGGGTCGGCTGCACCCCCGCCTTCGTCTTGAGGCAGGAAATGCAGATTCCGTACCCTTGGGTTGCGAGCTACGGACGGTGCCTACGCCAAAGAACTTCATATCATAATATTGCTTGCTGGGCTGTTATTAAATGTATACTCGTTACGGTATTTTGCCTCCCGAGTCTTTCTGGTAGAACTATTTGGCTGGTTTGGAGGGGCATTAGGACTCCCATCCCAAAAAATCAGTACTGCAGTAGTTCTGGGAGAATGGAAGAAATCTAAGGGAAAACGTTGGTCAGATTGGAAATAATGTGGTTGAAGATTTTGAAGTGTTTAATTTGAGGTTAAGCCCTACGGTAGTTTTCCTGTGATTGCTCCGTGGAAGATGGTGTGGCCTGAGGTAGACTAGATTGTGCTAGAGGAAAAAAAGGAAAGCGAAGGTGTAAATTAGTTTGATAAGAGTTTTTAATAATTGAAATGGAAAAGACTATAGCAAATTTATACAGATTTATACGGACGGTGCTAATAATACAGAGACAGAGGCACAGGGTTTGGGTGGCAATACCAGGAAAGGAAATAAATTGAAGAACATCTGAAAAATCAGGTGTATATACAGTAAAAAAAAAAAAAAGTCAATATTAACTGCATTACGGTGGATGGAAAAGGAGGGACAGGACAAAGTGTTGATATGCTCTGATACTTCATCAGCTTAAGCAAGTTTAAGGTTGTTTCATTCAAAAAGTCGGCAAGATATTCTGTATGAAGTACTTCAGTCGAATACAAGTATAGTAAATAAAGGTAGTCAGGGAAACTTTATGTGGGTTCCAGCGCATGTAGGAATTAGGGGAAATGTGATGGCTGATAAGTTATAGCAAATAGGGCATTAATGCAAGGTAACATAAATGCAAATTACAGTTTTTTAAAAATGATAACACACTCAAATTGGCACTTGAGGCCCACTTGGCGAAATAATTCTCTCATATACCTAATCTTAAGACCAAGTCTGCAAAACTGCAAGCACATTATATGCTTTACACTCAGTTTGCAATTGTAAAACAAACTTTTTTTTCTAAAAAGATAAACATAGTTATCTACTAGACACATCATTCAAAACTAACAGCTCTTGTGTTTCTTTTAGAAAACACTGCCATTTAAATACCACAATCATTTCCCAATTACCTACACCCAACGATCATGTGTGAAAACACTTATACAAAAACTGATCACAGAAATCAAAACTTAGTGTTTTTAGAAGAAGAAAAAAAATATTTGTACCCTCTTGCATTTCTGTTTCTAGTGTAAATATACCTAATTTGATCACTTGAAATCAAAACTCAGTGTTTTGAGAAACACTCAAATTTTTTTTTGAAACTTTGCTCACCCTTGCATTTCTGTTTATTTTGCAAATATATACTGAATACTGTTTTTCTCGATTGCTTAAACACATTTCTTGAAATGATGACTCATTTCTCGAAACTCTAAAAAGAAATCCATATCTTCTCACCCAATTCCCCATACTTCCTATTTTTAGGTCAAAATCAAGCTCTCCACTCAAAACCATTAAAACCCCTTCGCAGTCACCCCCAATTTTGGCAAGTGATGCATACATGACATACCCAAAATAAAAAGGTTGCTGCTCATAAGTCATTCTGAATAGACACATAACACACATATATTTAGAAAGCCAACCCTTGAGAGTTTATAGTTCAAGACTCAAAATTAACCAGACTGTTATTAATATTGAGATATATAAGCTCAAACATAAAAACAAAAGCAACAAATATTAAGGACATATTTATTAAATGTATAAAAATATTATTTGAATTTAGGATAGCAACTTATAATCAAAACTAAAGTGTAGCCACAACTGTGGTCATGCTTCATTTCAAATCTGAGTATGTTATCTCTAAAATTATGCATTTTATGAAGCCTATTGTGAGACCATGTCAGGGGAGGATTTCAGAGAATTTTTTTTAGAAGGCTACAAGCTTCTCATCAAATAGTTTATTGTTTGTTGTTAGTTTATTGTCCTCTAAACACCAATTTACAGTCTCTGACTAATGTCTGGCTGGAGAACTGGCCCATTCGTGTTCTTTTCATTTAAATGGACGAACCTTTCACACCTTTGCCAGCATGAAACTTAATCTTCATTATTCTTTTATCCTTATTCTTTTGTTTGAATTCAGCCATTACAGCCTTTCTTCTGGCATAATGCTTGGCCATCGACATCTATGTAAATCGTGAATACATGATTAATCCTTAAGTCTTGTTAGAAAACAAACAATAAAAAACTATTATTGGAACTTTTAAATGCGAATTATTTTTAAAAAATGATTGTATGGAATAGAAAGCTCCTGCAGCAGGTGCATTAGCACAACAGTTAGCCTCAAGCTACATGACACAATTTAATTTATTAATATTACACTTTTATTTAAAGCTCATTTTAAAACACCATCGCGTATTTGTATCATATTCCGGTCGCGGTTTAAAATTGTTTCAAGTCATAAAAAGATTTTGAAATATGTTATATTTAGCATTTTAGATGAAGCTATGGGCTATCATTACCTAGCATATGCATTCTGTAAACATTCTTTATTCATATGAAAACCCCAAATCGCACGAAAATCACCCACAAAACACAAATACTTATCGTGCATTTATTAGCTACTTGTTTCAGGTGAAGAGATGTCACTTTCGCTTTGTTATCACGGATGTCTAGAATGAGGAAGTGTAAACATACGCGTCATACAGAAGAGGTCACGTTGAATCACGTGAAGATGATTGACAGCTGGTACAGCGAATAATAAATGTCTGAAGTCAAATCTGACGCAAATCAGGAAGAGGAGACACACAACAAGCTCCGTGCGCTGTTTGAGCTGTTCAGATCGCATAATTCAGTGGAAAATGAATAGAATTTTTATTCTGTATGATCAAAATATTTTACTAACATGTGATAATTAATCATTTTTCTCAAAATATGCGCACTATTGGACTAATAACCCTGGCGGATGCTGTTTATTATATGTATTTGACCACAAATAAACCGGAGAAGACTAGAATGAATGTTTTGTGAGTGATAATTTCTATTCAAAATAACGATCGTTACAGATGAATTATTTTGCTCTCCTGGCATAAATTAAGAAATTAATGTCAATGCAAACCACTTAAATCATAAACAGTGGTCAAATATCGAAGCTGGAGTCTTAAACCTTCCTTATGATGCTGAGTTTGTCCAGATCAAGTAAGAGTGTGATGTTTTTACGAGTAATGATTTTTGAACAACACAAATCTGGGATCACCAGTGATCCCATGCCGGGCAAGGAGTTAAATCTTGCTATAAAAACAAATAAAACTTTGTTTTCAGACATGACACACAAGACACACACACTATAACAAAGTCTTACACACTAGTGAGATCAATTCAAAACTGTCACAAAAACCTACTTTTGGCAATCAGGAATCATTTTACAGCTCAATGTATATTATAGCATACAACAAAAATAGAGCAGATATATGTTAAATATAGTGGATACAGTGAAATTCAACAATAAGCTTTAAGAAAAGTTTATTTTCATGACTCTGTGACACAATGACCACAACATGTAACTCATGCACCAACCCCCTGAACCAGTTCTGCTAAACTACAAGCACAATTCCTGTTTTACACTCAAATTGCAGTTATAAAACACACTTTTTTTCAAAACACTACACTCAATTATCTGCATTTGGCACAATTTTCATGCAGAAAATCATCTCGGTTACGTATGTAACCCTCGTTCCCTGAGTAGGGAACGGAGACGTTACATCGGATGACGACGAATGGGGTTTCGCTTAGAAAGCCTATCACCTTCGAGTATATAAAACGAGCCAATGGCAATGAAATGCCATGGGTCTGCGGAATTTGCATAGCGTATCTCCGCCCCCCCCTTGGGGGTATATAAGGAAGTACGCTGGCAACATGCAGATATGTCTTCGCGGAGGAGCCGAGACAGAACTCAGGCGTTCCCAGCGGTACAGCAGAAGTGGCAGGGAGACGTAACGTCTCCGTTCCCTACTCAGGGAACGAGGGTTACATACGTAACCGAGACGTTCCCTTTCGTGGTCACTCAGCTGTCACTCGGCCACCTCGGCTGTCTTCCAGTGCCCTGCGTAAGTCTGAGCTCCCTGTTGTGAGACTAGCACGGACGAAGGAGTCCTACTTAACACAGGAATACCAAGGTACACTGGGAAGCATATCTCAGAGGAAATATGCAATTAAGCCCAACCCGAAGGGGGGGACTTGGAATACACATATGACCCCGAGGGGCTGCATATGGAGTATCACTGAGGTGTCCAGCCACAGGTGGAATATTTCAACCCCAGGGGTGGCAAGGTGGCTTGCCGAGGGAAAGACACAAGCTCAGAGAGGCTTACAGTGGAATACACACGTGGGGGTCGCCCAGAGGGGGAACCATGCACATGGAGGCACCTAGCCAAGCGCGAAAGCTGCCGGTGGCATAACTCAGTGCTGGAGGAGACTCAGGGCTTATTAGGCTCACCTGAGGAGAATATCGCACGTATCCCGTCCGTGGAGAGGAATGGCGAGCAAGCGAAGACACCTGAGCAGAATCTAGTACCGGCTAGTTGAAGCGAGTACATGAGAAGAAACTGGCTCCACTCGGAGATTATAGAATCTCGCAAATGTGTTAGGTGTCGCCCAGCCTGCAGCTCTACAGATGTCTGTTAGCGAGGCGCCATGCGCTAGAGCCCAAGAGGATGCCACACTCCGAGTGGAGTGGGCTGTCACACCAAGGGGGCATGGTCGACCTTGCTGCTGGTATGCCAAAGCAATGGCATCCACTATCCAGTGAGACAACCTTTGCTTGGAGAGAGCCTTTCCCTTCAGCTTCCCACCATAACAGACAAAGAGCTGGTCTGAGGTCCTGAAACACCGCGTTCTGTCTACGTAAGCACGGAGGGCTTGACAGAGCAGTGCCAAGGCTGGGTCTGCCTCCTCCAAGGGCAGCACTTGCAGGTTCACCACCTGGTCTCGAAAGGGTGTGGTGGGAACCTTGGGCACATATCCAGGCCGGGGTCTCAGGATCACGTGAGAGTTAGCCGGCCCGAATTCCAGGCATGCTTCGTCAACCGAAAATGCCTGCAGGTCCCCTACCCTGTTGATGGAGGCCAATGCAACCAGGAGCGCTGTCTTAATTGACAGGAACTTAAGCTCCACTGATTGCAGAGGCTCAAAGGGAGCACTCTGCAGGGCAGTTAAAACCACTGAGAGGTCCCAAGAGGGTACGAGGGGAGGACGAGAGGGATTCAATCTCCTCGCTCCCCTCAGGAACCTGATGATCAGGTCGTGCTTTCCCAGAGACTTACCATCAACTGCGTCGTGATGTGCGGCAATGGCGGCAACATACACATTCAGGGTGGAGGGAGACAACCTTCGCTCCAACCCTTCTTGCAGGAAGGAAAGCATGACACTGATGGGGCATTTTGTAGGTTCTTGATGTTTAGAAGAACACCAGTTGACGCATAGGCATGTCTCGTGGACGATGCTCTAGTGGAAGTGATGGTAGCCACCACCACTGGTGGTAGGGTACTCAAACCTGCCTCGTCACAAATGGAGGTTCCAAATATCGGGACGAGGGTGCCAAAGGGTGCCCCGTCCCTGAGAAAGCAGGTCCTTCCTCAGGGGAATTGGCCAGGGAGGTGCTGTCGCGAGGAGAACTAGTTCTGAGAACCAGGTCCGGTTGTGCCAATACGGGGCAACCAAAATGACCTGCTCCTCGTCCTCCCTGATCTTGCGCAAGGTCTGCACAAGGAGGCTCACTGGGGGAAACGCATACTTGCGGAGGCCCTGTGGCCAGCTGTGCGCCAGTGCATCTGTGCCGAGCGTGCCCTCGGTCAGGGAATAAAACAGGTCGCAGTGGGAAAAGTCGTGGGAGGCAAACAGGTCTACCTGTGCGTCCCCGAACTGATCCCAAATCAGCTGAACCGTCTGGGGATGGAGTCTCCATTCTCCAGCAAGAGGCCGAAGCCGAGACAGCTCGTCGGCCGCCTGGTTCAGGTCTCCCGGGATATAAATGTCTTGAAGCGACCTCAGATGCTTCTGACTCCATATGAGGAGGTGGCGAGCGAGTTGCGACATACGGAGGGAGCGCAGACCACCTTGATGGTTGATGTACGCTACTGTCGCGGTATTGTCTGATCGGACTAGTACGTGCTGACCCGCAGAAGCGGCGCAGGGCGAGACGTACAGCCAGCAACTCGAGGCAATTGACATGCCAAAGGCGCTGGGGTCCTGTCCAGGAGCCCGCGGCAGCATGTCCATTGCACATGGCACCCCAGCCCATGGTGGAGGCATCTATTGATACAACAACATGCCGGGAAACTCGTTCTAAGGGCACTCCGGCCCGTAGAAAACTGAGGTTCGTCCACGGGGTGAAGGTCTGATGGCAAGCCGGAGTCACTGGGACTCGGAGCGTGCCGTGTTGCCATGCCCACCTCGGGACTCGATCGCGAAGCCAAAGCTGAAGCGGTCTCATATGAAGCAATCCGAGTGGCGTTACTGCGGCTGCCCCAGGAGCCTCTGAAATAATTTCAGTGGAACCGCACTCTTGCCCTCGAACTGGCGAAGACAAGTCAGCAGTGACTGCGCGCGCTCGCTCGTAAGCTGCACGCACATGGCGACCGAGTCGATCTCCATACCGAGAAAAGAGATCCTCTGCACGGGGCAGAGTTTGCTCTTCTCCCAGTTGACCCGAAGGCCCAAACGAGCTAGGCGCCGGAGCACTAGGTCCCTGTGTTCGCAAACCTGATCTCGAGAGTGAGCTAGGATCAGCCAGTCGTCGAGATAGTTCAGGATGCGAACCCTGTGTTCCCGGAGGGGAACAAGGGCTGCCTCGACGACCTTCGTGAAGACGCGAGGAGACAGGGCTAGCCCGAATGGGAGAACCGCGTACTGGTATGCCCGCCCCTCGAAAGCAAACCGAAGAAACGGTCTGTGTCGAGGTAAAATGGAGACATGGAAGTAGGCATCCTTCAGGTCGATCGCTGCAAACCAATCCTGCGGCCGTACGCACTGGAGGATGCGTTTGGCCGTGAGCATCTCGAACGGCAGCCTGTGAAGGGAGCGGTTCAAGACGCGCAGGTCGAGGATTGGCCGTAACCCACCAGATTTCTTCTGTACAATGAAGTAAGGGCTGTAGAAGCCGGACTTCATTTCGGCTGGAGGGACAGTCTCGATCACACCCTTCGCCAGTAGGGTGGCGACCTCCGCTCTCATGACAGGGGCATTGCCACCGACCATAGTGAAGCGGACTCCCCTGAAGCGGGGAGGAGACCGCGCGAACTGAATCGCGTAGCCGAGCCTGATGGTTCTCGCGACCCAGCGGGACAGTCTGGGAAGCTCTAGCCAGGCCTCCAGAAACAGCGCCAGCGGGGTCATACGAACCACAGACGTACCGTCGGTGGTGCAGCGAGGCGGAATGACCGGCCCAGGTGAGGGCGGCATAGCGGCCCTGTGCGGGGGCACGGTCGTTAGCCGCGTCCTGCCAGAGGAGGCCAGGGGAGGACCAGCGTCCCACGGGGGCGTGCTCTGGCAGGGGTCTGGCGACAGAGGGGGATGAGAGGAGCGTGACCCGTGGGCGGCGCATGCTGTCATCCGAGAACTCTGTGACAGAGGGGGACGATAGTGGCGGGACCCGTGGGCGGCGTGCACTATGATCCGAGAACTCTGTATGCTCAGGGTTGGGGGAACCAGTTCTTTCTTTAACCACATTAGGGTACTGCTCGTCGTTGGACGAGCAGCGGGGAGTGGAGAACAAAAGATTCTCCCCCGGCCCTCCACCGGGAGGAGTGGCCCTGCTACCATCTCCTGTGAAGAACTGATTGTCAACCCTGAGCAGCCTGTCTCAGGGGCGCCGCTTAGCCTGGCGTTTAGCGGGGCGCGGGGCCGTAGAGGGCTGTGGCGCCTTCCTGTGGCTTCCTCCACGACGCGGCCCGGGTGGAGGCTGCTGCTGAGGCCGTGCGGGAGGGGCGGGAGCCGCAGGAGGGCGCCCTCGGCGGCGAGCAGGCTGAGGATTCTGTGCCGATGGCTGGGTGGAGGCAGCAGCGGGCCGTCGGGGCAGAATATGCTTGATCGCCTCAGTCTGCTTCTGAGCGGTCGAGAACTGTTGGGCAAAGTCCTCGACCGCACTGCCGAAGAGGCCGGCCTGGGATATGGGGGTGTCGAGCAGACGAGTCCGCTCGGCCTCCCGCATATCAGCCAGGTTCAGCCATAAATGTCTCTCCTAGACCACAGCCGTGGACATCACCTGACCCAGGGAGCGTGCGGTCACCTTCGTCGCTCGGAGAGCAAGGTCGGTGGCGGCACGCAGCTCATCAAAGAGCCCTGTGTCAGTCCTGCCCTCGAGCATGTCCCTGAGCATCTGGGCCTGATAGACCTGAAAGATGGCCATGGCATGCAAAGAGGCAGCTGCCTGTCCCGCCGCTCTGTAAGACTTCACCACCAAGGTAGACGAAAATCTACAGGCTTTGGACGGGTGCTTAGGGTCACCACGAGAGGAAGCGCTTGCCGGACACAGCAGCATCGCGACAGAACGTTCCACCGGGGGAACCCCAGTGCACCCACAAGCAGCAGCCTTATCGAGGGGAGGAAAGGCGGAGGAGGTCGATGAACGATCGCGGCAATGGTGTCTTCCAGGACCGAGTGACCTCCTCATGCACATCCGGGAAGAAAGGTATTGGGGTCAGACGCCGACGGGGGTCAGCGGCCGCACGCAAAAACCAATCATTTAGCCGCGAGCACACTGGGTCCGGTGGCGGGGACCACTTGAGCCCAATGGCCGCGGCTGCCCGGGAAAGCATGGCCGTCATCTCGGGATCAGACTCGGGCAATGCTGGCACACCCGAAGGTGGCAGCACAGCCGAATCCTCACTTCCCGAGGACTCCTGCCCACCTTGTGATGCAGCGATCGACATTGCATCCTCTTCTGGAGCGCCAAACGAGATTCGCGGGGCCTCCGTAGAGGGACCAGCGGTCTCAGTCTGGACACTCGCTGGTACCAGCGCTGGAGAGGGGGGTGTGGACCGTGGACGAGTCGGCGGTTTGTTCCACACCGTCACCCTCAGGTCACCCTGGCCACCAGCCGACTCTCCTCTCAGGGAGACCGTAGATCGGGGGGTGGATGAGGGGACTCTCACTCGAATGAGCTCATTGAGTCTCGACCGTAGCGCGGAGATGGTCATGTTCCCACAGTGAGAACATGAATCATCCACAAGCGCTGCTTTAGCGTGATCAATGCCCAAACACACAAAGCAGCGATTGTGCCCATCAGAATTAGATACATTGCGACCGCAACCAGAAGTGCACGGGCGAGGCATCTTTAAAAAGACGTGGCGCGTGCAATGCTCTTTTGTGAGAGAAAAAAAACTCTGCGGATGTTGAAGCGACCAGGGAGAAACACACTATCTGTCAGATCACTGACCAGATCAGCAGGGTAATGTGGCTCGTTTTATATACTCGAAGGTGATAGGCTTTCTAAGCGAAACCCCATTCGTCGTCATCCGACGTAACTCGGAGTGACCACGAAAGGGAACTCTTGTTTTCACAAGGAACACACTGCCATTCAAATATGCACACTGACTCATCACATGGGCAAACACCTGTCACACAGTTTTACAATTAGCAATAAGAGCTTTAGCATAAAAGGGCAACAGGTGAGTTCTTCTGTTTTGGATCAAAGGATGCCAACACTGGAAACAGAGGCAGAGCCAGAGCCAGAGCCAGAGGAGTGAGAGTAGGAAGAGGAAGAGGAAGAGGAAGGCCAAGGACTGTTATCTCTGATGAGAATCGAGCCACTTTGATTGATCATGTGGTCAACCATGGTCTAACAATGAGGGAGGCTGGGCAAAGAATACAGACAAATTTGAGCAGGTACACTGTAGCATCCATCATCCGGACTTTCCGAAATGAGAATAGTCAAGAAATCTACTCTCACTAGAAAATTGCAGTACTGCAAATCAATACAGTACTCAATGAGTACAGTAGTAAAGTATTGCTTGTGGACTGTCCTGTAGGACTGTAAAAATGAAGTATGTTTCAAGTATTTGGGAAATGTATTCCTACTTTGTATTCCTACACAGTATTTTACTATTTGTTTGGCAGAACTGAAAGATTACCAACCAAGGTGATCAGGAACGTGTTCTGTCTCCTGAACAGGAAACTGAAATCATGAACATGGTCCTAGAAAATAACGCCATAACATTACGGCAAATACAAAGAAAGATTAAAGCTGCAAGCAGCATTTATCGGGGTTCAAGCTATTAAGGCCTTTAAGGGTTTTTAAGCACAAAATCATCAAAAGTTATCAGGTTTTATTTAACAAGCATGTAACCACTGACATAATAGATGGAAAAGACCATTTACAGCCAATACAGGCAATGTACCATAGGAAATATATGGTTTTAAAGCTTTTTAACAGTTATAGCGCCACCTATGGTCCGATCTCCATAAAATTTGGCATGCTTGTTAATGATGTTATGTCACATATGCTCACAAAAATTGGTGAGCATATGTGACATAACATCATTAACAAGCATGAGTCTGAGTTTTCATTTAGGATTTATAGGATTTTTAATGTATTTTGCCACTCCCATTTTATAAATGACCCTATTACAGCCATCCAAATGCAAAAGTTCAACTTGTTTTGATAATTATTGATCTAGAGAGTCCAGAGAATTTTCCTAGACTGGTTTGGTTCCGATCGGGCGAAAAACCTAGGACTAGTTCGCAAAAGTAGGTTTTTAACATGTTTACGAATATTTAATGAACGGTTTGATTGACAGCAATGGTTCTTGAGGCAAAGTTGTTCAGCATGAGGAGATCTATCAAATGATATGAATTTTGTGACGATAAGTGTAACAACACATGATTACAGAGCCATAAAACTCGTTAGCGCCAACTAGTGGCCGATTTCTTTCAAAACTCTTACAGACCTCTAGGGCCATGAGTCGAACATGCCCATCGAGTTTCGTTCCGATCGGCCTCTGTTAACCTTGTCTAATAGGTGCTCAAATTTCATTGGTCGATGGCGGCCATGTTTTTCGAGATACGCCAATGTCCTCATAGACAGACATGGCACCTTGGACCAAGAAACTGCATACCAATTTTCAAGTAAATCGGACTAACGGTCACGTGGTCAGAGCCCTTTTTATGTTTTTTTCATGTTATAGCGCCACCTAGTGTTCAATCGGCACGATTTTTTTACTGTGACCCCAGATTGACCTCATACACATGTGCACCAAGTTTGGGGAAGATATCTCATTTACTTCTCGAGTTATAGCCATTTTAGTAAAATAGGCTCCTCCCACAACATTAATTTATCACCCCCTAGCGACCAGGAATCGAAATTTCAACTTTTTTTCGATAATTATTGATATTCAGACTCCAGAGAACATTTCTGCACTGGGTTGGTTCCGATCGGACAAAAAACCAGGGACTAGTTCGCAAAAGTAGGTTTTTGACATAATTCAAAATGGCGGAAAATTTGTATAGCGTAAATGAAATCGGAGATATACGTTTTGACCTTCAGGCGTCCATCTTTCCAATGATATAAGACACTTGAGTCTACGACATAACGTCTAGGAGTTATAAGTAGTTTCTCGCTTTTGGTCGCTATAACGCCACCTATGGGCCAATCGGGGTCATACTTTGATAGGTTCTCCCCAGATTGAGGACTACCATTTGGCCAAGTTTCAAGGTTCCAGCTCTTACGGTTTGATCTGCACGATGCGTTTTAGGGGAGAATAATAATAATAATTAAAGCTGCAAGCAGCATTTATCGGGGTTCAAGCATTTAAGGCCTTTCAGGCCTTTAAGCACAAAAGCATCAAAAGTTATTACGTTTTATTTAGGAAGCCAAAAAACTCGCTAGCGCCAACTAGTGGCTGATTTCTTTCAAAATTCTTGCAGACATCTAGAGCCATGATTCGAACATGCCTACCGAGTTTTGTTCTGATCGGCCTCCGTTAACCTTGTCTAATAGGTGTTTAAATTTCATTGGTCGATGGCGGCCATGTTTTTCGAGATACGCCAATGTCCTCATAGACATACATGGCACCTTGGACCAAGACACTGCATACCAATTTTCAAGTCAATCGGACTAACGGTCAGGTAGTCAGAGCCCTTTTCATGTTTTAACAGTTATAGCGCCACCTATTATCCGATCTACATGAGATTTTGCATGCTTGTTTAGAATGATATGGCACATATGCTCACCAAGTTTCGTGAAGTTCTGAGTTTTCGTTTAGGATTTATAGGCTTTTGAGTGCATTTTGCCACGCCCATTTTCTTTATGACCAAATATACCCATGCGAAAAATGCAAAAGTTCAACTTTTTTTTGATAATTATTGATCTAGAGAGTCCATAGAATTGTCCTAGACTCGTTTGGTTCCGATCGGGCGAAAAACCTAGGACTAGTTCGCAAAAGTAGGTTTTTAACATAATTACGAATATTTAATGAACGGTTTGATTGACTGCAATGGTTCTTGAGGCAAAGTTGTTCAGCATGAGCAGATCTATCAAATGATATGCATTATGTGACAATAAGTGTAACACCATGTGATTACAGAGCCCTAAAACTCGTTAGCGCCAACTAGTGGCCGATTTCTTTCAAAATTCTTACAGACCTCTAGGGCCATGAGTCGAACATGCCCATCGAGTTTCGTTCCGATCGGCCTCCGTTAACCTTGTCTAATAGGTGCTCAAACTTCATTGGCTGATGGCGGCCATGTTTTTTGAGATACACCAATGTCCTCATAGACATACATGACACCTTGGACCAAGACACTGCATACCAATTTTCAAATCAATCGGACTAACGGTCAGGTGGTTATAGCCTGTTTTATGTTTTTTTCATGTTATAGCGCCACCTAGTGTTCAATCGTCGCGACTTTGTTACCATGACCCCAAATTGAACTCATACACATATGTACCAAGTTTGGTGAAGATATCTAATTTACTTCTCGAGTTATAGCCGTTTTAGTAAAATAGGCTCTTTCCACAACGATCAATTAGCGCCCCCTAGAAACCATGAATCGAAATTTCAATTTTTTTGCGATAATTATTGATAATCAGACTCCAGTGAACATTTCTGCACTGGTTTGGTTCCAATCGGACAAAAAACCAGGGACTAGTTCGCAAAAGTAGGTTTTTGACAAAATTCAAAATGCCGGATAATTTGCATATCGCAAATGAAATCGGAGATATACGTTTTGACCTTCAAGATTCCATGTTTCCAATGATATAAGACACTTGAGTCTACAACATACGGTCTAGGAGTTATGAGCAGTTTCTCGATAGCGCCACCTATGGGCCAATAGGGGTCATACTTTGATAACCTCTCCTCGATTTTTGTACTACCATCTGGCAAAGTTTCAAGGTTCCAGGTCTTACGGTTTGGGCTGCACGATGCGTTTTACGGCAGAAGAAAAATAATAATAATTAAAGCTGCAAGCAGCATTTATCGGGGTTCAAGCAATTAAGGCCTTTAAGGCCTTAAAGCACAAAAGCATAAAAAGTTATTAAGTTTTATTTAGCAAGCATGTAACCACTGACATCATAGATGGAAAAGATCATGTTCTAGCATGATTTACCATGATATACCACATTCTAAAATGATTTACCATAGTTCATCATGATTTATCATGGTTTACCATGATTTACCCTGTTCTAGCATAGTTTACCATGATTTACCATGTTCTAGCATGATATACCACGTTCTAGAATGATTTACTAGGATTCTTACATGATTTACCTTGATACACCACATTCTACTATTATTTACTATGACTTACCATGTTTCTAGCGTGATTTACCATGATTTACCACATTACTAGCAATTATGTGAAGTGTCAGTGCAAATGAAGTGATAAACACTGACAAAATATGATTGTGTTATAATAGTTATTGTTATACAAGTGATTTTTTTATTGTCTACTCTAAATATGAATGAATCCAAAAGCACATGTGAAAAGACTTCATTAATAAGTAGAATGGCCAGTAGAAGCCAGTAGAAGACCACTTATTGGCTCACTTTCACTTTAAACTTCATGATTTGCACCAGTTTTCTGCACTAAATCAAACCAGTCTTTCCATGTTAACTCAATAATGCATGCTTACACACACACACACACACACACACACACACACACACACACACACAAATATGTTTTTTGGATATGTTAGTGAGAAAATATATTTAATTGTATAAAAATAGGCATTTCTTTGTGATCTAATAATATAAAACTATGTTACCAGTATAGGGCTGTAAAGATTCCTCGATTATAGTCAAGTACTCGATTTAAAAAAATCCTTGATTGCAATTTACCCCTCGAGTAATTGGCAAAATACTGAAAGTGGTGCATTCCACAGACGAGAATCCAACAACCGCAGAATTACAGTTTTCTAGGACAACGCGATATTTAAATCAGGGCTCCAGACTAACTTTTTTTACTAGGAGCGCTGTAGCCCCTGACTGAAAATTTTAGGAGCACAAGCAGAAAATTTAGGGGCACACCTTAAATCAACTTGCAATGCAATTATTCAAATTTCCCCCGAAATAACTACTGACAAATTATTTAATAATAAATAGACTTAATGTACAGATATTACAATGTGCAGTTTTATTTTAAGTTCACAGGCACCAGACTAACATCTGAGGGCAGCGGCACCGCAGACACTGAGTTTTACAAAAAAATATCTGGTAGCACTGGGGCTGACAATAAAGCACTAAGCTTAGTTTAGGGTGTAGATGCAATTAACTTTAATTATTATCATTCATAATGTCTTAATATTAATTAAAAAGCAAACCGAGTGAAATAAATTATATTAGGGAGTGAAAATAGCCAATAAGCATCCTACTGTTTACAATGGTAATTTATTTATTTTATTATTTTTAAATAAGTGTATAAATAAGAGTTTAAATAAGACCATTTTTGAAGGATGAACAAAAAAAATGTGTCGGTCATCACATTAAAAATAACATTTATATATGATAGTTTTGAAGTGCTGGAAAAAGATGAGTAGCCTAAAAGTTAGTACTTGTAAGCGTTTGACTATTTCTGTCACATTATGGTTACAGTTACTACATTAAATCCATGGTGAATGTCGCTGATTTGTGGTCTGAAAGCCCAGTGTTTCTCCTGGTTTCCACATCAGCGCTGTTTGATCTGATATCTGATTATGTTATTAATTCTGAGGCGAATTCAATGGATTTCTTCACTGGATCTCCAGAGTCTGGATCTCCTAGTAACAGTGTCGCGTGATCGAGATCGGCCCGCGACTGGCAAGTTCGGGCTGCTGCGCTCATAGGCTGCGCCATAGATATCATATATAAACGCGTTTATATATTATATCTATGGGCTGCGCTGTCTATTATTGATTCGAACTAATAAACGGGCTGTGAAGCATAAAGGAGTAAGTTAGCGCATTTTCGTTCCGCTTTCATTTTGTTTGGATTCGCTGCTCGGCAACGTTGTGGTCGCGCCAGCGCGACCTAAATAAATATTTGGTCGCACCGGCAGGAAAAATGGTCGCAAAATGCGACCAATTGGTCGCAGTCTGGAGCCCACCATTTACAGTCATAATATAGCATAGTGCCATTGTGAAATCACAAAGGCTGTGATTCAGTTAAATAAATATATAAATATATGTTTTTTGTTTGTTTGTTTTTTTCACAGAGAAGACGCTTCAATTACATGAGTGCAGATTAGCCTACATGTTAAATTACCTCAGCTCCGTCCACAGTAAACGCTGCTCCAAGCAAACTCAGTCTCTGCAGTGCTGTTTGTTTAGGTTTCCAATAACGTGCAAATATGGGAACGCAAGTCGGACGCAGTTTGTGTTTCATAGTTGCACTGTTATCATTTGTGGAGCACATCTGGGTTTCTCAAACTGCTGTTCATCGCAATTTCAAAATAAAAGTTTAAACATTGCGATTTCAAAATATAAGTTTAAACTCTTGCTCTGAGTTTGCATGTTTTGATGTGCACATGTTCTCGTTCAAGAAATTACAGTGACTGTAGCATTTCTATCGTACAGAAGTGGCCAAATATTAAAGGTTAAGTTGACATTTGAATTAATTGTTTGGACAATATTAAACAAGGATTTGATAATGCCAGGCTTAGTGTAACAACAACCAGGCCGCTGGCGCCCTCTGCAGGCATTTGTTATTTATGTACATAAGTTATGTTTATATTAGTTTATATAATTTATTTTACATGGGTATATTTTAACAGTGTTCTTCAGTAAAACCAATATAATTACTTACTTTGATACTTTACTTGAACCAATTATTGTGGCTTGTTATTATATATTTGTATTTTAAGTAATTTTAAAGGCTGTTGTTAACTTGAATCTATTTTTTACCACAATTTTTTTTATTCGATTACTTGAATAGAATACTCGATTACTAAAATAATCGATAGCTACAGTCCAATTATAATAAAAAAGATTGCTGTTTAAAGCATTTGTTTGTTTCCCAATACTGAAAGCTAATGAAAACGTAATGTGTAATCCTACTGCTCCCTCAAGTGGACAAAAGTGGTATTATAGCTTGCATTTTACAATTGAAGTGTTTGAATGAATGAGTGAATGAATGGGAATTTGGTTTTTCACTTATATCTCGGTAACCAGAACGCGAAAAATTCTGAAACTCAGAGCATAGATAGTGCTCGAGGAGCCCTGTTGAATGACACCATCACTTTGTTTTTGGGCGATAAGCAAAGCTAGCCAACGACGGGCCCTTTCCAACGAGCTCTCACACAAGGTTCGGGGTGGTCTGGGTCAGGAGTTACGGCTGTTCAAAGTCGGGGGTCCCGCCGACTAGCGTTCCCCGGGGGTTGCGCTCCCGAGGCCCGCGACGACACGTTTCGATCAAGAGCCTGGAGAGAACCTTACCATCAAAATTTGAGCGCGCAACGACTTTCCGTTTTCGAGTTATGAGTGAATTTGTATTCGGGGGCGTGGCTTAAATGCCCGTTTTACTTTCGTTTTCCATTTCCATATCTCAGTGACACAATTGTCAATCACAATTGTGACACAATACTCCAATAGATGAGTTTTGACAAAATGTCATTGTAAATGTTAAAATAATGATTTTATAAAGTCTAAATATGAATTACATAACAATATTAGGCAGCAGTATGATGAAATGACAGCAGGGGGCAGTAAAATACCACTTATTGGCTTAATATGACGTTATATCATTATCACCTTTTTAACTGTTATAGAGGCAAATTTAGTCTGATCTGTCTGAAATTTTTCATGCTTATTAAGAGTAATTTCATGTTCTGACTTGTTTTTAAGAATATAGCATTCATTTAAAAGATATAGGCTTTTGGGACACTTGGTCAAGGCAATTTACCATAGGAAATATATGGTTTTCAAAGCTTTTTAACAGTTATAGCGCCACCTATAGTCCGATCTTCATGACATTTTGCATGCTTGTTAATGATGTTATGTTACATATGCTCACCAATTTTTGTGAAGTTTTGAGTTTTCATTTAGGATTTATAGGCTTTTTAATGTATTTTGCCACGCCCATTTTATAAATGACCCAATTACAGCCATCCAAATGCAAAAGTTCAACTTTTTTTTGATAATTATTGATCTAGAGAGTCCAGAGAATTGTCCTAGACTGGTTTGGTTCCGATTGGGCAAAAAACCTAGGACTAGTTCGCAAAAGTAGGTTTTTAACATGTTTGCGAATATTAAATGAACGGTTTGATTGACAGCAATGGTTCTTGAGGCAAAGTTGTTCAGTATGAGGAGATCTATCAACTGATATGCATATTGTGTGGATGTATGCAACACCACGTGATTACAGAGCCGAAAAAACTCGTTAGTGCCAACTAGTGGCCGATTTCTTTCAAAATTCTTACAGACCTCTTGGGCCATGAGTCGAACATGCCCATTGAGTTTCGTTCCGATCAGCCTCCGTTAACCTTGTCTAATAGGTGCTCAAACTTCATTGGCTGATGGCGGCCATGTTTTTTGAGATACGTCAATGTCCTCATAGGCATACATGGCACCTTGGACCAAGACACTGCATACCAATTTTCAAGTCAATCGGACAAATGGTCAGGTGGTTATAGCCCTTTTCATGTTTTTTTCAAGTTATAGCGCCACCTAGTCTTCAATCGTCGCGATTTTTTTACTGTGAGCTCAAATTGAACTATTACACATGTGTACCGAGTTTGGTGAAGATACCTCATTTACTTCTCGAGTTAGAGCCGTTTTAGTCAAATAGGCTCCTCCCACAACGTACATTTTGGCGCCCCTTAGCGACCGTGAATCGAAATTTAAACTTTTTTTCGATAATTATTGATATTCCGACTCCAGAGAACATTTCTGCACTGGTTTGGTTCCGATCGGAAGAAAAACCTAGGACTAGTTCGCAAAAGTAGGTTTTTGACAAAATTCAAAATGGCGGAAAAAATTCCTAGGCGGAAATGAAATCGGAGATATACGTTTTGACCGTCTTGAGCCAAGGATTACAGTGATATAAGACACTTGATTCTATGACAAACCGTCTAGGAGTTATTAGCGATTTCATACTTTTGCTTGCTATAGCGCCACCTATTGGCCAATCGGGGTCATACTTTGTCAACCTTTCCTCGATTTTTGTACTACCATCTGGCAAAGTTTCAAGTCTCCAGCACTTACGGTTTGGGCTGCACGACGCGTTTTACGGCAGAAGAATAATAATAATTAAAGCTGCAAGCAGCATTTATCGGGGTTCAAGCAGTTAAGGCCTTTAAGGCATTTAAGCACAAAAGCATCAAAAGTTATTAAGATTTATTTAGCAAGCATGTAACCACTGACATAATAGATGGAAAAGACCATTTACAGCCAATACAGGCAGTTTACCATGGGATATATATGGTTTTAAAGCTTTTTAACAGTTATAGCGCCACCTATGGTCCGATCTCCATAAAATTGTTTACTGTGACCTCAAATTGAACCCATACACATGTGTACTGAGTTTGGTGAAGATATCTCATTTACTTCTTGAGTTATAGCCATTTGAGTAAAATAGGCTCCTCCCACAACGATTTGCCACATTCTAGAATTATTTAATATGATTCTAGCATGATTTACTATCATATACCATGTTCCAGAATGATTTATTAGGATTCTAGCATGATTTACCTTGATACACCTCATTTCAGTATTATTTACTATGATTTACAATGTTTCTAGCATGATTAACCACATTACTAGCAATTATGTCAAGTGTCAGTGCAAATGAGGTGATGAACACTGACAAAATATTATTGTGTTATAATAGTTAGTTATATACGTGATTTTTAGTGTGTGTCCAAGTATGAATGCAAAAGCACATGTAAAATATTTCATTATTAAGTAGAATGGCCAGCAGAGGGCACTAGAAGACCACTTATTGGCTCACTTTCACTTTAAACCAGTTTTCTGCACTAAAGCAAACCAGTTTTTCCATGTTAACTCAATGCATGCTTACACACACACACACACACACACACACACACACACACACACACACACACACACACACACACACATACACACACAGCATAGTTAACCATGGTTTACCATGATATACCACGTTCTAGTATTATTTACCAGGAGATAAACGACAATCTAGTATTATTTACTTTGATTTACCATGTTTCTAGCCTGATTTATCACATTACTAGCAATTATTTGAAGTGTCAGTGCAAATAAAGTGATTAACACTGACAAAATATGATTGTGTTATAATAGTTATTGCTATATAAGTGATTTGTTTAGTGTGTATTCAAGTATGAATGCAAGCACATGTTGAAATATTTCATTAATAAGTAGAATGGCCAGCAGAGGGCAGTAGAAGACCACTTATTGGCTCACTTTCACTTTAAACCAGTTTTCTGCACTAAAGCAAACCAGTTTATCCATGTTAACTCAATGCATGCTTACACACACACACACACACACACACACACACACACACACACACACACACACACACATACACACACAGCATAGTTAACCATGATTTACCATGATATACCACGTTCTAGTATTATTTACCAGGAGATAAACGACAATCTAGTATTATTTACTTTGATTTACCATGTTTCTAGCCTGATTTATCACATTACTAGCAATTATTTGAAGTGTCAGTGCAAATAAAGTGATTAACACTGACAAAATATGATTGTGTTATAATAGTTATTGCTATATAAGTGATTTTTTTAGTGTGTATTCAAGTATGAATGCAAGCACATGTTGAAATATTTCATTAATAAGTAGAATGGCCAGCAGAGGGCAGTAGAAGACCACTTATTGGCTCACTTTCACTTTAAACCAGTTTTCTGCACTAAAGCAAACCAGTTTATCCATGTTAACTCAATGCATGCTTACACACACACACACACACACACACACACACACACACACACACACACACACACACACACACAGCATAGTTAACCATGATTTACCATGATTTACCACATTACTAGCAATTATTTGAAGTGTCAGTGCAAATAAAGTGATTAACACTGACAAAATATGATTGTGTTATAATAGTTATTGCTATATAAGTGATTTTTAGTGTGTATTCAAGTTTAAATGCAAGCACATGTGGAAAAATTTAATTAATAAGTAGAATGGCCAGCAGAGGGCAGTAGAAGACCACTTATTGGCTCACTTTCACTTTAAACCTCATGATTTTGACCAGTTTTCTGCACTAAAGCAAACCAGTGTTTCCATGTTAACTCAATAATGCATACTTGCTACATATGCTACACACAATAATGCTACACACACACACACACACACACAAATGTTTCAGTGATATTGGTGTCACATTCACATTCACCTTCATCACATTCACCTTCTGTCTTCATCACATTCACCATCTGTCGTCATCACCTGCACCTGCTCCTCATCACCCTCCTCATCATCACCTGCTCCTCATCATCATAACCGTCACCTGTTGTCCTTGTCTTGATCTGTGTATTTAAGTTCCCCTCTCATCCATTATCATTGTCGGTTATTGTTTGTGCACTAGCACTCTGTTATGTTTGTTTTCATGTTGGAAAATAAAACCTTTGTTATATTTGTACCACACACACACACACACACACACACACACACACACACACACACACACACACATCATTTATCATGATTTACCATGGCTGATACCAATACCAATATGAGAAAATGACTATTTTAAACAGCAGGGGGCAGTAAAATACCACTTATTGGCTTAAAGGGATAGTTCAGGATTTTAGACATGAATCTCTATAGCTTCCCCATAAGCAGTGTGGTGCATTGACCATGACTTACCCCCGACAGCGTCCTGTGAGCCGAGCACCGGTCCAGTTTTGGTCAAGATGAAATTAGTCCGGCAAGTTTGCTGGGGTCACGGCAATAAAGCTTTTTTCTTCTCAAATCAATATGTGTTCAAAAGAGTGATATATTTGCATCACAAAACCGCTGTCTATGGAGAGGTCAGACCTCGTAATGGCTTGGCACTATTTTCTCCCCCGTCATATCACTGCGCGCTGCCGCTACCTACAGCCAGCTGGGAGCCGCGCACGTGTCACTTTGTTTACAGCTCGTAAAGAGAACGATAACATGTCTGACTACAGCAGCGACGATGACAACATTGACTTCGACACACAGCCAAAAGGATATCTTTTGGGATATCAAAAGGATAGCTTCTTTATCTTCGCCAGTTTGGAGTTCACATTGAAGCCCAGAGCAATGAGCCAAAGTCGCCTCAGAGCAACATCTGCCACAGGAAATCTTTGAAATGTGTGAGGAGAAAGCGCCACATCTTTGTTTGTACAGTCCGGATAGTCACAATTCCGCACCATTTTCTACAAAGCTTGTACAAACTGATCGCTCTTGGTGAGTAGCTATGTTAGCTCGTTCGTGTAGCTGTTCTGAGCACGTAAACACTGCTGTAAACACTGCCGAACAACTGAAAAAGTGGTGTGCGCCTGCGCAGCTCGCAGCTGGCTGTAGGTAGCGGCAGCGCGCAGTGATATGACAGGGGAGAAAATAGTGCCAAGCCATTACGAGGTCTGACCTCTCCATAGACAACGTTTTAGTGACGCAAATATATCACTCTTTTGAACACATATTGATTTGAGAAGAAAAAAGCTTTATTGCCGTGACCCCAGCAAACTTGCCGGACTAATTTCATCTTGACCAAAACTGGACCGGAGCTCGGCTCACAGGACGCTGTCGGGGGTAAGTCATGGTCAATGCACCACACTGCTTATGGGGAAGCTATAGAGATTCATGTCTAAAATCCTGAACTATCCCTTTAACATGCCATTAATTCATATCATTTTCACCTTTTTAACTGTTATAGAGGCAAATTTTGTCCGATCTGTCTGAAAATTTTCATGCTTGTTCAGGGTGATATTTCACACGTTCTGACTTGTTTTTAAGAAGGTCTGAGCATTGATTAAAGAGATATAGGCTTTCGGGGACACTTGGTAAAGGCCAGATTTTGAAGTGAACCTATTATAGCTATCCAAATGAAGTAGTTCAACTTTTTCTGACAATTATTGATCTAGTGAGTCCAGAGAATTGTATTGCACTAGTTTTGAACATTATGATATGAAAATTATATGATCAGAGATGGAAAAGACCATTTACAGCCAATACAGGCAGTTTACCATAGGAAATATATGATTTTAAAGCTTTTTAACAGTTATAGCGCCACCTATCGTCCGATCTCCATAGAATTTTTCATGCTTGTTAATGATGTTATGTCACATATGCTGACCAATTTTTGTGAAGTTCTGAGTTTTTATTTAGGATTTATAGGCTTTTTAATGTATTTTGACACGCCCATTTTATAAATTACCCTATTACAGCCATCCAAATGCAAAAGTTCAACTTTTTTTTGATAATTATTGATCTAGAGAGTCCAGAGAATTGTCCTAGACTGGTCTGGTTCCGATCGGGCAAAAAACCTAGGACTAGTTCGCAAAAGTAGGTTTTTAACATATTAATGAATAATTAATGAACAGTTTGATTGACAGCAATGGTTCTTGAGGCAAAGTTGTTCAGGATGAGGAGATCTATCAAATTATATGCATATTGTGTGGATATTTGTAACACCACGTGATTACAGAGCCGTAAAACTCGTTAGCGCCAACTAGTGGCCGATTTCTTTCAAAATTCTTACAGACCTTTAGGGCCATGAGCCGAACATGCCCATTGAGTTTCGTTCCGATCGGCCTCCGTTAACCTTGTCTAATAGGTGCTCAAACTTCGTTGGCCGATGGCGGCCATGTTTTTTGAGATACGCCAATGTCCTCATACACATACATGGCACCTTGGACCAAGACACTGCATACCAATTTTCAAGTCAATCGGACTAACGGTCAGGTGGTTATAGCCTGTTTTATGTTTTTTTCATTTTATAGCGCCACCATGAGGCCAATCGTCGCGATTTTTTTACTGTGACCCCAGAGTAAGCTCATACACATGTGTACCAAGTTTGGTGAAGATACCTCATTTACATCGGGAGTTATAGCCATTTTAGTAAAATAGGCCCCTCCCACAACGTACGTTTTGGCACCCCTTAGCGACCGTGAATCGAAATTTCCACTTTTTTTCGATAATTATTGATATTCAGTCTCCAGAGAACATTTCTGCACTAGTTTGGTTCCAATCGGGCAAAAAACCAGGGACTAGTTCGCAAAAGTAGATTTTTGACAAAATTCAAAATGGCGGAAAATCTATCATGGCGGAAATGAAATCGGAGATATACGTTTTGTTCGTCAGGCGTCCAGCTTTCCAATGATATAACACACTTGAGTCTACGACATACGGTCTAGGAGTTATGAGCAGTTTCGCGCTTTTGGTTGTTATAGCGCCACCTATGGGCCAATCGGGGTCATAATCTCTGAACCTTTCCTCGATTTTTGTACTACCATCTGTCAAAGTTTCAAAGTTCCAGCTCTTACGGTTTGGGCTGCACGATGCGTTTTACGGCGGAATAATAATAATAATAATAATAATAATAATAAAAATCAGCACAATTACAATAGGGTTTCAGCACTTCGTGCTTGAACCCCTAATTAAAGCTGCAAGCAGCATTTATCGGGGTTCAAGCAGTTAAGGCCTTTAAGGCATTTAAGCACAAAAGCATCAAAAGTTATTAAGATTTATTTAATAAGCATGTAACCACTGACATAATAGATGGAAAAGACCATTTACAGCCAATACAGGCAATTTACCATGTGATATATATGGTTTTAAAGCTTTTTTAACAGTTATAGCGCCACCTATGGTCCGATCTCCATAGAATTGTTTACTGTGACCTCAAATTGAACCCATACACATGTGTACTGAGTTTGGTGAAGATATCTCATTTACTTCTTGAGTTATAGCCATTTTAGTAAAATAGGCTCCTCCCACAACAATTTAGCATATTCTAGTATTATTTACTATGATTCTAGCATGATTTGCCATATTCTAGCATAATTTACCATGATATACTACATTCTAGTATGATTTACCATTGTTTACTGTGATTCTAGCATGGATTACCATAGTTTATCATGATTTATCATAGTTTACCATGATTCATCATAGTTTACCATGATTCATCATAGTTTACCATGATTTACCCTGTTCTAGCATAGTTTACCATGATTTACCATGTTCTAGCATGATTTACCATGATATACCACATTCTAACATGATTTACCATAGTTTATTATGATTTATCATGGCTTACCATGATTTACCCTGTTCTAGCATAGTTTACCATGATTTACCATGTTCTAGCATGATGTACCATGATATACCATGTTCTAGAATGATGTACCAGGATTGTAGTATGATTTACCTTGATACACCACATTCTAGTATTATTTATTATGATTTACCATGTTTTTAGTGTAATTTACCATGATTTACCACATTGCTAGCAATTATGTGAAGTATCAGTAAAAATGAAGTGATCAACTCTGACAAAATATGATTGTGCTACAATAGTAATTGTTATATAAGTGATTTTTTTTGTGTTTTATTGTTATATAAGTGATTTTTAGTGTCTAATGAATGCAAAAGCATATGTGAGTAGACTTCATTAATAAGTAGAATGGCCAGCAGAGGGCAGTAGAAGACCACATATTGGCTCACTTTCACTTTAAACTTCTTGATTTTCACCATTTTTCTGCACTAAAGCAAACCAGTTTTTCCATTTTAACTCCATAATGCATGTTTACACACACACACACACACACACACACACACACACACACACACGCACGCACGCACGCACGCACGCACGCACGCACGCACACACACACACACACACAAAGACAAATGTTGTTGTTGTTATTTCAATGCTATTGGGATATGTCATTATGAAAATATATTTGAATGGTCTATAAACATTTCACAAAGTCTTTGCAAGCTATTAATCAGATGATTCAGAATTTATTCAGAAACCTAAGACTACACACACACATTATGTTGTAGATGCAGACATTTGAAATGTATGATGTGATCAAACTGTCAATACTAATACTTTAACAGATGGATTTTGACTAAATGTAATTGTAAATGTTAAAATAGTGATTTTATAAAGTCTAAATATAAATTATAGAACAATATGACAAAATGACTATTTTGAACAGCAGGGGGCAGTAAAATACCACTTATTGGCTTAACATGCCATTATAATCATATCATTTTCACCTTTTTAACTGTTATAGAGGCAAATTTTGTCTGATCTGTCTGAAAATTTTCATGCATGTTCAGAGTGATATTTCACATGTTCTGACTTGTTTTTAAGAAGGTCTGAGTCATTCATTAAAGAGATATAGGCTTTCGGGGACACTTGGTAAAGGCTACATTTTGAAGTGAACCTATTATAGCTATCCAAATGAAGTAGTTCAACTTTTTCTGACAATTATTGATCTAGTGAGTCCAGAGAATTGTATTGCACTAGTTTTGAACATTATGATATGAAAATTATATGATCAGACATGGAAAAGACCATTTACAGCCAATACAGGCAGTTTACCATAGGAAATATATGGTTTTAAAGCTTTTTAACAGTTATAGCGCCAACTATTGTCCAATCTCCATAACATTTTGCAAGCTTGTTTGTGATGTTATGACACATATGCTCACCAATTTTTGTGAAGTTCTGGAGTTTTCATTTAGGATTTATAGGCTTTTGAGTGTATTTTGCCACACCCATTTTATAAATGACCCTATTACAGCCATACAAATACAAAAGTTCAACTTTTTTTTGATAATTATTGATCTAGAGAGTCCATAGAATTGTCCTAGACTGGTCTGGTTCCGATCGGGCGAAAAACCAGGGACTAGTTCGCAAAAGTAGGTTTTTAACATATTCATGAATATTTAATGAACGGTTTGATTGACAGCAATGGTTCTAGAGGCAAAGTTGTTCAGCATGAGCAGATCTATCAAATGATATGCATTTTGTGACAATATATCTAACACCACGTGATTACAGAGCCATAAAACTCGTTAGCGCCAACTAGTGGCCGATTTCTTTCAAAATTCTTACAGACCTCTAGGGCCATGAGTCGAACATGCCCACCGAGTTTCGTTCCGATCGGCCTCCGTTAACCTTGTCTAATAGGTGCTCAACTTCATTGGCCAATGGCGGCCATGTTTTTTGAGATACACCAATGTCCTCATAGACATACATGGCACCTTGGACCAAGACACTGCATACCAATTTTCAAGTCAATCGGACTAACGGTCAGGTGGTTATAGCCTGTTTTATGTTTTTTTCATGTTATAGCGCCACCATGTGGCCAATCGCCGCGATTTTTTTACCGTGACCTCAGATTGACCTCTTACATATGTGTACCAAGTTTGGTGAAAATACCTCATTTACTTCTGGAGTTATAGCCATTTTAGTAAAATAGGCTCCGCCCACAATGTTAATTTTGCGCCCCCTAGCGACCCTGAATCGAAATTTCAACTTTTTTTCGATAATTATTGATCTTCAGTCTCCAGAGAACAATTCTGCACTGGTTTGGTTCCGATCGAGCAAAAAACCAGGGACTAGTTCGCAAAAGTAGGTTTTCGACAAAATTCAAAATGGCGGAAAATCTATCATGACGGAAATGAAATCGGAGATATACGTTTTGTTCGTCAGACGACCAGCTTTCCAATGATATAAGACACTTGTGTCTACGACATACGGTCCAGGAGTTATGACCACTTTCGCGCTTTTGGTTGTTATAGCGCCACCTATGGGCCAATCGAGGTCATAATTTGATAACCTCTCCTCGATTTTTGTACTACCATCTGGCAAAGTTTCAAAGCTCTAGCCCTTACGGTTTGGGCTGCACGATGCGTTTTACGGCGGAATAATAATAATAATAATAATAATTAAAGCTGCAAGCAGCATTTATCGGGGTTCAAGCAATTAAGGCCTTTAAGGCCTTAAAGCACAAAAGCATCAAAAGTTATTAAGTTTTATTTAGCAAGCATGTAACCACTGACATCATAGATGGAAAAGATCATGTTCTAGCATGATTTATCATGATATACCACATTCTAAAATGATTTGACATAGTTCATCATGATTTATCATGGTTTACCATGATTTACCCTGTTCTAGCATAGTTTACCATGATTTACCATGTTCTAGCATGATATACCACGTTCTAGAATTATTTACCAGGATTCTTACATGATCTACCTTGATACACCACATTCTACTATTATTTACTATGACTTACCATGTTTCTAGCGTGATTTACCATGATTTACCACATTACTAGCAATTATGTGAAGTGTCAGTGCAAATGAAGTGATAAACACTGACAAAATATGATTGTGTTATAATAGTTATTGTTATACAAGTGAATCCAAAAGCACATGTGAAAAGACTTCATTAACTCTTCCGAGTCGCCGATCACACCGGCGTGATCAAATCACATGACAGGTTTAAGACGTTGAATTATAAAAACAAAGTCACGTCGAGCGCTGCCGTCCACTTCTGTCGAAAGTGCTGGCTTGAAACTCTATTCTGCTTTTTGTTTTGTGTTGCTAGACCAAGTAAAAACGGAGATATGATCATTTAAACTTTATATAAAAAAAATATTGAAAATATTGACGCATTCGTAAAAGAACGCACGATGGGATGCGACAGGCGTCGCATTTATTCCAATAACTTCGTCGGTTTTTGTCATAAAACAAAACGGAGAAAAATGTGTGAATCTGCTGACTCTGCTCTTCATGCTGCACATTTTACGGAGTGGAGGAGGAGCCAACTGTGCAAAGAAGCGAAATTGAAAGGCGCCGACGGGATATTGACGGAATAGACAGAAAGACAGAGATGTTATTGCTAGTTTTTGGAAGAGTTTGAGTAGATTTTGAGAGTAGTTTAGGAGTAGTGTAGATAGTTTAGGTATTTTTTGTGGAAGGAAAATTTTTGGTTGAACAAGCCCTCGACTTGTTCTACCAACTGGACGATGTTGTTTACAGTTCATCGACGGAATCAGAAAGTGGCTATGATGAGATTGACGACTCGGCTTTTGTGGTTCACAACGAGGGGTGAGACAAACTTTTAGCTTATTGTATATTATATTATCTGTGTGTGTGTGTGTGTGTGTGTGTGTGTGTCTCTGTCTGTCTGTATGTCTGTCTGTGTGTGTGTGTGTGTGTGTGTCTGTCTGTCTGTCTGTCTGTGCGTGTGTGTTTCTGTGTGTGTCTGTCTGTGTGTGTGTGTGTGTGTGTGTGTGTGTGTGTGTGGTTGTGTGAACAAGAATTTCATTGCCAATGATTGCTTCACTGTAATTGTTGTACATATGTGCCAATGAGCATCTTGAACTTTGATGTACAATCTTTAATCTTTTTGCGTGTGTCTTGACATGTACAGAGATGATGAGCAGCCTGGGTCATCTACCACTTCGACAACAAGCAGACAGAGGCCTACAAAGAGATGGGGTGGAAGGAAGAGTCAAACCAGATCAAGATCTCCAGCAAAGTCAGGACAGCCACACCACAGCTCTGAGCCCTGGAAAACCGAGAGTGATCCTGATATTGATTTTGTATTCATTTTACCTTTTGTATGGTATATTTGCACTTTTTAGGAACACCTCTTACTCAAGCTCATGAAAGCCCTGTAATGTAGCTGTCTGTGTAATTGTACATTGTGTTTTGTAGAGTTTCTAAGCAAAAAAGAAAAGAAAAAAACCCTATTGCCACACCTGCTTTTTGCTGTATATAGTTTGATTTTATCTCAATTTTACCTTTTTTATGTTGTATTTGCACTATTTGGGAACCCTCATACTCTGGGAATGCAAGGCCTTAAATATAGCTCTCTGTATAATTGTGTGCATGAACTGTTTTAAAAAGTGGCAAAGCTAAAAAGAAAAAGAAAAAAGCCCATGGCTACACCTGCTTTTTTTTGTAAATCATATTTTTTTTGTATATAGCTTGATTATATCTGAATTGTACCTGTATATGTTGACATTTACAACTTGTGTTAACATTTTAAACCTTTTAAAATGCTTCATTGAGCATGTTTGTGTTTTTTGTAGTAAAAAACTATAATTTTTCTATTCGGATTTTGTGTTTTTTGTGTGATTTTGGGTCCAGTATGTTGATAAAGTACATCAAAGTGAAAAACTAATTGTCTGTTCATATAGGTGATGTTGTGCTGTGTAAAAAGTACTCAAAAACGGCCAAAATAGCCCAAGACTCCGAAGAGTTAATAAGTAGAATGGCCAGCAGAAGCCAGTAGAAGACCACTTATTGGCTCACTTTCACTTTAAACTTAATGATTTGCACCAGTTTTCTGCACTAAATCAAACCAGTTTTTCCATGTTAACTCAATAATGCATGCTTACACACACACACACACACACACACACACACAAATATGTTTTTTGGATATGTTATTGAGAAAATATATTTATTTGTCTATAGGCATTTCTTTGTGATCTAATAATATAAAACTATGTTACCAGTATAGGGCTGTAACGATTCCTCGATTATAGTAAAGTACTCGATTTAAAAAAATCCTTGATTGCAATTTACCCCTCGAGTAATTGGCAAAATACCGAAAGTGGTGCATTCCACAGACGAGAATCCAACAACCGCAGAATTACAGTTTTCTAGGACAACGCGATATTTAAAACCATTTACAGTCATAATATAGCATAGTGCCATTGTGAAATCACAAAGGCTGTGATTCAGTTAAATAAATATATCCTCTGTTTTTTGTTTGTTTGTTTTTTTCACAGAGAAGACGCTTCAATTACATGAGTGCAGATTAGCCTAACGTTACATGTTAAAATTACCTCAGCTCCGTCCACAGTAAACGCTGCTCCAAGCAAACTCAGTCTCTGCAGTGCTGTTTGTTTAGGTTTCCAATAACGTGCAAATATGGGAACGCAAGTCGGACGCAGTTTGTGTTTCATAGTTGCACTGTTATCATTTGTGGAGCACATCTGGGTTTCTCAAACTGCTGTTCATCGCGATTTCAAAATAAAAGTTTAAACATTGCGATTTCAAAATATAAGTTTAAACTCTTGCTCTGAGTTTGCATGTTTTGATGTGCACATGTTCTCGTTCAAGAAATTACAGTGACTGTAGCATTTCTATCGTACAGAAGTGGCCAAATATTGAAGGTTAAGTTGACATTTGAATTAATTGTTTGGACAATATTAAACAAGGATTTGATAATGCCAGGCTTAGTGTAACAACAACCAGGCCGCTGGCACCCTCTGCAGGCATTTGTTATTTATGTACATAAGTTATGTTTATATTAGTTTATATAATTCATTTTACATGGGTATATTTTAACAGTGTTCTTCAATAAAACCAATATAATTACTTACTTTGATACTTTACTTGAACCAATTATTGTTGCTTGTTATTATATATTTGTATTTTAAGTCATTTTAAAGGCTGTTGTTAACTTGAATCTATTTTTTACCACAATTTTTTTTTATCCGATTACTTGAATAGAATACTCGATTACTAAAATAATCGAAAGCTACAGCCCTATCATAATAAAAAGATTGCTTTTTAAAGCATTTGTTTGTTTCCCAATACTGAAAGCTAATGAAAAGGTAATGTGCAATTCTGCTGCTCCCTCAAGTGGACAAAAGTGGTATTATAGCAATTGAAGTGTTTGAATGAATGAGTGAATGAATGGGAATTTGGTTTTTCAGTTATATCTCGGTAACCAGAACGCGAAAAATTCTGAAACTCAGAGCATAGATAGTGCTCGAGTAGCCCTCGACGGAGGCCCGCGACGACACGTTTCGATCAAGAGCCTGGAGAGGACCTTACCATCAAAATTTGAACGTGCAACAACTTTCCGTTTTCGAGTTATTAGTGAATTTGTATTCGGGGGCGTGGCTTAAATGCCGTTTTACTTTCGTTTCATTTCATTCATTTACTTTCGTCCATTTCCATATCTCAGTGTGACACAATTGTCAAGTAATACTCCAATAGATGAGTTTTGACAAAATATGATTGAAAATGTTAAAATAATGATTTTATAAAGTCTAAATATGAATTATATGACAATATTAGGGAGCAGTATGATGAAATGGCAGCAGGGGGCAGTAAAATACCACTTATTGGCTTAATGACATGTTATATCATTTTTACCTTTTTGACTGTTATAGAGGCAAATTTTGTCTGATCTGTCTGAAATGTTTCATGCTTATTAAGAGTCATGAACATTATTATATGAAAATTATTTCATTTTGATCAAATTATTTCCTATGGAATTTTTCATAGGAAAAGACCATTCACAGCCAATACAGGCAATTTACCATAGGAAATATATGGTTTTAAAGCGTTTTAACAGTTATAGCGCTACCTTTGGTCCGATCTTTATACAAATTTCCAGGCTCCTTTAGCATGTTATGACAAATATGTGCATCAATTTTTGTGAAGTTCTGTGTTTTCGTTTAGGATTTATAGGCTTTTGAGTGCATTTTGCCACGCCCATTTTCTTTATAACCCTATATACCCATGCGAAAAATGCAAAAGTTCAACTTTTTTTTGATAATTATTTATCTAGAGAGTCCATAGAATTGTCTTAGACTCGTTTGGTTCCGATCGGGCGAAAAACCTAGGACTAGTTCGCAAAAGTAGGTTTTTAACATAATTACGAATATTTAATGAACGGTTTGATTGACAGCAATGGTTCTTGAGGCAAAGTTGTTCTCCATGAGAAGGTCTATCAAATGATATGCATATTGTGTGGATATTTGTAACACCACGTGATTACGGAGCTGTAAAACTCGTTAGCGCCAACTAGTGGCCGATTTCTTTCAAAATTCTTACAGACCTCTAGGACCATGAGTCGAACATGCCTACCGAGTTTTGTTCCGATCAGCCTCCGTTAACCTTGTCTAATAGGTGCTCAAATTTCATTGGCCGATGGCGGCCATGTTTTTTGAGATATGCCAATGTCCTCAAAGACATACATGGCACCTTGGACCAAGACACTGCATACCAATTTTCAAGTCAATCGGACTAACGGTCAGGTCGTCATAGCCCTTTTCATGTTTTTTTCATGTTATAGCGCCACCTAGTGTTCAATCGTCGCGATTTTTTTACTGTGACCCAAGATTGAACTCCTACACATGTGGACCAAGTTTGGTGAAGATACCTCATTTACATCTTGAGTTATAGCCCTTTTAGTAAAATAGGCTCCTCCCACAACAATATTTTTGCGCCCCCTAGCGACCGTGAATCGAAATTTCAACTTTTTTTCGATAATTATTGATATTCAGACTCCAGAGAACATTTCTGCACTGGTTTGGTTCCGATCGGACGAAAAACCTAGGACTAGTTCGCAAAAGTAGGTTTTTGACAAAATTCAAAATGGCGGAAAAATTTGCATACCAGAAATGAAATCGGAGATATACGTTTTGTTCTTCAGGGTTCCAGCTTTCCAATGATATAAGACACTTGAGTCTACGACATATGGTCTAGGAGTTATGAGCAGTTTCGCGCTTTTGGTCGCTATAGCGCCACCTATGGGCCAATCGAGGTCATAATTTGATAACCTCTCCTCGATTTTTATACTACCATTTGGCAAAGTTTCAAGGTTCCAGGTCTTACGGTTTGGGCTGCACGATGCGTTTTACGGCAGAAGAAAAATAATAAAAATCAGCACAATTACAATAGGGTTTCAGCACTTCGTGCTTGAACCCCTAATAATAATAATAATAATAAAAATCAGCACAAATACAATAGGGTTTCAGCACTTCGTGCTTGAACCCCTAATTAAAGCTGCAAGCAGCATTTATCGGGGTTCAAGCAGTTAAGGCCTTTAAGACCTTTAAGCACAAAAGCATCAAAAGACATCAAGTTTTATTTAGCAAGCATTTAAACACTGACATCATAGATGGAAAAGACCATGTTCTAGCATGATTTACCATGATATACCACATTCTGGAATGATTTACCATAATTTATCATGATTTACCATGGTTTACCATGATTTACCCTGTTCTAGCATAGTTTACCATGATTTTATCTTAGTTTACCTTGATTTACCATGTTTCTAGCGTGATTTACCATGATTTACCACATTACTAGCAATTATGTGAAGTGTCAGTGCAAATGAAGTGATAAACACTGACAAAATATGAATGTGTTATAATAGTTAGTTATATAAGTGATTTTTAGAGTCTAAATATTAATGTGAGCACATGTGAAAAGAACATGTGAAAAGACTTCATTAATAAGTAGAATGGCCAGCAGAGGGCACTAGAAGACCACTTATTGGCTCACTTTCACTTTAAACTTCATGATTTTCACCAGTTTTCTGCACTAAATTTTTCCATGTTAACTCCATAATGCATGCTCACACACACACACACACACACACACACACACACACAAATATGTTTTTTGGATATGTTATTGAGAAAATATATTTAATTGTCTATAGGCATTTCTTTGTGATCTAATAATATAAAACTATGTTACCAGTATAGGGCTGTAACGATTCCTCGATTATAGTCAAGTACTTGATTTAAAAAAATCCTTGATTGCAATTTACCAAAAAGTAATGGGCAAAATACCGAAAGTGGTGCGTTCCACAGACGAGAATCCAACAACCGCAGAATTACACAGTTTTCTAAGACAACGCGATATATTTAAAGAGCATCTTGCATGTAAAAAAAAAATCTAAATGAATATATAACCGTGTATGAAAATACCATATGAAAAGATAATGCAGGATTTCAAATGTTTTTAAATGACATAAGGACACCAATTTAGTAGATAAAGTGAGCGTTTCTTTGACTGCTCGTACAAACCGCTTTTTTTCAACATCGCGTCATTTTACGTCACACGAGGGAGATGTGTGCTGTGCTCTGCCGCAGCTCAGTGCAGAGTAGGTTGGTATTCAGTAAGAGCGGTCGTGAGTCAGTGTGTTTTCAGTAGTTTTTGTATTTCAATTTATCATCGTCATGGTAAATTTTTGTGTTTGTGGAGCTTGCAAAAACTCCAGCCTATCAGGACATCGAGTCCACCAGTTTCCTAACAAGAAAAAGGCCGGTGCTATCTTTCGTGCCTGGGTGCGGTTTGTGCAGGTGAAGAGACGGGATTTCTCTTCCGCATCGGCTTCGGAAAACGCGGTCGTGTGTAGCGTTCACTTCAGATCGGAGGATTATCGTCCCGGCGATATGATGGAGCTCAACATGGGATACCGAAGTAAGAACCGGGTGAGACTCAGAGCTGGTGCGGTGCGGTTCCTTCAGTGCACGCATCTTCGGGTTCTCCCGCTGGATGTAGGCGTGAGCACAACATCAACTGGCAAACGCAATGTAAGCGGAACGAAACTGAGCTACTCGTTATTGTGTTTGTGTGGACTGTTTATCAGTTTGGACCAGTGCAGCGTGAGCCTGATCAAGCAACACTGTAACTGCGAGATCCAGTAAATAAAGCATTTGAATTCGCCACTGAAGTAATAACATCGCTGCGAGATCTAGTGAGAAATATTCACATTTCTCCGTTATTAACGGATCAAACAGCGCTGACGTGGAAACCAGGAATAAACATTGTGCAATGAATGAACGAACTATCCAGTGTCCACAGATCAGCAACATTCACCATGGCTTTACTGTAGTAACACTAACTGCAACCATGGAAGTTTGGCATTTTCCACAAAGGCCCAGTATGCATCCACCTCCCTGCAACACTGACTTTCCTCAGCTGTAAACATTGCCTCGCATTTCCCACACAAGCACCTATGGAACAAAAAAATGTATCAGGAATAAATATCTCTCTGTCTCTCGATGAGAAACCGCTAAGTTATATCACGTAACGTTAGTCTGGGCGGATATTAATGAGCATGACAAACGCCTGATCAAAGCTTAGTTTCTGTTATTGTAAGTTCCAATATGTTCTGTCTAACATTAATCCTGGCCTGTCCCTGCTCTCTTGGCAGCCTAGCAGGCTCATAATTGTATGGCTGTGGTCCGTCAACAATTTCCTCAGCGTCCGAAATGTCATTGCAATCCATTTTTCCCTGTTGTTTGAATCGACCGCTCTCCCTCGTGCTACGTCACGCCCGTCACGCCCATTTTCAGATGCGGAAGTAAAATTTTCTCACAAAAACGACTCCAGAAGCCACTGTAGCGTATTTCTAATTTTTTTTTTAAAGAAAATCTAGTTCCTACATTATTTTTCTATACATTGACTTGTTGGGTCTTCTAACCTGCAAGATGCTCTTTAAAAACATTTACAGTCATAAATATAGCATAGTGCTGTTGTGAAATCATAAAGGTTGTGATTCAGTTAAATAAATATATCCTCTGTTTTTTTGTTTGTTTGTTTGTTTTCACAGAGAAGACGCTTCAATTACATGAGTGCAGATTAGCCTAACGTTACATGTTAAAATTACCTCAGCTCCGGCCACAGTAAACGCTGCTCCAAGCAAACTCAGTCTCTGCAGTGCTGTTTGTTTACGTTTCCAATAACGTGCATTTGGGAACGCAAGTCGGACGCAGTTTGTGTTTCATAGTTGCACTGTTATCATTTATATTTGTTGAGCGCGTCTGGGTTTCTCAAACTGCTGTTCATCGCGATTTCAAAATAAAAGTTTAAACATAGCGATTTCAAAATAAAAGTTTAAACTCTCGCTCTGAGTTTGCATACTTTGATGTGCACATGTTCTTGTTCAAGAAATTACAGTGGCTGTAGCATTTCTATCGTACAGAAGTGGTCAAATATGAAAGGTTAAGTTGACATTTGAATTAATTGTTTGGACAATATTAAACAAGGATTTGATAATGCCTTAGTGTAACCAGGCCGCTGGCGCCCTCTGCAGGCATTTGCTATTTATGTACATAAGTTATGTTTATATTAGTTTATATAATTTATTTTACATGGGTATATTTTAACAGTGTTGTTCATTAAAACCAATATAATTACTTACTTTGATACTTTACTTGAACCAATTATTGTTGCTTGTTATTATATATTTGTATTTTAAGTCATTTTAAAGGCTGTTGTTAACTTGAGTCTATTTTTTACCACAATTTTTTTTATCCGATTACTTGAATAGAATACTCGATTACTAAAATAATCGATAGCTACAGCCCTATCATAATAAAAAAGATTGCTTTTTAAAGAAGCATTTTTAATGCATTTGTTTCCCAATACTGAAAGCTAATGAAAAGATCATATCCTCCTGGGACCCAGAAAAAAAAAGTTTTTTGAATTTAGTTGTTTTCCATGTCATCACACTGTTTAGAGCACAATAAACAAATGGTAAAAAAACATTTTTGCAAAATAATATTTTATTCATAAGTTATGCTATGTCCTCTGTATGTTAATTTGGTTTTTCACTTATATCTCGGTAACCAGAACGCGAAAAATTCTGAAACTCAGAGCATAGATCGTGCTTGAGGAGCCCTGTTGAATGAGACCATCACAGTGTTTTTGGGCGATTGGGTCCGGGAGCTATGACCATTCAAAGGCATGTCTTTTGGAGCATTTTTCTCTGGAATGCCGAGGGCAAATTACACCACAGTTGAATCGAAGCTAGCCAAGGATGGGCCCTTTCCAATGAGCCCTCACACAAGGTTCGGGGTGATCTGGTTCGGGAGTTACGGCCGTTCAAAGTCGGGGGTCCCGCGGACTAGCGTTCCGTGGGGGGGCGCTCCCCGAGGCCCGCGACGCTACGTTTCGATCAAGAGCCCGGAGAGGTCCTTACCATCAAAATTTGAGCGCGCGGCGACTTTCCGTTTTCGAGTTATGAGTGAATTTGTACTGGGGGGGCGTGGCCTAAATGTCGGACAAGGTTTTACTTTCGTTTTCTAAATGTAAAACAATTGTCAATAGTAACACTCCAATAGATGCATTTTGACAAAATGTGATTGTAAATGTTAAAATAATGATTTTATAAAGTCTAAATATGAATTATATAACAATATTAGGGAGTAGTATGATGAAATGACAGCAGGGGGCAGTACAATACCACTTATTGGCTTAATATGCCATGTTATATCATTTTTACCTTTTTAACTGTTATAGAGGCAATTTTTGTGTGATCTGTCTGAAATTTTTCATGCTTGTTAAGAGTAACATGTTCTGACTAGATCTGAAAGATATTTAAAAGATATAGGCTTTTGGGGACACTTGGTCAAGGCTACATATTGAAGTGACCCTATTATAGCCATCCAAATGAAGAAGTTATACTTTTTCTGATAATTATTGATCTAGAGAGTCCAGAGAATTGTACTGCACTAGATTTGAAGATTATGATTTGAAAATTATAAGATCAGAGATGGAAAAGACCATTTACAGCCAATACAGGCAGTTTACCATAGGAAATATATGGCTTTAAAGCCTTTTAACAGATATAGTGCCACCTTTGGTCCGATCTCCATAAAATTTTGCATGCTTGTTAATGATGATATGTCACATATGCTCACCAATTTTTGTGAAGTTCTGAGTTTTCATTTAGGATTTATAGGGTTTTTAGTGTATTTTGCCACGCCCATTTTATAAATGACCCTATTACAGCCATCCAAATGCAAAAGTTCAACTTTTTTTCGATAATTATTGATCTAGAGAGTCCAGAGAATTGTCCTAGACTGGTCTGGTTCCGATCGGGCGAAAAACCTAGGACTAGTTCGCAAAAGTAGGTTTTTAACATATTCGCGAATAATTAATGAACGGTTTGATTGACAGCAATGGTTCTTGAGGCAAAGTTGTTCAGCATGAGGAGATCTATCAAATGATATGCATATTGTGTGGATATTTGTAACACCACGTGATTACAGAGCCATAAAACTCGTTAGCGCTAACTAGTGGCCGATTTCTTTCAAAATTCTTACAGACCTCTAGGGCCATGAGTCGAACATGCCCATCGAGTTTCGTTCCGATCGACCTACGATAACCTTGTCTTATAGGTGCTCAAACTTCATTGGCCGATGGCGGCCATGTTTTTTGAGATACGCCAATGTCCTCATAGATATACATGGCACCTTGGACCAAGACACTGCATACCAATTTTCAAGTCAATTGGACTAACGGTCAGGTGGTTATAGCCCTTTTCACGTTTTTTTCATGTTATAGCGCCACCTTGTGTTCAATCGTCGCGATTTTTTTACTGTGACCCCAGATTGAACTCATACACATGTGTACCAAGTTTGGTGAAGATACCTCATTTACTTCGGGAGTTATAGCCATTTTAGTAAAATAGGCCCCTCCCACAATGTACGTTTTGGCGTCCCTTAGCGACCGTGAATCGAAATTTCAACTTTTTTTTGATAATTATTGATATTCAGACTCCAGAGAACATTTCTGCACTGGTTTGGTTCCGATCGGGCGAAAAACCTAGGACTAGTTCGCAAAAGTAGTTTTTTGACAAAATTCAAAATGGCGGAAAAATTTGCATACCGGAAATGAAATCGGAGATATACGTTTTGTTCAACAGGTTTCCAGCTTTCCAATGATATAAGACACTTGAGTCTACGACATACGGTCTAGGAGTTATGATCAGTTTCGCGCTTTTGGTTGCTATAGCGCCACCTATGGGCCAATCGGGGTCATACTCTCTGAACCTTTCCTCGATTTTTGTACTACCATCTGGCAAAGTTTCAAAGCTCTAGCCCTTACGGTTTGGGCTGCACGATGCGTTTTAAGGCGGAATAATAATAATAATAATAATAATAATAATTAAAGCTGCAAGCAGCATTTATCGGGGTTCAAGCAGTTAAGGCCTTTAAGGCATTTAAGCACAAAAGCATCAAAAGTTATTAAGATTTATTTAGCAAGCATGTAACCACTGACATAATAGATGGAAAAGACCATTTACAGCCAATACAGGCAATTTGCCATGGGATATATATGGTTTTAAAGCTTTTTAACAGTTATAGCGCCACCTATGGTCCGATCTCCATAAAATTGTTTACTGTGACCTCAAATTGAACCCATACACATGTGTACTGAGTTTGGTGAAGATATCTCATTTACTTCTTGAGTTATAGCCATTTGAGTAAAATAGGCTCCTCCCACAACGATTTGCCACATTCTAGAATTATTTAATATGATTCTAGCATGATTTACTATCATATACCATGTTCCAGAATGATTTATTAGGATTCTAGCATGATTTACCTTGATACACCTCATTTCAGTATTATTTACTATGATTTACAATGTTTCTAGCATGATTAACCACATTACTAGCAATTATGTGAAGTGTCAGTGCAAATGAGGTGATGAACACTGACAAAATATTATTGTGTTATAATAGTTAGTTATATACGTGATTTTTAGTGTGTGTCCAAGTATGAATGCAAAAGCACATGTAAAATATTTCATTATTAAGTAGAATGGCCAGCAGAGGGCACTAGAAGACCACTTATTGGCTCACTTTCACTTTAAACCAGTTTTCTGCACTAAAGCAAACCAGTTTTTCCATGTTAACTCAATGCATGCTTACACACACACACACACACACACACACACACACACACACACACACACACACACACACACACACAGCATAGTTAACCATGATTTACCATGATATACCACGTTCTAGTATTATTTACCAGGAGATAAACGACAATCTAGTATTATTTACTTTGATTTACCATGTTTCTAGCCTGATTTATCACATTACTAGCAATTATTTGAAGTGTCAGTGCAAATAAAGTGATTAACACTGACAAAATATGATTGTGTTATAATAGTTATTGCTATATAAGTGATTTTTTTAGTGTGTATTCAAGTATGAATGCAAGCACATGTTGAAATATTTCATTAATAAGTAGAATGGCCAGCAGAGGGCAGTAGAAGACCACTTATTGGCTCACTTTCACTTTAAACCAGTTTTCTGCACTAAAGCAAACCAGTTTATCCATGTTAACTCAATGCATGCTTACACACACACACACACACACACACACACACACACACACACACACACACACAGCATAGTTAACCATGATTTACCATGATTTACCACATTACTAGCAATTATTTGAAGTGTCAGTGCAAATAAAGTGATTAACACTGACAAAATATGATTGTGTTATAATAGTTATTGCTATATAAGTGATTTTTAGTGTGTATTCAAGTATAAATGCAAGCACATGTGGAAAAATTTAATTAATAAGTAGAATGGCCAGCAGAGGGCAGTAGAAGACCACTTATTGGCTCACTTTCACTTTAAACCTCATGATTTTGACCAGTTTTCTGCACTAAAGCAAACCAGTGTTTCCATGTTAACTCAATAATGCATACTTGCTACATATGCTACACACAATAATGCTACACACACACACACACACACACACACACACACACACACACACACACACACACACACACACACACACACAAATGTTTCAGTGATATTGGTGTCACATTCACCTTCATCACATTCACCTTCTGTCTTCATCACATTCACCATCTGTCGTCATCACCTGCACCTGCTCCTCATCACCCTCCTCATCATCACCTGCTCCTCATCATCATAACCGTCACCTGTTGTCCTTGTCTTGATCTGTGTATTTAAGTTCCCCTCTCATCCATTATCATTGTCGGTTATTGTTTGTGCACTAGCACTCTGTTATGTTTGTTTTCATGTTGGAAAA
This sequence comes from Squalius cephalus, assembly GCF_949319135.1. Classification (NCBI taxonomy): domain Eukaryota; kingdom Metazoa; phylum Chordata; class Actinopteri; order Cypriniformes; family Leuciscidae; genus Squalius; species Squalius cephalus. The sequence goes on from NC_137143.1 coordinate 12,317,785, forward strand.
TAAAACCTTTGTTATATTTGTACCACACACACACACACACACACACACACACACACACACACACACACACACACACACACACACACACACCATCATTTATCATGATTTACCATGGCTGATACCAATACCAATATGAGAAAATGACTATTTTAAACAGCAGGGGGCAGTAAAATACCACTTATTGGCTTAACATGCCATTAATTCATATCATTTTCACCTTTTTAACTGTTATAGAGGCAAATTTTGTCCGATCTGTCTGAAAATTTTCATGCTTGTTCAGGGTGATATTTCACACGTTCTGACTTGTTTTTAAGAAGGTTTGAGCATTGATTAAAGAGATATAGGCTTTCGGGGACACTTGGTAAAGGCCAGATTTTGAAGTGAACCTATTATAGCTATCCAAATGAAGTAGTTCAACTTTTTCTGACAATTATTGATCTAGTGAGTCCAGAGAATTGTATTGCACTAGTTTTGAACATTATGATATGAAAATTATATGATCAGAGATGGAAAAGACCATTTACAGCCAATACAGGCAGTTTACCATAGGAAATATATGATTTTAAAGCTTTTTAACAGTTATAGCGCCAACTATCGTCCGATCTCCATAGAATTTTGCATGCTTGTTAATGATGTTATGACACATAGGCTGACCAATTTTTGTGAAGTTCTGAGTTTTTATTTAGGATTTATAGGCTTTTTAATGTATTTTGACACGCCCATTTTATAAATTACCCTATTACAGCCATCCAAATGCAAAAGTTCAACTTTTTTTTGATAATTATTGATCTAGAGAGTCCAGAGAATTGTCCTAGACTGGTCTGGTTCCGATCGGGCAAAAAACCTAGGACTAGTTCGCAAAAGTAGGTTTTTAACATATTAATGAATAATTAATGAACAGTTTGATTGACAGCAATGGTTCTTGAGGCAAAGTTGTTCAGGATGAGGAGATCTATCAAATGATATGCATATTGTGTGGATATTTGTAACACCACGTGATTACAGAGCCGTAAAACTCGTTAGCGCCAACTAGTGGCCGATTTCTTTCAAAATTCTTACAGACCTTTAGGGCCATGAGCCGAACATGCCCATTGAGTTTCGTTCCGATCGGCCTCCGTTAACCTTGTCTAATAGGTGCTCAAACTTCGTTGGCCGATGGCGGCCATGTTTTTTGAGATAATCCAATGTCCTCATACACATACATGGCACCATGGACCAAGACACTGCATACCAATTTTCAAGTCAATCGGACTAACGGTCAGGTGGTTATAGCCTGTTTTATGTTTTTTTCATTTTATAGCGCCACCATGAGGCCAATCGTCGCGATTTTTTTACTGTGACCCCAGAGTAAGCTCATACACATGTGTACCAAGTTTGGTGAAGATACCTCATTTACATCGGGAGTTATAGCCATTTTAGTAAAATAGGCCCCTCCCACAACGTACGTTTTGGCGCCCCTTAGCGACCGTGAATCGAAATTTCCACTTTTTTTCGATAATTATTGATATTCAGTCTCCAGAGAACATTTCTGCACTAGATTGGTTCCAATCGGGCAAAAAACCAGGGACTAGTTCGCAAAAGTAGATTTTTGACAAAATTCAAAATGGCGGAAAATCTATCATGGCGGAAATGAAATCGGAGATATACGTTTTGTTCGTCAGGCGTCCAGCTTTCCAATGATATAAGACACTTGAGTCTACGACATACGGTCTAGGAGTTATGAGCAGTTTCGCGCTTTTGGTTGTTATAGCGCCACCTATGGGCCAATCGGGGTCATAATCTCTGAACCTTTCCTCGATTTTTGTACTACCATCTGTCAAAGTTTCAAAGTTCCAGCTCTTACGGTTTGGGCTGCACGATGCGTTTTACGGCGGAATAATAATAATAATAATAATAATAATAATAAAAATCAGCACAATTACAATAGGGTTTCAGCACTTCGTGCTTGAACCCCTAATAATTAAAGCTGCAAGCAGCATTTATCGGGGTTCAAGCATTTAAGGCCTTTAAGGCATTTAAGCATTCAAGACATTAAGATTTATTTAGAAAGCTTTTAACCACTGAAATAATAGATTGAAAAGTCCATTTACAGCCAATACAGGCAATTTACCATTGCTTTTTAACAGTTATAGCGCCAACTATCATCCGATCTACATACAATTTTGCATGCTTATTTAGAATGTTATGGCACATATGCTCACCAATTTTCGTGATGTTCTGAGTTTTTGTTTAGGATTTATAGGCTTTTGTTTGCATTTTGCCACGCCCATTTTCTTTATGACCCAATTATACCCATGCGAAAAATGCAAAAGTTCAACTTTTTTTGATAATTATTGATCTAAAGAGTCCAGAGAATTGTCCTAGACTCGTTTGGTTCCGATCGGGCAAAAAATCAGGGACTAGTTCGCAAAAGTAGGTTTTTAACATATTCGTGAATAATTAATAAACTGTTTGATTGACAGCAATGGTTCTAGAGGCAAAGTTGTTCAGCATGAGCAGGTCTATCAAATGATATGCATTTTGTGATGATAAGTGTAACACCACGTGATTACAGAGCCATAAAACTCGTTAGCGCCAACTAGTGGCCGATTTCTTTCAAAATTGTTACAGACCTCTAGGGCCATGAGTCGAACATGCCCACCGAGTTTTGTTCCGATCGGCCTCCGTTAACCTTGTCTAATAGGTGCTCAAACTTCATTGGCCGATGGCGGCCATGTTTTTTGAGATACACCAATGTCCTCATAGATATACATGACAGCTTGGACCAAGACACTGCATACCAATTTTCAAGTCAATCGGACTAACGGTCAGGTGGTTACAGCCTGATTTATGTTTTTTTCATGTTATAGCGCCACCATGTGGCCAATCGCCGCAATCTTTTTACTATGACCTCAGATTGACCTCTTACACAGGTGTTCCGAGTTTGGTGAATATACCTCATTTACTTCTGGAGTTATAGCCATTTTAGTAAAATAGGCTCCGCCTTCTTCAAACATTTTGGCGCCCCTTAGCGACCGTCAATCGAAATTTCAACTTTTTTTCGATAATTATTGATATTCTGACTCCAGAGAACATTTCTGCACTGGTTTGGTTCCGATCGGACACAAAACCAGGGACTAGTTCGCAAAAGTAGGTTTTGGACATAATTCAAAATGGCGGAAAATTTGCATACCGGAAATGAAATCCTTGAGGCCTTTTTTGTTCGGCTTGACCCAAGGATTCCAATGATATAAGACACTTGAGTCTGTGACAAACGGTTAATGAGATTTAAGCAAAAATATGATTTTTTTTGGTTTTTTGCACTGTAGCGCCACCTATGGGCCAATCGGGGTCATATTTTGATAACCTCTCCTCGATTTTTGTACTACCATCTGGCAAAGTTTCAAGTCTCTAGCACTTACGGTTTGGGCTGCACGATGCGTTTTACGGCAGAAGAAAAATAATAATAATAAAAATCAGTACAATTACAATAGGGTTTCAGCACTTCGTGCTTGAACCCCTAATAATAATAAAAATCAGCACAAATACAATAGGGTTTCAGCACTTCGTGCTTGAACCCCTAAAAATCCTTACAATTACAATAGGGTTTCAGCACTTCGTGCTTGAACCCCTAATTAAAGCTGCAAGCAGCATTTATCGGGGTTCAAGCAGTTAAGGTCTTTAAGGCATTTAAGCACAAAAGCATCAAAAGTTATTAAGATTTATTTAATAAGCATGTAACCACTGACATAATAGATGGAAAAGACCATTTACAGCCAATACAGGCAATTTACCATGTGATATATATGGTTTTAAAGCTTTTTAACAGTTATAGCGCCACCTATGGTCCGATCTCCATAGAATTGTTTACTGTGACCTCAAATTGAACCCATACACATGTGTACTGAGTTTGGTGAAGATATCTCATTTACTTCTTGAGTTATAGCCATTTTAGTAAAATAGGCTCCTCCCACAACAATTTAGCATATTCTAGTATTATTTACTATGATTCTAGCATGATTTGCCATATTCTAGCATAATTTACCATGATATACTACATTCTAGTATGATTTACCATTGTTTACTGTGATTCTAGCATGGATTACCATAGTTTATCATGATTTATCATAGTTTACCATGATTTATCATAGTTTACCATGATTTACCCTGTTCTAGCATAGTTTACCATGATTTACCATGTTCTAGCATGATTTACCATGATATACCACATTCTAACATGATTTACCATAGTTTATTATGATTTATCATGGCTTACCATGATTTACCCTGTTCTAGCATAGTTTACCATGATTTACCATGTTCTAGCATGATGTACCATGATATACCATGTTCTAGAATGATGTACCAGGATTGTAGTATGATTTACCTTGATACACCACATTCTAGTATTATTTATTATGATTTACCATGTTTTTAGTGTGATTTACCATGATTTACCACATTGCTAGCAATTATGTGAAGTATCAGTAAAAATGAAGTGATAAACTCTGACAAAATATGATTGTGCTACAATAGTAATTGTTATATAAGTGATTTTTTAGTGTTTTATTGTTATATAAGTGATTTTTAGTGTCTAATGAATGCAAAAGCATATATGAGTAGACTTCATTAATAAGTAGAATGGCCAGCAGAGGGCAGTAGAAGACCACTTATTGGCTCACTTTCACTTTAAACTTCTTGATTTTCACCATTTTTCTGCACTAAAGCAAACCAGTTTTTCCATTTTAACTCCATAATGCATGTTTACACACACACACACACACACACACACACATACACACACACACACACACACACACACACACAAAGACAAATGTTGTTGTTGTTTTTTCAATGCTATTGGGATATGTCATTATGAAAATATATTTGAATGGTCTATAAACATTTCACAAAGTCTTTGCAAGCTATTAATCAGATGATTCAGAATTTATTCAGAAACCTAAGACTACACACACACATTATGTTGTAGATGCAGACATTTGAAATGTATGATGTGATCAAACTGTCAATACTAATACTTTAACAGATGGATTTTGACTAAATGTAATTGTAAATGTTAAAATAGTGATTTTATAAAGTCTAAATATAAATTATAGAACAATATGACAAAATGACTATTTTAAACAGCAGGGGGCAGTAAAATACCACTTATTGGCTTAACATGCCATTATAATCATATCATTTTCACCTTTTTAACTGTTATAGAGGCAAATTTGGTCTGATCTGTCTGAAAATTTTCATGCATGTTCAGAGTGATATTTCACATGTTCTGACTTGTTTTTAAGAAGGTCTGAGTCATTCATTAAAGAGATATAGGCTTTCGGGGACACTTGGTAAAGGCTACATTTTGAAGTGACCCTATTATAGCTATCCAAATGAAGTAGTTCAACTTTTTCTGACAATTATTGATCTAGTGAGTCCAGAGAATTGTATTGCACTAGTTTTGAACATTATGATATGAAAATTATATGATCAGAGATGGAAAAGACCATTTACAGCCAATACAGGCAACATACCATAGGAAATATATGGTTTTAAAGCTTTTTAACAGTTATAGCGCCACCTATCGTCCGATCTCTATAAAATTTTGCATGCTTGTTAATGATGTTATGACACATAGGCTGACCAATTTTTGTGAAGTTCTGAGTTTTCATTTAGGATTTATAGGCTTTTGAGTGTATTTTGCCACACCCATTTTATAAATGACCCTATTACAGCCATACAAATGCAAAAGTTCAACTTTTTTTTGATAATTATTGATCTAGAGAGTCCAGAGAATTGTCCTAGACTGGTCTGGTTCCGATCGGGCGAAAAACCTAGGACTAGTTCGCAAAAGTAGGTTTTAGACATATTCGTGAATATTTAATGAACGGTTTGATTGACAGCAATGATTCTTGAGGCAAAGTTGTTCAGCATGAGCAGATCTATCAAATGATATGCATATTGTGTGGATGAGTGTAACACCACGTGATTACAGAGCCATAAAACTCGTTAGCGCCAACTAGTGGCCGATTTCTTTCAAAATTCTTACAGAGCTCTAGGGCCATGAGACGAACATGCCCATCGAGTTTCGTTCCGATCAGCCTCCATTAACTTTGTCTAATAGGTGCTCAAATTTCATTGGTCGATGGCGGCCATGTTTTTCAAGATAAGCCAATGTCCTCATAGACATACATGGCACCTTGGACCAAGACACTGCATACCAATTTTCAAGTCAATCGGACTAACGGTCAGGTGGTCATAGCCCTTTTCATGTTTTTTTCATGTTATAGCGCCACCTAGTGATCAATCGTCACGATTTTTTTACTGTGACCCCAGATTGAACTCATACACATGTGCACCAAGTTTGGTGAAGATATCTCATTTCCTTTTTGAGTTATAGCCATTTTAGTAAAATAGGCTCCTCCCACAACATTAATTTATCACCCCCTAGCGAACAGGAATCGAAATTTCGACTTTTTTTCGATAATTATTGATATTCAAACTCCAGAGAACATTTCTGCACTGGTTTGGATCCGATCGGGCTAAAAACCAGGGACTAGTTCGCAAAAGTAGGTTTTTGACAAAATTCAAAATGGCGGAAAAATTTGCATATCAAAAATGAAATCGGAGATATACGTTTTGACCTTCAGGAGTCCAGCTTTCCAATGATATAAGACACTTGAGTCTACGACATACCGTCTAGGAGTTATGAGCAGTTTCGCGCTTTTGGTTGCTATAGCGCCACCTATGGGCCAATCGGCGTCATACTTTGATAGGTTCTCCCCAAATTGAGTACTACCATTTGGCCAAGTTTCAAGGTTCCAGCATTTACGGTTTGGGCTGCACGATGCGTTTTAGGGGAGAATAATAATAATAATTAAAGCTGCAAGCAGCATTTATCGGGGTTCAAGCAGTTAAGGCGTTTAAGGTTTTTAAGCACAAAAGCATCAAAAGTTATTAAGATTTATTTAGCAAGCATGTAACCACTGACATAATAGATTGGAAAAGACCATTTACAGCCAATACAGGCAATTTACCATGGGATATATATGGTTTTAAAGCTTTTTAACAGTTATAGCGCCACCTATGGTCCGATCTCCATAAAATTGTTTATTGTGACCTCAAGTTGAACCCATACACATGTGTACTGAGTTTGGTGAAGATATCTCATTTACTTCTTGAGTTATAGCCATTTTAGTAAAATAGGCTCCTCCCACAAAAATTGACCACATTCTAGTATTATTTACTATGATTCTAGTTTACCATAGTTTATCATGATTTATCATAGCTTTCCATGATTTACCATGTTAATTGTCAATAGTAATTGTTATATAAGTGATTTTTAGTGTCTTATTGTTATATAAGTGATTTTTAGAGTCTAATGAATGCAAAAGCATATGTGAGTAGACTTCATTAATAAGTAGAATGACCAGCAGAGGGCAGTAGAAGACCACATATTGGCTCACTTTTACTTCAGACTTCTTGATTTTCACCATTTTTCTGCACTAAAGCAAAACAGTTTTTCCATTTTAACTCCATAATGCATGTTTACACACACACACACACACACACACACACAAAGACAAAGACAAATGTTGTTATTTTTTCAATGCTATTGGGATATGTCATTATATAAAATATTATTTGAATGGTCTATAAACATTTCACAAAGTCTTTGTAAGCTATTAATCAGATGATTCAGAATTTATTCAGAAACCTAAGACTACACACACACATTATGTTGTAGATACAGACGTTTGAAATATATGATGTGATCAAACTGTCAATACTAATACTTTAACAGATGGATTTTGACTAAATGTAATTGTAAATGTCAAAATAGTGATTTTATAAAGTCTAAATATAAATTATAGAACAATATGACAAAATGACTATTTTAAACAGCAGGGGGCAGTAAAATACCACTTATTGGCTTAATATACCATTATATTCATATCATTTTCACCTTTTTAACTGTTATAGAGGCAAATTTTGTCCGATCTGTCTGAAAATTTCCATGCATGTTCAGAGTGATATTTCACATGTTCTGACTTGTTTTTAAGAAGGTTTGAACATTCATTAAAGAGATATAGGCTTTCGGGGACACTTGGTAAAGGCCACATTTTGAAGTGAACCTATTATAGCTATCCAAATGAAGTAGTTCAACTTTTTCTGACAACTATTGTTCTAGTGAGTCCAGAGAATGGTTATGCACTAGTTTTTAACATTATGATATGAAAATTATATGATCAGACATGGAAAAGACCATTTACAGCCAATACAGGCAGTTTACCATAGGAAATATATGGTTTTAAAGCCTTTTAACAGTTATAGCGCCAACTATTGTCCGATCTCCATAAAATTTTGCAAGCTTGTTTGTGATGTTATGACACATATGCTCACCAATTTTTGTGAAGTTCTGAGTTTTCATTTAGGATTTATAGGCTTTTTAGTGTATTTTGCCACGCCCATTTTATAAATGACCCTATTACAGCCATACAAATACAAAAGTTAAACTTTTTTTTGATAATTATTGATCTAGAGAGTCCATAGAATTGTCCTAGACTGGTCTGGTTCCGATCGGGCGAAAAACCAGGGACTAGTTCGCAAAAGTAGGTTTTTAACATATTCATGAATATTTAATGAACGGTTTGATTGACAGCAATGGTTCTAGAGGCAAAGTTGTTCAGCATGAGCAGATCTATCAAATGATATGCATTTTGTGACAATATGTGTAACACCACGTGATTACAGAGCCATAAAACTCGTTAGCGCCAACTAGTGGCCGATTTCTTTCAAAATTCTTACAGACCTCTAGGGCCATGAGTCGAACATGCCCACCGAGTTTCGTTCCGATCGGCCTCCATTAACCTTGTCTAATAGGTGCTCAACTTCATTGGCCAATGGCGGCCATGTTTTTTGAGATACACCAATGTCCTCATAGACATACATGGCACCTTGGACCAAGACACTGCATTCCAATTTTCAAGTCAATCGGACTAACGGTCAGGTGGTTATAGCCTGTTTTATGTTTTTTTCATTTTATAGTGCCACCATGTGGCCAATCGCCGCGATTTTTTTACCGTGACCTCAGATTGCCCTCTTACACATGTGTACCAAGTTTGGTTAAAATACCTCTTTTACTTCTGGAGTTATAGCCATTTTAGTAAAATAGGCTCCTCCCACAACGTTAATTTTGCACCCCCTAGCGACCGTGAATCGAAATTTCAACTTTTTTTCGATAATTATTGAACTTCCGACTCCAGAGAACAATTCTGCACTGGTTTGGTTCCGATCGGGCTAAAAACCAGGGACTAGTTTGCAAAAGTAGATTTTCGACAAAATTCAAAATGGCGGAAAATCTATCATGGCGGAAATAAAATCGGAGATATACGTTTTGTTCGTCAGGCGTCCAGCTTTCCAATGATATAAGACACTTGAGTCTACGACATACGGTCTAGGAGTTATGAGCAGTTTCGCGCTTTTGGTTGCTATAGCGCCACCTATGGGCCAATCGGGGTCATAATTTGATAACCTCTCCTCGATTTTTGTACTACCATATGGCAAAGTTTCAAAGCTCTAGCCCTTACGGTTTGGGCTGCACGATGCGTTTTACGGCGGAATAATAATAATAATAATAATTAAAGCTGCAAGCAGCATTTATCGGGGTTCAAGCTATTAAGGCCTTTAAGGGGTTTTAAGCACAAAAGCATCAAAAGTTATCAGGTTTTATTTAGCATGTAACCACTGACATAATAGATGGAAAAGACCATTTACAGCCAATACAGGCAATGTACCATAGGAAATATATGGTTTTAAAGCTTTTTAACAGTTATAGCGCCACCTATGGTCCGATCTCCATAAAATGTGGCATGCTTGTTAATGATGTTATGTCACATATGCTCACCGATTTTTGTGAAGTTCTGAGTTTTCATTTAGGATTTATAGGATTTTTAATGTATTTTGCCACGCCCATTTTATAAATGACCCTATTAGAGCCATCCAAATGCAAAATTTCAACTTTTTTTTGATAGTTTTTGATCTAGAGAGTCCAGAGAATTGTCCTAGACTGGTCTGGTTCCGATCGGGCGAAAAACCTAGGACTAGTTCGCAAAAGTAGGTTTTTAACATGTTTGCGAATATTTAATGAACGGTTTGATTGACAGCAATGGTTCTTGAGGCAAAGTTGTTCAGGATGAGGAGATCTATCAAATGATATACATATTGTGTGGATATTTGTAACACCACGTGATTACAGAGCCGTAAAACTCGTTAGCGCCAACTAGTGGCCGATTTCTTTCAAAATTCTTACAGACCTCTAGGGCCTTGAGTCGAACATGCCCATCGAGTTTCGTTCCGATCGGCCTCCGTTAACCTTGTCTAATAGGTGCTCAAATTTCATTGGCCGATGGCGGCCATGTTTTTTGAGATACGCCAATGTCCTCATACACATACATGGCACCTTGGACCAAGACACTGCATACCAATTTTCAAGTCAATCGGACTAACGGTCAGGTGGTTATAGCCTGTTTTATGTTTTTTTCATGTTATAGCGCCACCATGTGGCCAATCGCCGCGGTTTTTTACTGTGACCTCAGATTGACCTCTTACACATGTGAACCAAGTTTGGTGAAGATACCTCATTTACTTCTGGAGTTATAGCCATTTTAGTAAAATAGGCCCCGCCCACAACGTACGTTTTGGCGGCCCTTAGCGTCCGTGAATCGAAATTTCAACTTTTTTTCGATAGTTTTTGATATTCAGACTCTAGAGAACATTTCTGCACTGGTTTGGTTCCGATCGGGCGAAAAACCTAGGACTAGTTCGCAAAAGTATGTTTTTGACAAAATTCAAAATGGCGGAAAATCTATCATGGCGGAAATGAAATCGGAGATACACGTTTTGTTCGTCAGGCGTCCAGCTTTCCAATGATATAAGACACTTGAGTCTACGTCATACGGTCTAGTAGTTATGAGCAGTTTTGCGCTTTTGGTTGCTATAGCGCCACCTATGGGCCAATCGGGGTCATACTTTTATAGGTTCTCCCCAAATTGAGGACTACCATTTGGCCAAGTTTCAAGGTTCCAGCTCTTACGGTTTGGTCTGCACAATGCGTTTTAGGGGAAAATAATAATAATAATAATAATAATAAAAATCAGTACAATTACAATAGGGTTTCAGCACTTCGTGCTTGAACCCCTAATTAAAGCTGCAAGCAGCATTTATCGGGGTTCAAGCAATTAAGGCCTGTAAGGCCTCAAAGCACAAAAGCATAAAAAGTTATTAAGTTTTATTTAGCAAGCATTTAACCACTGACATCATAGATGGAAAAGATCATGTTCTAGCATGATTTACCATGATATACCACATTCTAAAATTATTTACCATAGTTCATCATGATTTATCATGGTTTACCATGATTTACCCTGTTCTAGCATAGTTTACCATGATTTACCATGTTATAGCAAGATAAACCACGTTCTAGAAAGATTTAACAGGATTCTTACTGATTTACCTTAATACACCACATTCTACTATTATTTACTATGACTTACCATGCTTCTAGCGTGATTTACCATGATTTACCACATTACTAGCAATTATGTGAAGTGTCAGTGCAAATGAAGTGATAAACACTGACAAAATATGATTGTGTTATAATAGTTATTGTTATACAAGAGATTTTTTTTAGTGTCTACCCTAAATATGAATTAATCCAAAAGCACATGTGAAAAGACTTCATTAATAAGTAGAATGGCCAGCAGAAGCCAGTAGAAGACCACTTATTGGCTCACTTTCACTTTAAACTTAATGATTTGCACCAGTTTTCTGCACTAAATCAAACCAGTTTTTCCATGTCAACTCAATAATGCATGCTCACACACACACACACACACACACACACACGCACGCACACACACGCACACACACACACACACACACGTTTTTTGGATATGCTATTGAGAAAATATATTTATTTGTCTATAGGCATTTCTTTGTGATCTAATAATATAAAACTATGTTACCAGTATAGGGCTGTAACGATTCCTCAATTATAGTCAAGTACTCGATTAAAAAAAATCCTTGATTGCAATTTACCCCTAGAGTAATTGGCAAAATACCAAAAGTGGTGCATTCCACAGACGAGAATCAAACAACCGCAGAATTACAGTTTTCTAAGACAACGCGATATTTAAAACCATTTACAGTCATAGTATAGCATAGTGCCATTGTGAAATCACAAAGTCTGTGATTCAGTTAAATAAATATATCCTCTGTTTTTTGCTTGTTTGTTTGTTTTTTCACACAGAAGACACATGGGTGCAGATTAGCCTACATGTTAAAATTACCTCAGCTCCATCCACAGTAAACGCTGCTCCAAGCAAACTCAGTCTCTGCAGTGCTGTTTGTTTAGGTTTCCAATAACGTGCAAATATGGGAACGCAAGTCGGACGCAATTTGTGTTTCATAGTTGCACTGTTATCATTTGTGGAGCACATCTGGGTTTCTCAAACTGCTGTCCATCGCGATTTCAAAATAAAAGTTTAAACTCTTGCTCTGAATTTGCATGTTTTGATGTGCACATGTTCTCGTTCAAGAAATTACAGTGACTGTAGCATTTCTATCGTACAGAAGTGGTCAAATATTAAAGTTTAAGTTGACATTTGAATTAGTTGTTTGGACAATATTAAACAAGGATTTGATAATGCCAGGCTTAGTGTAACAACAACCAGGCAGCTGGCGCCCTCTGCAGGCATTTGTTATTTATGTACATAAGTTATGTTTATATTAGTTTATATAATTTATTTTACATGGGTATATTTTAACAGTGTTCTTCAATAAAACCAATATAATTACTTACTTTGATACTTTACTTGAACCAATTATTGTTGCTTGTTATTATATATTTCTATTTTAAGTCATTTTAAAGGCTGTTGTTAACTTGAATCTATTTTTTACCACAATTTTTTTTATCCGATTACTTGAATAGAATACTAAAATACTAAATACTAAAATACTAAAATAATCGATAGCTACAGCCCTATCATAATAAAAAAGATTGCTTTTTAAAGCATTTGTTTGTTTCCCAATACTGAAAGCTAATGAAAAGGTAATGTGCAATCCTGCTGCTCCCTCGAGTGGACAAAAGTGGTATTAAAGCTTGCATTTTTCAATTGAAGTGTTTTAATGAATTAATGAATGGGAATTTATATCTCGGGAACCAGAAGGCAAAAAAGCATATATAGTGCTTGAGGAGCCCTGTTAAATGAGACCATCAATGTGTTTTTGGGCGATTGATGCTGGAAGTTATGACTGTTCAAATGCAAATATTTGGGGGCTTTTATATCTGGAATGCGCAGGACAAATTACACCACATTTGAATCGAAGCTAGCCAAGGATGGGCCCTTTCCAACGAGCTCTCACACAAGGTTCGGGGTGGTCTGGATCGGGAGTTACGGCCGTTCAAAATCGGGGGTCCCGCGGACTAGATCCGCGCGGGGGGCGCGCTCCCGAGGCCCGCGACGACACGTTTCGATCAAGAGCCTGGAGAACCCTTACCATCAAAATTTGAGCGCGAAACGACTTCCCGTTTTCGAGTTATGAGTGAATTTGTATTTGGGGGCGGGGCTTAAATGCCCGTTTTACTTTCGTTTCATTTCATTAATTTACTTTAGTCCATTTCCATATCTCAGTGTGACACAATTGTCAAGTAATACTCCAATAGAGAATAGATACAAAATATGATTTAAAATGTTAAAATAATGATTTTATAAAGTCTAAATATGAATTATATGACAATATTAGGGAGCAGTATGATGAAATGGCAGCAGGGGGCAGTAAAATACCACTTATTGGCTTAATGACATGTTATATAATTTTTACCTTTTTAACTGTTATAGAGGCAAATTTTGTCTGATCTGTCTGAAATTTTTCATGCTTATTAAGAGTCATGAACATTATTATATGAGAATTATATGAACATAGATAGGAATAGGAATTTTTCCTAGGAAAAGACCATTCACAGCCAATACAGGCAATTTACCATAGGAAATATATGGTTTTAAAGCGTTTTAACAGTTATAGCGCCACCTTTGGTCTGATCTCCATACAAATTTCCAGGCTTCTTTAGCATGTTATGACAAATATGCGCATCAATTTTTGTGAAGTTCTGTGTTTTCGTTTAGGATTTATAGGCTTTTGAGTGCATTTTGCCACGCCCATTTTCTTTATGACCCAATATACCCATGCGAAAAATGCAAAAGTTCGACTTTTTTTTGATAATTATTTATCTAGAGAGTCCATAGAATTGTCTTAGACTCGTTTGGTTCCGATCGGGCGAAAAACCAGGGACTAGTTCGCAAAAGTAGGTTTTTAACATAATTACGAGGATTTAATGAACGGTTTGATTGACAGCAATGGTTCTTGAGGCAAAGTTGTTTTCCATGAGAAGGTCTATCAAATGATATGCATATTGTGTGGATATTTGTAACACCACGTGATTACGGAGCTGTAAAACTCGTTAGCGCCAACTAGTGGCCGATTTCTTTCAAAATTCTTACAGACCTCTAGGGCCATGAGTCGAACATGCCTACCGAGTTTTGTTCCGATCAGCCTCCGTTAACCTTGTCTAATAGGTGCTCAAATTTCATTGGCCGATGGCGGCCATGTTTTTTGAGATACGCCAATGTCCTCATAGACATACAAGGCACCTTGGACCAAGACACTGCATACCAATTTTCAAGTCAATCGGACTAACGGTCAGGTCGTCATAGCCCTTTTCATGTTTTTTTCATGTTATAGCGCCACCTAGAGTTTAATCGTCGCGATTTTTTTACTGTGACCCAAGATTGAACTCCTACACATGTGGACCGAGTTTGGTGAAGATACCTCATTTACATCTTGAGTTATAGCCCTTTTAGTAAAATAGGCTCCTCCCACAACATTATTTTTTCGCCCCCTAGCGACTGTGAATCGAAATTTCAACTTTTTTTCAATAATTATTGATATTCAGACTCCAGAGAACATTTCTGCACTGGTTTGGTTCCGATCGGACGAAAAACCTAGGACTAGTTCGCAAAAGTAGGTTTTTGACAAAATTCAAAATGGCGGAAAAATTTGCATACCGGAAATGAAATCGGAGATATACGTTTTGTTCTTCAGGGTTCCAGCTTTCCAATGATATAAGACACTTGAGTCTACGACATATGGTCTAGGAGTTATGAGCAGTTTCACGCTTTTGGTCGCTATAGCGCCACCTATGGGCCAATCGGAGTCATACTCTCTGAACCTCTCCTCGATTTTTGTACTACCATTTGGCAAAGTTTCAAGTCTCCAGCACTTACGGTTTAGGCTGCACGATGCGTTTTACGGCAGAAGAAAAATAATAAAAATCAGCACAATTACAATAGGGTTTCAGCACTTCGTGCTTGAACCCCTAAAAATCAGTACAATTACAATAGGGTTTCAGCACTTCGTGCTTGAACCCCTAATTAAAGCTGCAAGCAGCATTTATCGGGGTTCAAGCATTTAAGGCCTTTAAGCACATAAGCATTTAAGACATTACGTTTTATTTAACAAGCTTTTAACCACTGAAATTATAGATGGAAAAATCCATTTACAGCCAATATAGGCAATTTACCATAGGAAATATGTAGTTTTCAAACCTTTTTGCCAGTTATAGCGCCACCTATGGTCCGATCTACATGAAATTTTGCATGCTTGTTTAGAATGTTATGGCACATATGCTCACCCATTTTCGTGAAGTTCTGAGTTTTCGTTTAGGATTTATAGGCTTCTGAGTGCATTTTGCCACGCCCATTTTCTTTATGACCCAATTATACCCATGCGAAAAATGCAAAAGTTCAACTTTTTTTCGATAATTATTGATCTAGAGCGTCCAGAGAATTGTCCTAGACTGGTCTGGTTGTGATCGGGCGAAAAACCAGGGACTAGTTCGCAAAAGTAGGTTTTTAACATATTCATGAATATTTAATGAACAGTTTGATTGTCAGTGATGGTTCTTGAGGCAAAGTTGTTCAGCATGAGCAGATCTATCAGATGATATGCATTTTGTGATGATAAGTGTAACACCACGTGATTACAGAGCCTTAAAACTCGTTAGCGCCAACTAGTGGCCGATTTCTTTCAAATTTCTTACAGACCTCTAGGGGCTTGAGCCGAACATGCCCATCGAGTTTCGCTCCGATCGGACTTCGTTAACGGTGCTCAAACCTCATTGGCCAATGGCGGCCATGTTTTTCGAGATACGCCAATATCCTTTTAGACATACATGGCCCCTTGGGCCAAGACACTGCATACCAAATTTCAAGTCATTCGGAAAAACGGTCAGTTGTCTATATGTTTTTATTTGTTTTATAGCGCCACCATGTGGCCAATCGACGCAATTTTTTTACTGTGACCTCAGATTGACCTCTTACACATGTGTACCAAGTTTGGTGAAGTTTACTTAATTACTTCTTGAGTTATAGCCATTTTAGTAAAATAGGCTCCTCCCACAACGTTAATTTTGCACCCCCTAGCGACCATTAATCGAAATTTCAACTTTTTTTCGATAATTATTGATCTTCAGACTCCAGAGAACAATTCCGCACTGGTTTGGTTCCGATCGGGCGAAAAACCAGGGACTAGTTCGCAAAAGTAGGTTTTTGACAAAATTCAAAATGGCGAAAAATCTATCATGGCGGAAATGAAATCGGAGATATACGTTTTTTTCTTCAGGAGCTCTGGATTTCAATGATATAAGACACTTGAAGCTACGCCTTACGGTCTGGGAGTTCTGAGCAGTTTTGCGCTTTTGATTGCTATAGCGCCACCTATGGGCCGATTGGGCTGAGTCCGTGTATCTGAGTAGCGAGCAATAGTACTACCATCTGGCAAAGTTTCAAGTCTCTAGGTCTTACGGTTTGGGCTGCACGATGCGTTTTATGGCGGAAAAATAATAATAATAAAAATCAGGACGATTACAATAGGGTTTCAGCACTTCGTGCTTGAACCCCTAATAATTAAAGCTGCAAGCAGCATTTATCGGGGTTCAAGCATTCAAGGCCTTTAAGCACATAAGCATTTAAGACATTACGTTTTATTTAACAAGCTTTTAACCACTGAAATTATAGATGGAAAAATCCATTTACAGCCAATATAGGCAATTTACCATAGGAAATATGTAGTTTTCAAACCTTTTTGCCAGTTATAGCGCCACCTATGGTCCGATCTACATGAAATTTTGCATGCTTGTTTAGAATGTTATGGCACATATGCTCACCCATTTTCGTGAAGTTCTGAGTTTTCGTTTAGGATTTATAGGCTTCTGAGTGCATTTTGCCACGCCCATTTTCTTTATGACCCAATTATACCCATGCGAAAAATGCAAAAGTTCAACTTTTTTTCGATAATTATTGATCTAGAGAGTCCAGAGAATTGTCCTAGACTGGTCTGGTTCTGATCGGGCGAAAAACCAGGGACTAGTTCGCAAAAGTAGGTTTTTAACATATTCATGAATATTTAATGAACAGTTTGATTGACAGTGATGGTTCTTGAGGCAAAGTTGTTCAGCATGAGCAGATCTATCAGATGATATGCATTTTGTGATGATAAGTGTAACACCACGTGATTACAGAGCCTTAAAACTCGTTAGCGCCAACTAGTGGCCGATTTCTTTCAAAATTCTTACAGACCTCTAGGGGCTTGAGCCGAACATGCCCATCGAGTTTCGCTCCGATCGGACTTCGTTAACGGTGCTCAAACCTCATTGGCCAATGGCGGCCATGTTTTTCGAGATACGCCAATATCCTTTTAGACATACATGGCCCCTTGGGCCAAGACACTGCATACCAAATTTCAAGTCATTCAGAAAAACGGTCAGTTGTCTATATGTTTTTATTTGTTTTATAGCGCCACCATGTGGCCAATAGACGCAATTTTTTTACTGTGACCTCAGATTGACCTCTTACACATGTGTACCAAGTTTGGTGAAGTTTACTTAATTACTTCTTGAGTTATAGCCATTTTAGTAAAATAGGCTCCTCCCACAACGTTAATTTTGCACCCCCTAGTGACCATTAATCGAAATTTCAACTTTTTTTCGATAATTATTGATCTTCAGACTCCAGAGAACAATTCCGCACTGGTTTGTTTCCGATCGGGCGAAAAACCAGGGACTAGTTCGCAAAAGTAGGTTTTTGACAAAATTCTAAATGGCGAAAAATCTATCATGGCGGAAATGAAATCGGAGATATACGTTTTTTTCTTCAGGAGCTCTGGATTTCAATGATATAAGACACTTGAAGCTACGCCTTACGGTCTGGGAGTTCTGAGCAGTTTTGCGCTTTTGATTGCTATAGCGCCACCTATGGGCCGATTGGGCTGAGTCCGTGTATCTGAGTAGCGAGCAATAGTACTACCATCTGGCAAAGTTTCAAGTCTCTAGGTCTTACGGTTTGGGCTGCACGATGCGTTTTATGGCGGAAAAATAATAATAATAAAAATCAGGACGATTACAATAGGGTTTCAGCACTTCGTGCTTGAACCCCTAATAATTAAAGCTGCAAGCAGCATTTATCGGGGTTCAAGCAGTTAAGGCCTTTAAGCACACAAGCATCAAAAGACATTAAGTTTTATTTAGCAAGCATTTAACAACTGCCATCATAGATGAAAAAGTCAATTTACAGCCAATACAGGCAGTTTACCATAGGAAATATATGGTTTTAAAGCGTTTTTACAGTTATAGCACCTTTTGCCTGAGTCTTCTTATAGTCTTGCCTGATCTCCACCACTTTTATTAGTAGTACTCAAAGTGAGCCCATATATATGTGTCAGATTTGTTGTAAATATGTAATTTTGATAAGGAGTTTAGACAGTTATATTCAGTGGCGTAACGAGCCAACACCGGGCCCTTAAGTAGGATTATCAAGGCGGGCCCCTTGATGACGCAATTGATGACATTGATGACGCAATGTCCGCGAGTAGGCTACCATGAATAGGACAGGATATGATCATACACAGCATATTGTCAGGGTTTTGCAGGTTGAAGACGAGGAGACAGGATTTCAATACATCTGGTTTATTCACAAACGCAGATTACACGAACACTCAACACTACCTTGACAATACAACGACTGACCAAGACTGAAGGAACACACAGGACTTAAATACACAAGGAAACAGTTTAGGGAAATAAGACACAGCTGGGGCAAAACAAACGAGATAACTAAATGAGGTGATTAACAGGGCACAGGTGAGACAGGTGAATTGAAGACAATAACAACACAGTCCAAACATGAACGGAAACGTGACAGTACTCCCCCCCCTCCCTGAAGGCGCGTCCTCGCGCCGTAACAACCTCCAAAGGGGTGGGAGGGTGGGCGCCCCGGAGGCAGATGAAGGCATGGTTGCCCAGGACAAGAAGCCTCCAGGGCGGAGCTGGCTGCTCGGGGAACCAGGGTAGAGCAGGCTGTGGGCGTGGCCACGGCGGAGCTGTCAGACCCTTGGGCGTCCATGGCGGTGAAGACCCTTTGGGTGGCCTGGCTCTGGCTCTTGCTCGAAGACTGGCTCTGGCTCCTGCTCGACAGGGCAGCCGACCCCCCGACTCGGAACAAGACTCGGAACTGGACTCGGAACTGGACTCGGAACTGGACTCGGAACTGGATCTGGCCTCTCTGGGCCAACAACTGTCTCAGTCTCGACAGTAACTAAAGTGGGCGGGTCTTTGCGAATGGTCATTGACAGTATGGACGGGGATTCGCCAGTCCCAATTCAAAACAAATTTTATCACAATCCATCATTGTTCGTTTCAAACATGTGAGAGCATCAAAATGATCCATGGGTGAAATTGATTGGATTTAATTAATTTTTTTGTCAGTTCCTATCATAATTTTAACATTTTGGCGTTATTGTTTAGCTATTTACCTATGTTTTCAAATTTCCTTTGTTTTTTTGTTGTTGTCTCGATCGGACTAACGGCTTTGAAGATAACCAGAATTTTTTAAAGCTCTAAATGACACTTACAAAAACCATAAGGCGAAACCTGGCATGTTTGGTATTGTTTAACTTGGCAAGGATTCTTAGGAGGTCACTCCTGTGAAAAAAACACGGGCTTGAAACTTCTAAGGCTCCTTCAAGGTATTGTGCCAGTGATGTATACTGAGTTTTTTGAGATACACCAATGTTCTCATAGACTATCATGGCACCCTGGACAAAGACACTGCGTGCCAATTTTCAGTAGACCAACGGTTGGGTGCGCTTATAGCTATTTTCATGATTTTTTTCACTGTTATCCGGACTGTTGAGCAGTCTCAAGCCTATTAGTGATCCAACGCTGGATACTCCTATAGGTTACGTCCGTGGATCACGGCTGAACGCG
The DNA here is from genome assembly GCF_949319135.1 of Squalius cephalus. Taxonomy (NCBI): domain Eukaryota; kingdom Metazoa; phylum Chordata; class Actinopteri; order Cypriniformes; family Leuciscidae; genus Squalius; species Squalius cephalus. Next base: position 12,338,147 of record NC_137143.1, read on the forward strand.
TCTTCTCAACACTCACTTACAAACATTTTTCGCCTATCGTGCGTCTACTCTACACCCGTACCACTAAAAAGACGGATTATATCTAAGACTTCAGTCATAAATTAGTATTAATATTGATAGCATCACTGGTAGCGTCGTTGCTAACTTTCTGTCCATCTGTTAAAATGGCGAATATATCAGATGTAAGTAGTCTACCTTTTGGTGCAGGTGAGGACACATTTGAGCTGCACGCGGTGCAGTCTGAACTGGAAGCTGTTGAGAAACAGATCCACGACCTTTTAGTGAGACAAGCCGAACTGATAGAATGGCGGTTAGCTCTTGAAACATCACGCGCCGATGCACACAAATCAGAGATTAACGTTACTAACCCGCTGATTCCGACCTCGTCTACTCCGTGCGTTACTCAGCATCGGTCCCGAGCGCCGAGGTCACGATCAGCCATGGTCTCGTTCACTCTGGCTCCAACACGCCACCACGAAGCCTGGATATTTCCGCAGCGGAAGACGCGAGTCAGGTCTAGACCAAGACCCTCTCCGACCCTCCCGGTTTTCGAGTTATCCACACAAAACCGCTTCTCCCCTCTTCGCGAAACAGAACGCGATGCTGTGATCATCGGCGATTCCATCGTTCAGCACGTCCACGCTACATTAGGTAAAAGTAAGGTGCACAGTCACTGCTTTCCTGGTGCTCGTGTTTCTGAAATCGCTGCTCACGTACCCAAAATTCTGAACGGTGACGTGTGCGTCGGAACTGTGGTCCTGCACGCGGGAGTGAACGACATCAGGCTGCGCCAGACGGAAGTTCTGAAGAAAGACTTCAGGAATCTGATCGATACGGTACGCAGCACATCGCCTGATATAACGATCATTGTGTCAGGACCGCTTCCCACGTACCGTCTAGGACATGACAAGTTTAGTAGATTATTCGCGCTAAATGAATGGTTAACGTCATGGTGCAATGAGCAGAAACTGCTCTTTGTAAATAATTGGAATCTGTTTTGGGAGCGTCCTAGGCTTTTCCGTGCTGATGGCTTACACCCAAGCAGATTCGGAGCGGATCTTCTGTCGGATAACATCTCCAAAATGTTAAATACCTTTTGACTAGTAACCAAAAGTCCAAATCATAGTCTCTGCTGCACCAAATTAACTGATATAAATACTAGTGTAGAACATCGCATAGAAATTGTGTCTATTCCTCGTTTAGTGCGATCAAATAATAAATCTACTGCAGGATCTAGGAAAAATCTAATTGTTATTAAAACAGAAAATGTTGCTATTAGTAAACAAAAAAAATTTCTAAAGCTAGGTCTTTTAAACATTAGATCACTCACACCTAAGGCAGTTATTGTAAATGAAATAGTCACAGATAATAGCATCGATGTACTTTGCCTTACTGAAACCTGGCTTAAACCAAATGATTATTTCGGTCTAATTGAGTCTACTCCATCTGGATACTCCTATAAGCATGAGCCCCGTCTGATTGGTCGTGGTGGCGGTATTGCAACAATCTATAGAGATTTTCTAAGTGTTACTCAGAAAACGGGTTATAAGTTTATTTCGTTTGAAGTACTTGTACTAAATGTTACGCTCTTAGATGCTAGAAAAACATCCCTATTATCTTTAGCCTTAGCTACCGTATATAGACCGCCAGGGCCTTACGCTGACTTCCTAAAAGAATTTGCAGATTTTCTCTCAGACCTATTGGTCAATGTCGATAAAGCATTAATTGTTGGAGATTTTAACATACACGTAGATAATCAAAATGATGCGTTAGGGGCTGCGTTTATAGATTTATTAAACTCCTTTGGGGTTAAGCAAAACGTTACCAGACCAACTCATCGTTTTAATCATACACTCGATTTAATTATATCACATGGAACCGATCCAACCGATATAGATATCATTCCACAAAGTGATGATGTAACTGACCATTACATGGTAACTTGCATATTACGTACCCCTGTAATATGTCATGCGGCACCGCGTTATCGATTAGGCAGAACAATCCTTCCATCCACCATAGATCATTTTTCAAATTGCTTATCTGATCTGTCTCAGCTGCTCAGTGAACCAAAACAAACAGATGAACTAGAGGAATTAACTAGCACTATGAGCACCATTCTCTCTGGAAAATTGGATATTGTTGCACCTATTAGACTAAAAAAGGTCAGAGAGAAAATTAAAGCACCATGGTACAACAATACTACGCATGTTCTAAAGAGAGAAACCCGTAATTTAGAGCGTAAATGGAAACAAACTAATTTAGAGGTTTTTAGAATCGCTTGGAAAGACAGTACGTCACGTTATAAAAAGGCCCTAAAAGTAGCCAGGGCTGAGCTCCTCCGCAAACTAATAGAAAATAACCAAAACAATTCTAGGTTTTTATTTAACACCGTGGCTAGACTAAAAAATAAACAAGCGTCACCTGAACAAAATATTCCGTTACAGTTTAGTAGTAATGATTTCATGAATTTTTTCACTGAGAAAATAGAAAACATTAGAACCACAATTGTAAACGTTCAATACTCAATCGCGCCTTATAACTCAGCCTCGATTATCACCCTGCAAGAACAATTACAGTGCTTTACAACTATAGAACAAAAAGAGTTAAATAAACTTATCACTTCCTCTAAAACAACAACATGTTTATTATATCCCATACCAACTAAACTACTGAAAGAAGTGTTACCTATAGTGGAAGAGCCTCTCCTCAATATTATTAACTCATCTTTATCTTTAGGTCATGTTCCAAGAACATTTAAACTGGCAGTTATAAAACCACTCATTAAGAAACCACAATTAGACCCAAATAACCTAGCAAATTATAGACCCATTTCAAATCTTCCTTTTATGTCTAAAATACTAGAAAAAGTTGTGTCTGCCCAACTAGGCTCTTTCTTACAAGAAAATGACATCTATGAAAAGATTCAGTCTGGTTTCAGGCCGCACCATAGCACTGAAACTGCACTCGTTAAAATCACAATTGATTTACTCTTAGCTTCTGAACAAGGCTGTATCTCAATACTAGTTTTACTTGATCTTAGTGCTGCGTTCGATACTATAGATAACACAATACGCTTAGATCGACTACAAAATTATACTGGTGTTCAAGGACAAGCATTAAGCTGGTTCAGATCATACTTATCTGACCGCTACCATTTTGTCTATTTAAATGGAGAAAAATCGATCATAACTCCAGTAAACTATGGAGTGCCGCAGGGATCTGTGTTAGGCCCTCTATTATTCTCAATATATATGATGCCACTTGGAAATATTATAAGGAAACATGGAATTAGTTTCCATTGTTATGCTGATGACACTCAAATATATATTTCATCACGGCCGGATGAAAACGCTAAATTATCCAAATTGACAGAGTGTGTTAAAGATATAAAAGATTGGATGACGCGCAATTTTCTTTTATTAAATCCAGACAAGACAGAGGTACTAATCATCGGTTCAAAAAACCGCCCACAAAACCTCTCACAATACAACTTTAACATAGTAGGATGTCCTGTTACTTTATCCTCTACAGTAAAAGACCTGGGTGTTATACTCGACTGTAACCTGTCTTTTGAAAATCATATTTCATATGTTACAAAAACAGCCTTTTTCCACCTTAGAAACATTGCTAAGCTACGTAATATGCTATCTGTCTCTGATGCAGAAAAGTTAGTTCATGCGTTCATGACCTCGAGACTAGATTACTGTAATGCTTTATTAGCTGGTTGTCCTGCATCCTCAATAAACAAGCTACAGTTAGTCCAAAATGCCGCCGCTAGAGTTCTTACTAGATCAAGAAAATTTGACCATATAACACCGATTTTGTCATCACTACATTGGTTACCTATAAAGTTCCGTATTAATTACAAGGTATTGCTACTGACTTATAAAGCCCTAAACGGCTTAGCTCCAGTTTATTTAACGGATCTTCTATAGCCCTATAATCCATCGCGCTCTTTAAGATCAATAAATTCAAGGCTTTTGGTCATACCTAGGATATACAGATCAACCAAAGGAGGGAGAGCATTTTCACATTTAGCTCCAAAACTCTGGAATAGCCTCCCTGATACTGTTCGTTACTCAGACTCGCTCTCCCAGTTTAAAACTAGATTAAAAACGCATCTCTTCAGCCAGGCATTTATATAATATTTTTAATCTTACAGTCAAATCCGGTCTCTAGTTCATAAACGCCAGAGGAGAACTGGCCCCCGACTGAGCCTGGGTTCTCCCAAGGTTTTTTTTTCTCCATTAGGTCACCTGATGGAGTTTTTCGGTTCCTTGCCACTGTTGCCTTTGGCTTGCTCAGTTGGGGATATTTAATTAATTAATCAATCAACAATACTATTGATCAGCATTAACAAACGTGGACGTTTTACACTAGAAACAAACACTGATGTACTATTTTATTTAATACTGTGAAGCTGCTTTGATACAATCTGTATTGTGAAAAGCGCTATATAAATAAAGTTGACATGACTTGACTTGACTTGACTTATAACGCCACCAAGTGGCCAATTGTCACGATTTTTTTCATGTCAACTCAGATTGAGCTTATGAACATGTGTCCCAAGTTTAGTGAAAATATCTCTTTCCGCTAACAAGTTATAACCATTTTATAGCGCCACCAAGTGGCCAATTGTCATGATTTTTTTCATGTGACCTCAGAATGAGCTCATGAACATGTGTCCCAAGTTTTGCGAAAATATCTCTTTCCGTTCACAAGTTATAACCGTTTTATAGTGCCACCTAGTGGCCAATTGTTGCGATTTTTTTCAAGTGATCTCAGATTGAGCTCAGGAAGATGTATCCCAAGTTTAGCAAAAAAATCTCTTTCCGTTCACAATTTATAAACGTTTTAGTATAAGTGGCCCTGGTGCCATCAAATATTTTGGTTCCCCTTATCGACGGTTAATTGAAATTTTGAATTGTTTGGATGATTATTGATTGTCAGACTCCAGAGAATATTCTTGCAGTGGTTTGGTTCTGATCGGGCCAAAAGCCTATGAGAAATTCGCAAAAATAGGTTTTTCAAAAAAATGCAATTTACTCGAAATTGGCGCCTGAAGGCCGAGCAAATCGGAGATAGCCATTTTGTCCGCCCTGAGCCAAGGATTCCAACGATATAAGACACTTGATCCCGGGACAAACGGTCTAAGAGTTATGGGCAATTTTGAACTTTTGGTTGCTGTAGCGCCACCTATGGGCCATTCGGGGTCATACTCTGATAGGTTGTCCCCAAACTGAGGCCTACCATCTGGCCAGGTTTCACGTCTCTAGGCCTTACGGTTTGGCCTGCACGATGCGTTTTACGAATCCTTACAATTACAATAGGGTTTCAGCATTTCATGCTTGAACCCCTAATAAGAATGAAGGCTTTTTGCCAGTTATAGCGCCACCTATGGTCCGATCTCCATGAAACTCTGCATGCTTCCTCACCATGTGCTGACACATATGCTCATCAATTTTGGTGAAGTTCTGAGTTTTCCTTTGGGATCTATAGGCTTTTGAGTGTATTTTGCCACGCCCCTTTTCTAAATGACCCTGTTACAGCCACCCAAACGCAAAAGTTCAACTTTTTTTCGATAATTATTGATCTAGAGAGTCCAGAGAATTGTCCTAGACTGGTTTGGTTCCGATCGGGCCAAAAACCAGGGACTAGTTCGCAAAAGTAGGTTTTGGACAAAATTCGACATAGCAGAACATTTTCCCTGCCTAACTCAAAATCGGAGATAGCCATTTTGTCCGCCCTGAGCCAAGGATTCCAACGATATAAGACACTTGATCCCGGGACAAACGGTCTAAGAGTTATGGGCAATTTTGAACTTTTGGTTGCTGTAGCGCCACCTATGGGCCATTCGGGGTCATACTCTGATAGGTTGTCCCCAAACTGAGGCCTACCATCTGGCCAGGTTTCACGTCTCTAGGCCTTACGGTTTGGCCTGCACGATGCGTTTTACGAATCCTTACAATTACAATAGGGTTTCAGCATTTCATGCTTGAACCCCTAATAAGAATGAAGGCTTTTTGCCAGTTATAGCGCCACCTATGGTCCGATCTCCATGAAACTCTGCATGCTTCCTCACCATGTGCTGACACATATGCTCATCAATTTTGGTGAAGTTCTGAGTTTTCCTTTGGGATTTATAGGCTTTTGAGTGTATTTTGCCACGCCCCTTTTCTAAATGACCCTGTTACAGCCACCCAAACGCAAAAGTTCAACTTTTTTTCGATAATTATTGATCTAGAGAGTCCAGAGAATTGTCCTAGACTGGTTTGGTTCCGATCGGGCCAAAAACCAGGGACTAGTTCGCAAAAGTAGGTTTTGGACAAAATTCGACATAGCAGAACATTTTCCCTGCCTAACTCAAAATCGGAGATAGCCATTTTGTCCGCCCTGAGCCAAGGATTCCAACGATATAAGACACTTGATCCCGGGACAAACGGTCTAAGAGTTATGGGCAATTTTGAACTTTTGGTTGCTGTAGCGCCACCTATGGGCCATTCGGGGTCATACTCTGATAGGTTGTCCCCAAACTGAGGCCTACCATCTGGCCAGGTTTCACGTCTCTAGGCCTTACGGTTTGGCCTGCACGATGCGTTTTACGAATCCTTACAATTACAATAGGGTTTCAGCATTTCATGCTTGAACCCCTAATAAGAATGAAGGCTTTTTGCCAGTTATAGCGCCACCTATGGTCCGATCTCCATGAAACTCTGCATGCTTCCTCACCATGTGCTGACACATATGCTCATCAATTTTGGTGAAGTTCTGAGTTTTCCTTTGGGATTTATAGGCTTTTGAGTGTATTTTGCCACGCCCCTTTTCTAAATGACCCTGTTACAGCCACCCAAACGCAAAAGTTCAACTTTTTTTCGATAATTATTGATCTAGAGAGTCCAGAGAATTGTCCTAGACTGGTTTGGTTCCGATCGGGCCAAAAACCAGGGACTAGTTCGCAAAAGTAGGTTTTGGACAAAATTCGACATAGCAGAACATTTTCCCTGCCTAACTCAAAATCGGAGATAGCCATTTTGTCCGCCCTGAGCCAAGGATTCCAACGATATAAGACACTTGATCCCGGGACAAACGGTCTAAGAGTTATGGGCAATTTTGAACTTTTGGTTGCTGTAGCGCCACCTATGGGCCATTCGGGGTCATACTCTGATAGGTTGTCCCCAAACTGAGGCCTACCATCTGGCCAGGTTTCACGTCTCTAGGCCTTGCGGTTTGGCCTGCACGATGCGTTTTACGAATCCTTACAATTACAATAGGGTTTCAGCATTTCATGCTTGAACCCCTAATAAGAATGAAGGCTTTTTGCCAGTTATAGCGCCACCTATGGTCCGATCTCCATGAAACTCTGCATGCTTCCTCACCATGTGCTGACACATATGCTCATCAATTTTGGTGAAGTTCTGAGTTTTCCTTTGGGATTTATAGGCTTTTGAGTGTATTTTGCCACGCCCCTTTTCTAAATGACCCTGTTACAGCCACCCAAACGCAAAAGTTCAACTTTTTTTCGATAATTATTGATCTAGAGAGTCCAGAGAATTGTCCTAGACTGGTTTGGTTCCGATCGGGCCAAAAACCAGGGACTAGTTCGCAAAAGTAGGTTTTGGACAAAATTCGACATAGCAGAACATTTTCCCTGCCTAACTCAAAATCGGAGATAGCCATTTTGTCCGCCCTGAGCCAAGGATTCCAACGATATAAGACACTTGATCCCGGGACAAACGGTCTAAGAGTTATGGGCAATTTTGAACTTTTGGTTGCTGTAGCGCCACCTATGGGCCATTCGGGGTCATACTCTGATAGGTTGTCCCCAAACTGAGGCCTACCATCTGGCCAGGTTTCACGTCTCTAGGCCTTACGGTTTGGCCTGCACGATGCGTTTTACGAATCCTTACAATTACAATAGGGTTTCAGCATTTCATGCTTGAACCCCTAATAAGAATGAAGGCTTTTTGCCAGTTATAGCGCCACCTATGGTCCGATCTCCATGAAACTCTGCATGCTTCCTCACCATGTGCTGACACATATGCTCATCAATTTTGGTGAAGTTCTGAGTTTTCCTTTGGGATTTATAGGCTTTTGAGTGTATTTTGCCACGCCCCTTTTCTAAATGACCCTGTTACAGCCACCCAAACGCAAAAGTTCAACTTTTTTTCGATAATTATTGATCTAGAGAGTCCAGAGAATTGTCCTAGACTGGTTTGGTTCCGATCGGGCCAAAAACCAGGGACTAGTTCGCAAAAGTAGGTTTTGGACAAAATTCGACATAGCAGAACATTTTCCCTGCCTAACTCAAAATCGGAGATAGCCATTTTGTCCGCCCTGAGCCAAGGATTCCAACGATATAAGACACTTGATCCCGGGACAAACGGTCTAAGAGTTATGGGCAATTTTGAACTTTTGGTTGCTGTAGCGCCACCTATGGGCCATTCGGGGTCATACTCTGATAGGTTGTCCCCAAACTGAGGCCTACCATCTGGCCAGGTTTCACGTCTCTAGGCCTTACGGTTTGGCCTGCACGATGCGTTTTACGAATCCTTACAATTACAATAGGGTTTCAGCATTTCATGCTTGAACCCCTAATAAGAATGAAGGCTTTTTGCCAGTTATAGCGCCACCTATGGTCCGATCTCCATGAAACTCTGCATGCTTCCTCACCATGTGCTGACACATATGCTCATCAATTTTGGTGAAGTTCTGAGTTTTCCTGTGGGATTTATAGGCTTTTGAGTGTATTTTGCCACGCCCCTTTTCTAAATGACCCTGTTACAGCCACCCAAACGCAAAAGTTCAACTTTTTTTCGATAATTATTGATCTAGAGAGTCCAGAGAATTGTCCTAGACTGGTTTGGTTCCGATCGGGCCAAAAACCAGGGACTAGTTCGCAAAAGTAGGTTTTGGACAAAATTCGACATAGCAGAACATTTTCCCTGCCTAACTCAAAATCGGAGATAGCCATTTTGTCCGCCCTGAGCCAAGGATTCCAACGATATAAGACACTTGATCCCGGGACAAACGGTCTAAGAGTTATGGGCAATTTTGAACTTTTGGTTGCTGTAGCGCCACCTATGGGCCATTCGGGGTCATACTCTGATAGGTTGTCCCCAAACTGAGGCCTACCATCTGGCCAGGTTTCACGTCTCTAGGCCTTACGGTTTGGCCTGCACGATGCGTTTTACGAATCCTTACAATTACAATAGGGTTTCAGCATTTCATGCTTGAACCCCTAATAAGAATGAAGGCTTTTTGCCAGTTATAGCGCCACCTATGGTCCGATCTCCATGAAACTCTGCATGCTTCCTCACCATGTGCTGACACATATGCTCATCAATTTTGGTGAAGTTCTGAGTTTTCCTTTGGGATTTATAGGCTTTTGAGTGTATTTTGCCACGCCCCTTTTCTAAATGACCCTGTTACAGCCACCCAAACGCAAAAGTTCAACTTTTTTTCGATAATTATTGATCTAGAGAGTCCAGAGAATTGTCCTAGACTGGTTTGGTTCCGATCGGGCCAAAAACCAGGGACTAGTTCGCAAAAGTAGGTTTTGGACAAAATTCGACATAGCAGAACATTTTCCCTGCCTAACTCAAAATCGGAGATAGCCATTTTGTCCGCCCTGAGCCAAGGATTCCAACGATATAAGACACTTGATCCCGGGACAAACGGTCTAAGAGTTATGGGCAATTTTGAACTTTTGGTTGCTGTAGCGCCACCTATGGGCCATTCGGGGTCATACTCTGATAGGTTGTCCCCAAACTGAGGCCTACCATCTGGCCAGGTTTCACGTCTCTAGGCCTTACGGTTTGGCCTGCACGATGCGTTTTACGAATCCTTACAATTACAATAGGGTTTCAGCATTTCATGCTTGAACCCCTAATAAGAATGAAGGCTTTTTGCCAGTTATAGCGCCACCTATGGTCCGATCTCCATGAAACTCTGCATGCTTCCTCACCATGTGCTGACACATATGCTCATCAATTTTGGTGAAGTTCTGAGTTTTCCTGTGGGATTTATAGGCTTTTGAGTGTATTTTGCCACGCCCCTTTTCTAAATGACCCTGTTACAGCCACCCAAACGCAAAAGTTCAACTTTTTTTCGATAATTATTGATCTAGAGAGTCCAGAGAATTGTCCTAGACTGGTTTGGTTCCGATCGGGCCAAAAACCAGGGACTAGTTCGCAAAAGTAGGTTTTGGACAAAATTCGACATAGCAGAACATTTTCCCTGCCTAACTCAAAATCGGAGATAGCCATTTTGTCCGCCCTGAGCCAAGGATTCCAACGATATAAGACACTTGATCCCGGGACAAACGGTCTAAGAGTTATGGGCAATTTTGAACTTTTGGTTGCTGTAGCGCCACCTATGGGCCATTCGGGGTCATACTCTGATAGGTTGTCCCCAAACTGAGGCCTACCATCTGGCCAGGTTTCACGTCTCTAGGCCTTACGGTTTGGCCTGCACGATGCGTTTTACGAATCCTTACAATTACAATAGGGTTTCAGCATTTCATGCTTGAACCCCTAATAAGAATGAAGGCTTTTTGCCAGTTATAGCGCCACCTATGGTCCGATCTCCATGAAACTCTGCATGCTTCCTCACCATGTGCTGACACATATGCTCATCAATTTTGGTGAAGTTCTGAGTTTTCCTTTGGGATTTATAGGCTTTTGAGTGTATTTTGCCACGCCCCTTTTCTAAATGACCCTGTTACAGCCACCCAAACGCAAAAGTTCAACTTTTTTTCGATAATTATTGATCTAGAGAGTCCAGAGAATTGTCCTAGACTGGTTTGGTTCCGATCGGGCCAAAAACCAGGGACTAGTTCGCAAAAGTAGGTTTTGGACAAAATTCGACATAGCAGAACATTTTCCCTGCCTAACTCAAAATCGGAGATAGCCATTTTGTCCGCCCTGAGCCAAGGATTCCAACGATATAAGACACTTGATCCCGGGACAAACGGTCTAAGAGTTATGGGCAATTTTGAACTTTTGGTTGCTGTAGCGCCACCTATGGGCCATTCGGGGTCATACTCTGATAGGTTGTCCCCAAACTGAGGCCTACCATCTGGCCAGGTTTCACGTCTCTAGGCCTTACGGTTTGGCCTGCACGATGCGTTTTACGAATCCTTACAATTACAATAGGGTTTCAGCATTTCATGCTTGAACCCCTAATAAGAATGAAGGCTTTTTGCCAGTTATAGCGCCACCTATGGTCCGATCTCCATGAAACTCTGCATGCTTCCTCACCATGTGCTGACACATATGCTCATCAATTTTGGTGAAGTTCTGAGTTTTCCTTTGGGATTTATAGGCTTTTGAGTGTATTTTGCCACGCCCCTTTTCTAAATGACCCTGTTACAGCCACCCAAACGCAAAAGTTCAACTTTTTTTCGATAATTATTGATCTAGAGAGTCCAGAGAATTGTCCTAGACTGGTTTGGTTCCGATCGGGCCAAAAACCAGGGACTAGTTCGCAAAAGTAGGTTTTGGACAAAATTCGACATAGCAGAACATTTTCCCTGCCTAACTCAAAATCGGAGATAGCCATTTTGTCCGCCCTGAGCCAAGGATTCCAACGATATAAGACACTTGATCCCGGGACAAACGGTCTAAGAGTTATGGGCAATTTTGAACTTTTGGTTGCTGTAGCGCCACCTATGGGCCATTCGGGGTCATACTCTGATAGGTTGTCCCCAAACTGAGGCCTACCATCTGGCCAGGTTTCACGTCTCTAGGCCTTACGGTTTGGCCTGCACGATGCGTTTTACGAATCCTTACAATTACAATAGGGTTTCAGCATTTCATGCTTGAACCCCTAATAAGAATGAAGGCTTTTTGCCAGTTATAGCGCCACCTATGGTCCGATCTCCATGAAACTCTGCATGCTTCCTCACCATGTGCTGACACATATGCTCATCAATTTTGGTGAAGTTCTGAGTTTTCCTTTGGGATTTATAGGCTTTTGAGTGTATTTTGCCACGCCCCTTTTCTAAATGACCCTGTTACAGCCACCCAAACGCAAAAGTTCAACTTTTTTTCGATAATTATTGATCTAGAGAGTCCAGAGAATTGTCCTAGACTGGTTTGGTTCCGATCGGGCCAAAAACCAGGGACTAGTTCGCAAAAGTAGGTTTTGGACAAAATTCGACATAGCAGAACATTTTCCCTGCCTAACTCAAAATCGGAGATAGCCATTTTGTCCGCCCTGAGCCAAGGATTCCAACGATATAAGACACTTGATCCCGGGACAAACGGTCTAAGAGTTATGGGCAATTTTGAACTTTTGGTTGCTGTAGCGCCACCTATGGGCCATTCGGGGTCATACTCTGATAGGTTGTCCCCAAACTGAGGCCTACCATCTGGCCAGGTTTCACGTCTCTAGGCCTTACGGTTTGGCCTGCACGATGCGTTTTACGAATCCTTACAATTACAATAGGGTTTCAGCATTTCATGCTTGAACCCCTAATAAGAATGAAGGCTTTTTGCCAGTTATAGCGCCACCTATGGTCCGATCTCCATGAAACTCTGCATGCTTCCTCACCATGTGCTGACACATATGCTCATCAATTTTGGTGAAGTTCTGAGTTTTCCTGTGGGATTTATAGGCTTTTGAGTGTATTTTGCCACGCCCCTTTTCTAAATGACCCTGTTACAGCCACCCAAACGCAAAAGTTCAACTTTTTTTCGATAATTATTGATCTAGAGAGTCCAGAGAATTGTCCTAGACTGGTTTGGTTCCGATCGGGCCAAAAACCAGGGACTAGTTCGCAAAAGTAGGTTTTGGACAAAATTCGACATAGCAGAACATTTTCCCTGCCTAACTCAAAATCGGAGATAGCCATTTTGTCCGCCCTGAGCCAAGGATTCCAACGATATAAGACACTTGATCCCGGGACAAACGGTCTAAGAGTTATGGGCAATTTTGAACTTTTGGTTGCTGTAGCGCCACCTATGGGCCATTCGGGGTCATACTCTGATAGGTTGTCCCCAAACTGAGGCCTACCATCTGGCCAGGTTTCACGTCTCTAGGCCTTACGGTTTGGCCTGCACGATGCGTTTTACGAATCCTTACAATTACAATAGGGTTTCAGCATTTCATGCTTGAACCCCTAATAAGAATGAAGGCTTTTTGCCAGTTATAGCGCCACCTATGGTCCGATCTCCATGAAACTCTGCATGCTTCCTCACCATGTGCTGACACATATGCTCATCAATTTTGGTGAAGTTCTGAGTTTTCCTTTGGGATTTATAGGCTTTTGAGTGTATTTTGCCACGCCCCTTTTCTAAATGACCCTGTTACAGCCACCCAAACGCAAAAGTTCAACTTTTTTTCGATAATTATTGATCTAGAGAGTCCAGAGAATTGTCCTAGACTGGTTTGGTTCCGATCGGGCCAAAAACCAGGGACTAGTTCGCAAAAGTAGGTTTTGGACAAAATTCGACATAGCAGAACATTTTCCCTGCCTAACTCAAAATCGGAGATAGCCATTTTGTCCGCCCTGAGCCAAGGATTCCAACGATATAAGACACTTGATCCCGGGACAAACGGTCTAAGAGTTATGGGCAATTTTGAACTTTTGGTTGCTGTAGCGCCACCTATGGGCCATTCGGGGTCATACTCTGATAGGTTGTCCCCAAACTGAGGCCTACCATCTGGCCAGGTTTCACGTCTCTAGGCCTTACGGTTTGGCCTGCACGATGCGTTTTACGAATCCTTACAATTACAATAGGGTTTCAGCATTTCATGCTTGAACCCCTAATAAGAATGAAGGCTTTTTGCCAGTTATAGCGCCACCTATGGTCCGATCTCCATGAAACTCTGCATGCTTCCTCACCATGTGCTGACACATATGCTCATCAATTTTGGTGAAGTTCTGAGTTTTCCTTTGGGATTTATAGGCTTTTGAGTGTATTTTGCCACGCCCCTTTTCTAAATGACCCTGTTACAGCCACCCAAACGCAAAAGTTCAACTTTTTTTCGATAATTATTGATCTAGAGAGTCCAGAGAATTGTCCTAGACTGGTTTGGTTCCGATCGGGCCAAAAACCAGGGACTAGTTCGCAAAAGTAGGTTTTGGACAAAATTCGACATAGCAGAACATTTTCCCTGCCTAACTCAAAATCGGAGATAGCCATTTTGTCCGCCCTGAGCCAAGGATTCCAACGATATAAGACACTTGATCCCGGGACAAACGGTCTAAGAGTTATGGGCAATTTTGAACTTTTGGTTGCTGTAGCGCCACCTATGGGCCATTCGGGGTCATACTCTGATAGGTTGTCCCCAAACTGAGGCCTACCATCTGGCCAGGTTTCACGTCTCTAGGCCTTACGGTTTGGCCTGCACGATGCGTTTTACGAATCCTTACAATTACAATAGGGTTTCAGCATTTCATGCTTGAACCCCTAATAAGAATGAAGGCTTTTTGCCAGTTATAGCGCCACCTATGGTCCGATCTCCATGAAACTCTGCATGCTTCCTCACCATGTGCTGACACATATGCTCATCAATTTTGGTGAAGTTCTGAGTTTTCCTTTGGGATTTATAGGCTTTTGAGTGTATTTTGCCACGCCCCTTTTCTAAATGACCCTGTTACAGCCACCCAAACGCAAAAGTTCAACTTTTTTTCGATAATTATTGATCTAGAGAGTCCAGAGAATTGTCCTAGACTGGTTTGGTTCCGATCGGGCCAAAAACCAGGGACTAGTTCGCAAAAGTAGGTTTTGGACAAAATTCGACATAGCAGAACATTTTCCCTGCCTAACTCAAAATCGGAGATAGCCATTTTGTCCGCCCTGAGCCAAGGATTCCAACGATATAAGACACTTGATCCCGGGACAAACGGTCTAAGAGTTATGGGCAATTTTGAACTTTTGGTTGCTGTAGCGCCACCTATGGGCCATTCGGGGTCATACTCTGATAGGTTGTCCCCAAACTGAGGCCTACCATCTGGCCAGGTTTCACGTCTCTAGGCCTTACGGTTTGGCCTGCACGATGCGTTTTACGAATCCTTACAATTACAATAGGGTTTCAGCATTTCATGCTTGAACCCCTAATAAGAATGAAGGCTTTTTGCCAGTTATAGCGCCACCTATGGTCCGATCTCCATGAAACTCTGCATGCTTCCTCACCATGTGCTGACACATATGCTCATCAATTTTGGTGAAGTTCTGAGTTTTCCTGTGGGATTTATAGGCTTTTGAGTGTATTTTGCCACGCCCCTTTTCTAAATGACCCTGTTACAGCCACCCAAACGCAAAAGTTCAACTTTTTTTCGATAATTATTGATCTAGAGAGTCCAGAGAATTGTCCTAGACTGGTTTGGTTCCGATCGGGCCAAAAACCAGGGACTAGTTCGCAAAAGTAGGTTTTGGACAAAATTCGACATAGCAGAACATTTTCCCTGCCTAACTCAAAATCGGAGATAGCCATTTTGTCCGCCCTGAGCCAAGGATTCCAACGATATAAGACACTTGATCCCGGGACAAACGGTCTAAGAGTTATGGGCAATTTTGAACTTTTGGTTGCTGTAGCGCCACCTATGGGCCATTCGGGGTCATACTCTGATAGGTTGTCCCCAAACTGAGGCCTACCATCTGGCCAGGTTTCACGTCTCTAGGCCTTACGGTTTGGCCTGCACGATGCGTTTTACGAATCCTTACAATTACAATAGGGTTTCAGCATTTCATGCTTGAACCCCTAATAAGAATGAAGGCTTTTTGCCAGTTATAGCGCCACCTATGGTCCGATCTCCATGAAACTCTGCATGCTTCCTCACCATGTGCTGACACATATGCTCATCAATTTTGGTGAAGTTCTGAGTTTTCCTTTGGGATTTATAGGCTTTTGAGTGTATTTTGCCACGCCCCTTTTCTAAATGACCCTGTTACAGCCACCCAAACGCAAAAGTTCAACTTTTTTTCGATAATTATTGATCTAGAGAGTCCAGAGAATTGTCCTAGACTGGTTTGGTTCCGATCGGGCCAAAAACCAGGGACTAGTTCGCAAAAGTAGGTTTTGGACAAAATTCGACATAGCAGAACATTTTCCCTGCCTAACTCAAAATCGGAGATAGCCATTTTGTCCGCCCTGAGCCAAGGATTCCAACGATATAAGACACTTGATCCCGGGACAAACGGTCTAAGAGTTATGGGCAATTTTGAACTTTTGGTTGCTGTAGCGCCACCTATGGGCCATTCGGGGTCATACTCTGATAGGTTGTCCCCAAACTGAGGCCTACCATCTGGCCAGGTTTCACGTCTCTAGGCCTTGCGGTTTGGCCTGCACGATGCGTTTTACGAATCCTTACAATTACAATAGGGTTTCAGCATTTCATGCTTGAACCCCTAATAAGAATGAAGGCTTTTTGCCAGTTATAGCGCCACCTATGGTCCGATCTCCATGAAACTCTGCATGCTTCCTCACCATGTGCTGACACATATGCTCATCAATTTTGGTGAAGTTCTGAGTTTTCCTTTGGGATTTATAGGCTTTTGAGTGTATTTTGCCACGCCCCTTTTCTAAATGACCCTGTTACAGCCACCCAAACGCAAAAGTTCAACTTTTTTTCGATAATTATTGATCTAGAGAGTCCAGAGAATTGTCCTAGACTGGTTTGGTTCCGATCGGGCCAAAAACCAGGGACTAGTTCGCAAAAGTAGGTTTTGGACAAAATTCGACATAGCAGAACATTTTCCCTGCCTAACTCAAAATCGGAGATAGCCATTTTGTCCGCCCTGAGCCAAGGATTCCAACGATATAAGACACTTGATCCCGGGACAAACGGTCTAAGAGTTATGGGCAATTTTGAACTTTTGGTTGCTGTAGCGCCACCTATGGGCCATTCGGGGTCATACTCTGATAGGTTGTCCCCAAACTGAGGCCTACCATCTGGCCAGGTTTCACGTCTCTAGGCCTTACGGTTTGGCCTGCACGATGCGTTTTACGAATCCTTACAATTACAATAGGGTTTCAGCATTTCATGCTTGAACCCCTAATAAGAATGAAGGCTTTTTGCCAGTTATAGCGCCACCTATGGTCCGATCTCCATGAAACTCTGCATGCTTCCTCACCATGTGCTGACACATATGCTCATCAATTTTGGTGAAGTTCTGAGTTTTCCTTTGGGATTTATAGGCTTTTGAGTGTATTTTGCCACGCCCCTTTTCTAAATGACCCTGTTACAGCCACCCAAACGCAAAAGTTCAACTTTTTTTCGATAATTATTGATCTAGAGAGTCCAGAGAATTGTCCTAGACTGGTTTGGTTCCGATCGGGCCAAAAACCAGGGACTAGTTCGCAAAAGTAGGTTTTGGACAAAATTCGACATAGCAGAACATTTTCCCTGCCTAACTCAAAATCGGAGATAGCCATTTTGTCCGCCCTGAGCCAAGGATTCCAACGATATAAGACACTTGATCCCGGGACAAACGGTCTAAGAGTTATGGGCAATTTTGAACTTTTGGTTGCTGTAGCGCCACCTATGGGCCATTCGGGGTCATACTCTGATAGGTTGTCCCCAAACTGAGGCCTACCATCTGGCCAGGTTTCACGTCTCTAGGCCTTACGGTTTGGCCTGCACGATGCGTTTTACGAATCCTTACAATTACAATAGGGTTTCAGCATTTCATGCTTGAACCCCTAATAAGAATGAAGGCTTTTTGCCAGTTATAGCGCCACCTATGGTCCGATCTCCATGAAACTCTGCATGCTTCCTCACCATGTGCTGACACATATGCTCATCAATTTTGGTGAAGTTCTGAGTTTTCCTTTGGGATTTATAGGCTTTTGAGTGTATTTTGCCACGCCCCTTTTCTAAATGACCCTGTTACAGCCACCCAAACGCAAAAGTTCAACTTTTTTTCGATAATTATTGATCTAGAGAGTCCAGAGAATTGTCCTAGACTGGTTTGGTTCCGATCGGGCCAAAAACCAGGGACTAGTTCGCAAAAGTAGGTTTTGGACAAAATTCGACATAGCAGAACATTTTCCCTGCCTAACTCAAAATCGGAGATAGCCATTTTGTCCGCCCTGAGCCAAGGATTCCAACGATATAAGACACTTGATCCCGGGACAAACGGTCTAAGAGTTATGGGCAATTTTGAACTTTTGGTTGCTGTAGCGCCACCTATGGGCCATTCGGGGTCATACTCTGATAGGTTGTCCCCAAACTGAGGCCTACCATCTGGCCAGGTTTCACGTCTCTAGGCCTTACGGTTTGGCCTGCACGATGCGTTTTACGAATCCTTACAATTACAATAGGGTTTCAGCATTTCATGCTTGAACCCCTAATAAGAATGAAGGCTTTTTGCCAGTTATAGCGCCACCTATGGTCCGATCTCCATGAAACTCTGCATGCTTCCTCACCATGTGCTGACACATATGCTCATCAATTTTGGTGAAGTTCTGAGTTTTCCTTTGGGATTTATAGGCTTTTGAGTGTATTTTGCCACGCCCCTTTTCTAAATGACCCTGTTACAGCCACCCAAACGCAAAAGTTCAACTTTTTTTCGATAATTATTGATCTAGAGAGTCCAGAGAATTGTCCTAGACTGGTTTGGTTCCGATCGGGCCAAAAACCAGGGACTAGTTCGCAAAAGTAGGTTTTGGACAAAATTCGACATAGCAGAACATTTTCCCTGCCTAACTCAAAATCGGAGATAGCCATTTTGTCCGCCCTGAGCCAAGGATTCCAACGATATAAGACACTTGATCCCGGGACAAACGGTCTAAGAGTTATGGGCAATTTTGAACTTTTGGTTGCTGTAGCGCCACCTATGGGCCATTCGGGGTCATACTCTGATAGGTTGTCCCCAAACTGAGGCCTACCATCTGGCCAGGTTTCACGTCTCTAGGCCTTACGGTTTGGCCTGCACGATGCGTTTTACGAATCCTTACAATTACAATAGGGTTTCAGCATTTCATGCTTGAACCCCTAATAAGAATGAAGGCTTTTTGCCAGTTATAGCGCCACCTATGGTCCGATCTCCATGAAACTCTGCATGCTTCCTCACCATGTGCTGACACATATGCTCATCAATTTTGGTGAAGTTCTGAGTTTTCCTTTGGGATTTATAGGCTTTTGAGTGTATTTTGCCACGCCCCTTTTCTAAATGACCCTGTTACAGCCACCCAAACGCAAAAGTTCAACTTTTTTTCGATAATTATTGATCTAGAGAGTCCAGAGAATTGTCCTAGACTGGTTTGGTTCCGATCGGGCCAAAAACCAGGGACTAGTTCGCAAAAGTAGGTTTTGGACAAAATTCGACATAGCAGAACATTTTCCCTGCCTAACTCAAAATCGGAGATAGCCATTTTGTCCGCCCTGAGCCAAGGATTCCAACGATATAAGACACTTGATCCCGGGACAAACGGTCTAAGAGTTATGGGCAATTTTGAACTTTTGGTTGCTGTAGCGCCACCTATGGGCCATTCGGGGTCATACTCTGATAGGTTGTCCCCAAACTGAGGCCTACCATCTGGCCAGGTTTCACGTCTCTAGGCCTTACGGTTTGGCCTGCACGATGCGTTTTACGAATCCTTACAATTACAATAGGGTTTCAGCATTTCATGCTTGAACCCCTAATAAGAATGAAGGCTTTTTGCCAGTTATAGCGCCACCTATGGTCCGATCTCCATGAAACTCTGCATGCTTCCTCACCATGTGCTGACACATATGCTCATCAATTTTGGTGAAGTTCTGAGTTTTCCTTTGGGATTTATAGGCTTTTGAGTGTATTTTGCCACGCCCCTTTTCTAAATGACCCTGTTACAGCCACCCAAACGCAAAAGTTCAACTTTTTTTCGATAATTATTGATCTAGAGAGTCCAGAGAATTGTCCTAGACTGGTTTGGTTCCGATCGGGCCAAAAACCAGGGACTAGTTCGCAAAAGTAGGTTTTGGACAAAATTCGACATAGCAGAACATTTTCCCTGCCTAACTCAAAATCGGAGATAGCCATTTTGTCCGCCCTGAGCCAAGGATTCCAACGATATAAGACACTTGATCCCGGGACAAACGGTCTAAGAGTTATGGGCAATTTTGAACTTTTGGTTGCTGTAGCGCCACCTATGGGCCATTCGGGGTCATACTCTGATAGGTTGTCCCCAAACTGAGGCCTACCATCTGGCCAGGTTTCACGTCTCTAGGCCTTACGGTTTGGCCTGCACGATGCGTTTTACGAATCCTTACAATTACAATAGGGTTTCAGCATTTCATGCTTGAACCCCTAATAAGAATGAAGGCTTTTTGCCAGTTATAGCGCCACCTATGGTCCGATCTCCATGAAACTCTGCATGCTTCCTCACCATGTGCTGACACATATGCTCATCAATTTTGGTGAAGTTCTGAGTTTTCCTTTGGGATTTATAGGCTTTTGAGTGTATTTTGCCACGCCCCTTTTCTAAATGACCCTGTTACAGCCACCCAAACGCAAAAGTTCAACTTTTTTTCGATAATTATTGATCTAGAGAGTCCAGAGAATTGTCCTAGACTGGTTTGGTTCCGATCGGGCCAAAAACCAGGGACTAGTTCGCAAAAGTAGGTTTTGGACAAAATTCGACATAGCAGAACATTTTCCCTGCCTAACTCAAAATCGGAGATAGCCATTTTGTCCGCCCTGAGCCAAGGATTCCAACGATATAAGACACTTGATCCCGGGACAAACGGTCTAAGAGTTATGGGCAATTTTGAACTTTTGGTTGCTGTAGCGCCACCTATGGGCCATTCGGGGTCATACTCTGATAGGTTGTCCCCAAACTGAGGCCTACCATCTGGCCAGGTTTCACGTCTCTAGGCCTTACGGTTTGGCCTGCACGATGCGTTTTACGAATCCTTACAATTACAATAGGGTTTCAGCATTTCATGCTTGAACCCCTAATAAGAATGAAGGCTTTTTGCCAGTTATAGCGCCACCTATGGTCCGATCTCCATGAAACTCTGCATGCTTCCTCACCATGTGCTGACACATATGCTCATCAATTTTGGTGAAGTTCTGAGTTTTCCTTTGGGATTTATAGGCTTTTGAGTGTATTTTGCCACGCCCCTTTTCTAAATGACCCTGTTACAGCCACCCAAACGCAAAAGTTCAACTTTTTTTCGATAATTATTGATCTAGAGAGTCCAGAGAATTGTCCTAGACTGGTTTGGTTCCGATCGGGCCAAAAACCAGGGACTAGTTCGCAAAAGTAGGTTTTGGACAAAATTCGACATAGCAGAACATTTTCCCTGCCTAACTCAAAATCGGAGATAGCCATTTTGTCCGCCCTGAGCCAAGGATTCCAACGATATAAGACACTTGATCCCGGGACAAACGGTCTAAGAGTTATGGGCAATTTTGAACTTTTGGTTGCTGTAGCGCCACCTATGGGCCATTCGGGGTCATACTCTGATAGGTTGTCCCCAAACTGAGGCCTACCATCTGGCCAGGTTTCACGTCTCTAGGCCTTACGGTTTGGCCTGCACGATGCGTTTTACGAATCCTTACAATTACAATAGGGTTTCAGCATTTCATGCTTGAACCCCTAATAAGAATGAAGGCTTTTTGCCAGTTATAGCGCCACCTATGGTCCGATCTCCATGAAACTCTGCATGCTTCCTCACCATGTGCTGACACATATGCTCATCAATTTTGGTGAAGTTCTGAGTTTTCCTTTGGGATTTATAGGCTTTTGAGTGTATTTTGCCACGCCCCTTTTCTAAATGACCCTGTTACAGCCACCCAAACGCAAAAGTTCAACTTTTTTTCGATAATTATTGATCTAGAGAGTCCAGAGAATTGTCCTAGACTGGTTTGGTTCCGATCGGGCCAAAAACCAGGGACTAGTTCGCAAAAGTAGGTTTTGGACAAAATTCGACATAGCAGAACATTTTCCCTGCCTAACTCAAAATCGGAGATAGCCATTTTGTCCGCCCTGAGCCAAGGATTCCAACGATATAAGACACTTGATCCCGGGACAAACGGTCTAAGAGTTATGGGCAATTTTGAACTTTTGGTTGCTGTAGCGCCACCTATGGGCCATTCGGGGTCATACTCTGATAGGTTGTCCCCAAACTGAGGCCTACCATCTGGCCAGGTTTCACGTCTCTAGGCCTTACGGTTTGGCCTGCACGATGCGTTTTACGAATCCTTACAATTACAATAGGGTTTCAGCATTTCATGCTTGAACCCCTAATAAGAATGAAGGCTTTTTGCCAGTTATAGCGCCACCTATGGTCCGATCTCCATGAAACTCTGCATGCTTCCTCACCATGTGCTGACACATATGCTCATCAATTTTGGTGAAGTTCTGAGTTTTCCTTTGGGATTTATAGGCTTTTGAGTGTATTTTGCCACGCCCCTTTTCTAAATGACCCTGTTACAGCCACCCAAACGCAAAAGTTCAACTTTTTTTCGATAATTATTGATCTAGAGAGTCCAGAGAATTGTCCTAGACTGGTTTGGTTCCGATCGGGCCAAAAACCAGGGACTAGTTCGCAAAAGTAGGTTTTGGACAAAATTCGACATAGCAGAACATTTTCCCTGCCTAACTCAAAATCGGAGATAGCCATTTTGTCCGCCCTGAGCCAAGGATTCCAACGATATAAGACACTTGATCCCGGGACAAACGGTCTAAGAGTTATGGGCAATTTTGAACTTTTGGTTGCTGTAGCGCCACCTATGGGCCATTCGGGGTCATACTCTGATAGGTTGTCCCCAAACTGAGGCCTACCATCTGGCCAGGTTTCACGTCTCTAGGCCTTGCGGTTTGGCCTGCACGATGCGTTTTACGAATCCTTACAATTACAATAGGGTTTCAGCATTTCATGCTTGAACCCCTAATAAGAATGAAGGCTTTTTGCCAGTTATAGCGCCACCTATGGTCCGATCTCCATGAAACTCTGCATGCTTCCTCACCATGTGCTGACACATATGCTCATCAATTTTGGTGAAGTTCTGAGTTTTCCTTTGGGATTTATAGGCTTTTGAGTGTATTTTGCCACGCCCCTTTTCTAAATGACCCTGTTACAGCCACCCAAACGCAAAAGTTCAACTTTTTTTCGATAATTATTGATCTAGAGAGTCCAGAGAATTGTCCTAGACTGGTTTGGTTCCGATCGGGCCAAAAACCAGGGACTAGTTCGCAAAAGTAGGTTTTGGACAAAATTCGACATAGCAGAACATTTTCCCTGCCTAACTCAAAATCGGAGATAGCCATTTTGTCCGCCCTGAGCCAAGGATTCCAACGATATAAGACACTTGATCCCGGGACAAACGGTCTAAGAGTTATGGGCAATTTTGAACTTTTGGTTGCTGTAGCGCCACCTATGGGCCATTCGGGGTCATACTCTGATAGGTTGTCCCCAAACTGAGGCCTACCATCTGGCCAGGTTTCACGTCTCTAGGCCTTACGGTTTGGCCTGCACGATGCGTTTTACGAATCCTTACAATTACAATAGGGTTTCAGCATTTCATGCTTGAACCCCTAATAAGAATGAAGGCTTTTTGCCAGTTATAGCGCCACCTATGGTCCGATCTCCATGAAACTCTGCATGCTTCCTCACCATGTGCTGACACATATGCTCATCAATTTTGGTGAAGTTCTGAGTTTTCCTTTGGGATTTATAGGCTTTTGAGTGTATTTTGCCACGCCCCTTTTCTAAATGACCCTGTTACAGCCACCCAAACGCAAAAGTTCAACTTTTTTTCGATAATTATTGATCTAGAGAGTCCAGAGAATTGTCCTAGACTGGTTTGGTTCCGATCGGGCCAAAAACCAGGGACTAGTTCGCAAAAGTAGGTTTTGGACAAAATTCGACATAGCAGAACATTTTCCCTGCCTAACTCAAAATCGGAGATAGCCATTTTGTCCGCCCTGAGCCAAGGATTCCAACGATATAAGACACTTGATCCCGGGACAAACGGTCTAAGAGTTATGGGCAATTTTGAACTTTTGGTTGCTGTAGCGCCACCTATGGGCCATTCGGGGTCATACTCTGATAGGTTGTCCCCAAACTGAGGCCTACCATCTGGCCAGGTTTCACGTCTCTAGGCCTTACGGTTTGGCCTGCACGATGCGTTTTACGAATCCTTACAATTACAATAGGGTTTCAGCATTTCATGCTTGAACCCCTAATAAGAATGAAGGCTTTTTGCCAGTTATAGCGCCACCTATGGTCCGATCTCCATGAAACTCTGCATGCTTCCTCACCATGTGCTGACACATATGCTCATCAATTTTGGTGAAGTTCTGAGTTTTCCTTTGGGATTTATAGGCTTTTGAGTGTATTTTGCCACGCCCCTTTTCTAAATGACCCTGTTACAGCCACCCAAACGCAAAAGTTCAACTTTTTTTCGATAATTATTGATCTAGAGAGTCCAGAGAATTGTCCTAGACTGGTTTGGTTCCGATCGGGCCAAAAACCAGGGACTAGTTCGCAAAAGTAGGTTTTGGACAAAATTCGACATAGCAGAACATTTTCCCTGCCTAACTCAAAATCGGAGATAGCCATTTTGTCCGCCCTGAGCCAAGGATTCCAACGATATAAGACACTTGATCCCGGGACAAACGGTCTAAGAGTTATGGGCAATTTTGAACTTTTGGTTGCTGTAGCGCCACCTATGGGCCATTCGGGGTCATACTCTGATAGGTTGTCCCCAAACTGAGGCCTACCATCTGGCCAGGTTTCACGTCTCTAGGCCTTACGGTTTGGCCTGCACGATGCGTTTTACGAATCCTTACAATTACAATAGGGTTTCAGCATTTCATGCTTGAACCCCTAATAAGAATGAAGGCTTTTTGCCAGTTATAGCGCCACCTATGGTCCGATCTCCATGAAACTCTGCATGCTTCCTCACCATGTGCTGACACATATGCTCATCAATTTTGGTGAAGTTCTGAGTTTTCCTTTGGGATTTATAGGCTTTTGAGTGTATTTTGCCACGCCCCTTTTCTAAATGACCCTGTTACAGCCACCCAAACGCAAAAGTTCAACTTTTTTTCGATAATTATTGATCTAGAGAGTCCAGAGAATTGTCCTAGACTGGTTTGGTTCCGATCGGGCCAAAAACCAGGGACTAGTTCGCAAAAGTAGGTTTTGGACAAAATTCGACATAGCAGAACATTTTCCCTGCCTAACTCAAAATCGGAGATAGCCATTTTGTCCGCCCTGAGCCAAGGATTCCAACGATATAAGACACTTGATCCCGGGACAAACGGTCTAAGAGTTATGGGCAATTTTGAACTTTTGGTTGCTGTAGCGCCACCTATGGGCCATTCGGGGTCATACTCTGATAGGTTGTCCCCAAACTGAGGCCTACCATCTGGCCAGGTTTCACGTCTCTAGGCCTTACGGTTTGGCCTGCACGATGCGTTTTACGAATCCTTACAATTACAATAGGGTTTCAGCATTTCATGCTTGAACCCCTAATAAGAATGAAGGCTTTTTGCCAGTTATAGCGCCACCTATGGTCCGATCTCCATGAAACTCTGCATGCTTCCTCACCATGTGCTGACACATATGCTCATCAATTTTGGTGAAGTTCTGAGTTTTCCTTTGGGATTTATAGGCTTTTGAGTGTATTTTGCCACGCCCCTTTTCTAAATGACCCTGTTACAGCCACCCAAACGCAAAAGTTCAACTTTTTTTCGATAATTATTGATCTAGAGAGTCCAGAGAATTGTCCTAGACTGGTTTGGTTCCGATCGGGCCAAAAACCAGGGACTAGTTCGCAAAAGTAGGTTTTGGACAAAATTCGACATAGCAGAACATTTTCCCTGCCTAACTCAAAATCGGAGATAGCCATTTTGTCCGCCCTGAGCCAAGGATTCCAACGATATAAGACACTTGATCCCGGGACAAACGGTCTAAGAGTTATGGGCAATTTTGAACTTTTGGTTGCTGTAGCGCCACCTATGGGCCATTCGGGGTCATACTCTGATAGGTTGTCCCCAAACTGAGGCCTACCATCTGGCCAGGTTTCACGTCTCTAGGCCTTACGGTTTGGCCTGCACGATGCGTTTTACGAATCCTTACAATTACAATAGGGTTTCAGCATTTCATGCTTGAACCCCTAATAAGAATGAAGGCTTTTTGCCAGTTATAGCGCCACCTATGGTCCGATCTCCATGAAACTCT
Organism: Squalius cephalus; assembly: GCF_949319135.1. Classification (NCBI taxonomy): domain Eukaryota; kingdom Metazoa; phylum Chordata; class Actinopteri; order Cypriniformes; family Leuciscidae; genus Squalius; species Squalius cephalus. The sequence goes on from NC_137143.1 coordinate 12,364,275, forward strand.
GCATGCTTCCTCACCATGTGCTGACACATATGCTCATCAATTTTGGTGAAGTTCTGAGTTTTCCTTTGGGATTTATAGGCTTTTGAGTGTATTTTGCCACGCCCCTTTTCTAAATGACCCTGTTACAGCCACCCAAACGCAAAAGTTCAACTTTTTTTCGATAATTATTGATCTAGAGAGTCCAGAGAATTGTCCTAGACTGGTTTGGTTCCGATCGGGCCAAAAACCAGGGACTAGTTCGCAAAAGTAGGTTTTGGACAAAATTCGACATAGCAGAACATTTTCCCTGCCTAACTCAAAATCGGAGATAGCCATTTTGTCCGCCCTGAGCCAAGGATTCCAACGATATAAGACACTTGATCCCGGGACAAACGGTCTAAGAGTTATGGGCAATTTTGAACTTTTGGTTGCTGTAGCGCCACCTATGGGCCATTCGGGGTCATACTCTGATAGGTTGTCCCCAAACTGAGGCCTACCATCTGGCCAGGTTTCACGTCTCTAGGCCTTACGGTTTGGCCTGCACGATGCGTTTTACGAATCCTTACAATTACAATAGGGTTTCAGCATTTCATGCTTGAACCCCTAATAAGAATGAAGGCTTTTTGCCAGTTATAGCGCCACCTATGGTCCGATCTCCATGAAACTCTGCATGCTTCCTCACCATGTGCTGACACATATGCTCATCAATTTTGGTGAAGTTCTGAGTTTTCCTTTGGGATTTATAGGCTTTTGAGTGTATTTTGCCACGCCCCTTTTCTAAATGACCCTGTTACAGCCACCCAAACGCAAAAGTTCAACTTTTTTTCGATAATTATTGATCTAGAGAGTCCAGAGAATTGTCCTAGACTGGTTTGGTTCCGATCGGGCCAAAAACCAGGGACTAGTTCGCAAAAGTAGGTTTTGGACAAAATTCGACATAGCAGAACATTTTCCCTGCCTAACTCAAAATCGGAGATAGCCATTTTGTCCGCCCTGAGCCAAGGATTCCAACGATATAAGACACTTGATCCCGGGACAAACGGTCTAAGAGTTATGGGCAATTTTGAACTTTTGGTTGCTGTAGCGCCACCTATGGGCCATTCGGGGTCATACTCTGATAGGTTGTCCCCAAACTGAGGCCTACCATCTGGCCAGGTTTCACGTCTCTAGGCCTTACGGTTTGGCCTGCACGATGCGTTTTACGAATCCTTACAATTACAATAGGGTTTCAGCATTTCATGCTTGAACCCCTAATAAGAATGAAGGCTTTTTGCCAGTTATAGCGCCACCTATGGTCCGATCTCCATGAAACTCTGCATGCTTCCTCACCATGTGCTGACACATATGCTCATCAATTTTGGTGAAGTTCTGAGTTTTCCTTTGGGATTTATAGGCTTTTGAGTGTATTTTGCCACGCCCCTTTTCTAAATGACCCTGTTACAGCCACCCAAACGCAAAAGTTCAACTTTTTTTCGATAATTATTGATCTAGAGAGTCCAGAGAATTGTCCTAGACTGGTTTGGTTCCGATCGGGCCAAAAACCAGGGACTAGTTCGCAAAAGTAGGTTTTGGACAAAATTCGACATAGCAGAACATTTTCCCTGCCTAACTCAAAATCGGAGATAGCCATTTTGTCCGCCCTGAGCCAAGGATTCCAACGATATAAGACACTTGATCCCGGGACAAACGGTCTAAGAGTTATGGGCAATTTTGAACTTTTGGTTGCTGTAGCGCCACCTATGGGCCATTCGGGGTCATACTCTGATAGGTTGTCCCCAAACTGAGGCCTACCATCTGGCCAGGTTTCACGTCTCTAGGCCTTACGGTTTGGCCTGCACGATGCGTTTTACGAATCCTTACAATTACAATAGGGTTTCAGCATTTCATGCTTGAACCCCTAATAAGAATGAAGGCTTTTTGCCAGTTATAGCGCCACCTATGGTCCGATCTCCATGAAACTCTGCATGCTTCCTCACCATGTGCTGACACATATGCTCATCAATTTTGGTGAAGTTCTGAGTTTTCCTTTGGGATTTATAGGCTTTTGAGTGTATTTTGCCACGCCCCTTTTCTAAATGACCCTGTTACAGCCACCCAAACGCAAAAGTTCAACTTTTTTTCGATAATTATTGATCTAGAGAGTCCAGAGAATTGTCCTAGACTGGTTTGGTTCCGATCGGGCCAAAAACCAGGGACTAGTTCGCAAAAGTAGGTTTTGGACAAAATTCGACATAGCAGAACATTTTCCCTGCCTAACTCAAAATCGGAGATAGCCATTTTGTCCGCCCTGAGCCAAGGATTCCAACGATATAAGACACTTGATCCCGGGACAAACGGTCTAAGAGTTATGGGCAATTTTGAACTTTTGGTTGCTGTAGCGCCACCTATGGGCCATTCGGGGTCATACTCTGATAGGTTGTCCCCAAACTGAGGCCTACCATCTGGCCAGGTTTCACGTCTCTAGGCCTTACGGTTTGGCCTGCACGATGCGTTTTACGAATCCTTACAATTACAATAGGGTTTCAGCATTTCATGCTTGAACCCCTAATAAGAATGAAGGCTTTTTGCCAGTTATAGCGCCACCTATGGTCCGATCTCCATGAAACTCTGCATGCTTCCTCACCATGTGCTGACACATATGCTCATCAATTTTGGTGAAGTTCTGAGTTTTCCTTTGGGATTTATAGGCTTTTGAGTGTATTTTGCCACGCCCCTTTTCTAAATGACCCTGTTACAGCCACCCAAACGCAAAAGTTCAACTTTTTTTCGATAATTATTGATCTAGAGAGTCCAGAGAATTGTCCTAGACTGGTTTGGTTCCGATCGGGCCAAAAACCAGGGACTAGTTCGCAAAAGTAGGTTTTGGACAAAATTCGACATAGCAGAACATTTTCCCTGCCTAACTCAAAATCGGAGATAGCCATTTTGTCCGCCCTGAGCCAAGGATTCCAACGATATAAGACACTTGATCCCGGGACAAACGGTCTAAGAGTTATGGGCAATTTTGAACTTTTGGTTGCTGTAGCGCCACCTATGGGCCATTCGGGGTCATACTCTGATAGGTTGTCCCCAAACTGAGGCCTACCATCTGGCCAGGTTTCACGTCTCTAGGCCTTACGGTTTGGCCTGCACGATGCGTTTTACGAATCCTTACAATTACAATAGGGTTTCAGCATTTCATGCTTGAACCCCTAATAAGAATGAAGGCTTTTTGCCAGTTATAGCGCCACCTATGGTCCGATCTCCATGAAACTCTGCATGCTTCCTCACCATGTGCTGACACATATGCTCATCAATTTTGGTGAAGTTCTGAGTTTTCCTTTGGGATTTATAGGCTTTTGAGTGTATTTTGCCACGCCCCTTTTCTAAATGACCCTGTTACAGCCACCCAAACGCAAAAGTTCAACTTTTTTTCGATAATTATTGATCTAGAGAGTCCAGAGAATTGTCCTAGACTGGTTTGGTTCCGATCGGGCCAAAAACCAGGGACTAGTTCGCAAAAGTAGGTTTTGGACAAAATTCGACATAGCAGAACATTTTCCCTGCCTAACTCAAAATCGGAGATAGCCATTTTGTCCGCCCTGAGCCAAGGATTCCAACGATATAAGACACTTGATCCCGGGACAAACGGTCTAAGAGTTATGGGCAATTTTGAACTTTTGGTTGCTGTAGCGCCACCTATGGGCCATTCGGGGTCATACTCTGATAGGTTGTCCCCAAACTGAGGCCTACCATCTGGCCAGGTTTCACGTCTCTAGGCCTTACGGTTTGGCCTGCACGATGCGTTTTACGAATCCTTACAATTACAATAGGGTTTCAGCATTTCATGCTTGAACCCCTAATAAGAATGAAGGCTTTTTGCCAGTTATAGCGCCACCTATGGTCCGATCTCCATGAAACTCTGCATGCTTCCTCACCATGTGCTGACACATATGCTCATCAATTTTGGTGAAGTTCTGAGTTTTCCTTTGGGATTTATAGGCTTTTGAGTGTATTTTGCCACGCCCCTTTTCTAAATGACCCTGTTACAGCCACCCAAACGCAAAAGTTCAACTTTTTTTTGATAATTATTGATCTAGAGAGTCCATAGAATTGTCCTAGACTCGTTTGGTTCTGATCGGGCGAAAAACCTAGGACTAGTTCGCAAAAGTAGGTTTTTAACATAATTACGAATATTTAATGAACGGTTTGATTGACAGCAATGGTTCTTGAGGCAAAGTTGTTCAACAAGAGGAGATCTATGAAATGGTATGCATTTTGTGACAATAAGTGTAACACCACGTGATTACAGAGCCATAAAACTCGTTAGCGCCAACTAGTGGCCGATTTCTTTTAAAATTCTTACAGACCTCTAGGGCCATGAGTAGAACATGCCCACCGAGTTTTGTTCCGATCGGCCTCCGTTAACCTTGTCTAATAGGTGCTCAAACTTCATTGGCCGATGGCGGCCATGTTTTTTGAGATACGCCAATGTCCTCATAGACATACATGACACCTTGGACCAAGACACTGCATACCAATTTTCAAGTCAATCGGACTAACGGTCAGGTGGTTAAAGCCTGTTTTATGTTTTTTTCCTATTATAGCGCCACCATGTGGCCAATCGCCGCGATTTTTTTACTGTTACCTCATATTGAGCTCATACACATGTGTACCGAGTTTGGTGAAGATACCTCATTTACTTCTGGAGTTATAGCCATTTTAGTAAAATAGGCCCCTCCCACAACGTACGTTTTGGCGCCCCTTAGCGTCCGTGAATCGAAATTTCGACTTTTTTTCGATAATTATTGATCTTCAGTCTCTAGAGAACATTTCTGCACTGGTTTGGTTCCGATCGGGCGAAAAACCAGGGACTAGTTCGCAAAAGTAGGTTTTTGACAAAATTCAAAATGGCGGAAAATCTATCATGGCGGAAATGAAATCGGAGATATACGTTTTGTTCGTCAGGCGTCCAGCTTTCCAATGATATAAGACACTTGAGTCTACGACATACGGTCTAGGAGTTCTGAGCAGTTTTGCGCTTTTGGTCGCTATAGCGCCACCTATGGGCCAATCGAGGTCATACTTTGATACGTTCTCCCCAAATTGAGGACTACCATTTGGCCAACTTTCAAGGTTCCAGCTCTTACGGTTTGGTCTGCACGATGCGTTTTAGGGGAAAATAATAATAATAATTAAAGCTGCAAGCAGCATTTATCGGGGTTCAAGCAGTTAAGGCCTTTAAGGCATTTAAGCACAAAAGCATCAAAAGTTATTAAGATTTATTTAGCAAGCATGTAACCACTGACATAATAGATGGAAAAGACCATTTACAGCCAATACAGGCAATTTGCCATGGGATATATATGGTTTTAAAGCTTTTTAACAGTTATAGCGCCACCTATGGTCCGATCTCCATAAAATTGTTTACTGTGACCTCAAATTGAACCCATACACATGTGTACTGAGTTTGGTGAAGATATCTCATTTACTTCTTGAGTTATAGCCATTTGAGTAAAATAGGCTCCTCCCACAACGATTTGCCACATTCTAGAATTATTTAATATGATTCTAGCATGATTTACTATCATATACCATGTTCCAGAATGATTTATTAGGATTCTAGCATGATTTACCTTGATACACCTCATTTCAGTATTATTTACTATGATTTACAATGTTTCTAGCATGATTAACCACATTACTAGCAATTATGTGAAGTGTCAGTGCAAATGAGGTGATGAACACTGACAAAATATTATTGTGTTATAATAGTTAGTTATATACGTGATTTTTAGTGTGTGTCCAAGTATGAATGCAAAAGCACATGTAAAATATTTCATTATTAAGTAGAATGGCCAGCAGAGGGCACTAGAAGACCACTTATTGGCTCACTTTCACTTTAAACCAGTTTTCTGCACTAAAGCAAACCAGTTTTTCCATGTTAACTCAATGCATGCTTACACACACACACACACACACACACACACACACACACACACACACACACACACACACACACACACAGCATAGTTAACCATGATTTACCATGATATACCACGTTCTAGTATTATTTACCAGGAGATAAACGACAATCTAGTATTATTTACTTTGATTTACCATGTTTCTAGCCTGATTTATCACATTACTAGCAATTATTTGAAGTGTCAGTGCAAATAAAGTGATTAACACTGACAAAATATGATTGTGTTATAATAGTTATTGCTATATAAGTGATTTTTTTAGTGTGTATTCAAGTATGAATGCAAGCACATGTTGAAATATTTCATTAATAAGTAGAATGGCCAGCAGAGGGCAGTAGAAGACCACTTATTGGCTCACTTTCACTTTAAACCAGTTTTCTGCACTAAAGCAAACCAGTTTATCCATGTTAACTCAATGCATGCTTACACACACACACACACACACACACACACACACACACACACACACACACACACAGCATAGTTAACCATGATTTACCATGATTTACCACATTACTAGCAATTATTTGAAGTGTCAGTGCAAATAAAGTGATTAACACTGACAAAATATGATTGTGTTATAATAGTTATTGCTATATAAGTGATTTTTAGTGTGTATTCAAGTATAAATGCAAGCACATGTGGAAAAATTTAATTAATAAGTAGAATGGCCAGCAGAGGGCAGTAGAAGACCACTTATTGGCTCACTTTCACTTTAAACCTCATGATTTTGACCAGTTTTCTGCACTAAAGCAAACCAGTGTTTCCATGTTAACTCAATAATGCATACTTGCTACATATGCTACACACAATAATGCTACACACACACACACACACACACACACACACACACACACACACACACACACACACACACACACACACAAATGTTTCAGTGATATTGGTGTCACATTCACCTTCATCACATTCACCTTCTGTCTTCATCACATTCACCATCTGTCGTCATCACCTGCACCTGCTCCTCATCACCCTCCTCATCATCACCTGCTCCTCATCATCATAACCGTCACCTGTTGTCCTTGTCTTGATCTGTGTATTTAAGTTCCCCTCTCATCCATTATCATTGTCGGTTATTGTTTGTGCACTAGCACTCTGTTATGTTTGTTTTCATGTTGGAAAATAAAACCTTTGTTATATTTGTACCACACACACACACACACACACACACACACACACACACACACACACACACACACACACACACACACACACACACACCATCATTTATCATGATTTACCATGGCTGATACCAATACCAATATGAGAAAATGACTATTTTAAACAGCAGGGGGCAGTAAAATACCACTTATTGGCTTAACATGCCATTAATTCATATCATTTTCACCTTTTTAACTGTTATAGAGGCAAATTTTGTCCGATCTGTCTGAAAATTTTCATGCTTGTTCAGGGTGATATTTCACACGTTCTGACTTGTTTTTAAGAAGGTTTGAGCATTGATTAAAGAGATATAGGCTTTCGGGGACACTTGGTAAAGGCCAGATTTTGAAGTGAACCTATTATAGCTATCCAAATGAAGTAGTTCAACTTTTTCTGACAATTATTGATCTAGTGAGTCCAGAGAATTGTATTGCACTAGTTTTGAACATTATGATATGAAAATTATATGATCAGAGATGGAAAAGACCATTTACAGCCAATACAGGCAGTTTACCATAGGAAATATATGATTTTAAAGCTTTTTAACAGTTATAGCGCCAACTATCGTCCGATCTCCATAGAATTTTGCATGCTTGTTAATGATGTTATGACACATAGGCTGACCAATTTTTGTGAAGTTCTGAGTTTTTATTTAGGATTTATAGGCTTTTTAATGTATTTTGACACGCCCATTTTATAAATTACCCTATTACAGCCATCCAAATGCAAAAGTTCAACTTTTTTTTGATAATTATTGATCTAGAGAGTCCAGAGAATTGTCCTAGACTGGTCTGGTTCCGATCGGGCAAAAAACCTAGGACTAGTTCGCAAAAGTAGGTTTTTAACATATTAATGAATAATTAATGAACAGTTTGATTGACAGCAATGGTTCTTGAGGCAAAGTTGTTCAGGATGAGGAGATCTATCAAATGATATGCATATTGTGTGGATATTTGTAACACCACGTGATTACAGAGCCGTAAAACTCGTTAGCGCCAACTAGTGGCCGATTTCTTTCAAAATTCTTACAGACCTTTAGGGCCATGAGCCGAACATGCCCATTGAGTTTCGTTCCGATCGGCCTCCGTTAACCTTGTCTAATAGGTGCTCAAACTTCGTTGGCCGATGGCGGCCATGTTTTTTGAGATAATCCAATGTCCTCATACACATACATGGCACCATGGACCAAGACACTGCATACCAATTTTCAAGTCAATCGGACTAACGGTCAGGTGGTTATAGCCTGTTTTATGTTTTTTTCATTTTATAGCGCCACCATGAGGCCAATCGTCGCGATTTTTTTACTGTGACCCCAGAGTAAGCTCATACACATGTGTACCAAGTTTGGTGAAGATACCTCATTTACATCGGGAGTTATAGCCATTTTAGTAAAATAGGCCCCTCCCACAACGTACGTTTTGGCGCCCCTTAGCGACCGTGAATCGAAATTTCCACTTTTTTTCGATAATTATTGATATTCAGTCTCCAGAGAACATTTCTGCACTAGATTGGTTCCAATCGGGCAAAAAACCAGGGACTAGTTCGCAAAAGTAGATTTTTGACAAAATTCAAAATGGCGGAAAATCTATCATGGCGGAAATGAAATCGGAGATATACGTTTTGTTCGTCAGGCGTCCAGCTTTCCAATGATATAAGACACTTGAGTCTACGACATACGGTCTAGGAGTTATGAGCAGTTTCGCGCTTTTGGTTGTTATAGCGCCACCTATGGGCCAATCGGGGTCATAATCTCTGAACCTTTCCTCGATTTTTGTACTACCATCTGTCAAAGTTTCAAAGTTCCAGCTCTTACGGTTTGGGCTGCACGATGCGTTTTACGGCGGAATAATAATAATAATAATAATAATTAAAGCTGCAAGCAGCATTTATCGGGGTTCAAGCAGTTAAGGCCTTTAAGGCATTTAAGCACAAAAGTATCAAAAGTTATTAAGATTTATTTAATAAGCATGTAACCACTGACATAATAGATGGAAAAGACCATTTACAGCCAATACAGGCAATTTACCATGTGATATATTTGGTTTTAAAGCTTTTTAACAGTTATAGCGCCACCTATGGTCCGATCTCCATAGAATTGTTTACTGTGACCTCAAATTGAACCCATACACATGTGTACTGAGTTTGGTGAAGATATCTCATTTACTTCTTGAGTTATAGCCATTTTAGTAAAATAGGCTCCTCCCACAACAATTTAGCATATTCTAATATTATTTACTATGATTCTAGCATGATTTGCCATATTCTAGCATAATTTACCATGATATACTACATTCTAGTATGATTTACCATTGTTTACTGTGATTCTAGCATGGATTACCATAGTTTATCATGATTTATCATAGTTTACCATGATTCATCATAGTTTACCATGATTTACCCTGTTCTAGCATAGTTTACCATGATTTACCATGTTCTAGCATGATTTACCATGATATACCACATTCTAACATGATTTACCATGTTCTAGCATGATGTACCATGATATACCATGTTCTAGAATGATGTACCAGGATTGTAGTATGATTTATCTTGATACACCACATTCTAGTATTATTTATTATGATTTACCATGTTTTTAGTGTGATTTACCATGATTTACCACATTGCTAGCAATTATGTGAAGTATCAGTAAAAATGAAGTGATAAACTCTGACAAAATATGATTGTGCTACAATAGTAATTGTTATATAAGTGATTTTTTAGTGTTTTATTGTTATATAAGTGATTTTTAGTGTCTAATGAATGCAAAAGCATAAGTGAGTAGACTTCATTAATAAGTAGAATGGCCAGCAGAGGGCAGGAGAAGACCACATATTGGCTCACTTTCACTTTAAACTTCTTGATTTTCACCATTTTTCTGCACTAAAGCAAACCAGTTTTTCCATTTTAACTCCATAATGCATGTTTACACACACACACACACACACGCACACACACACACACACACACACACACACACACACACACAAAGACAAATGTTGTTGTTGTTTTTTCAATGCTATTGGGATATGTCATTATGAAAATATATTTGAATGGTCTATAAACATTTCACAAAGTCTTTGCAAGCTATTAATCAGATGATTAACCTAAGACTACACACACACATTATGTTGTAGATGCAGACATTTGAAATGTATGATGTGATCAAACTGTCAATACTAATACTTTAACAGATGGATTTTGACTAAATGTAATTGTAAATGTTAAAATAGTGATTTTATAAAGTCTAAATATAAATTATAGAACAATATGACAAAATGACTATTTTGAACAGCAGGGGGCAGTAAAATACCACTTATTGGCTTAACATGCCATTATAATCATATCATTTTCACCTTTTTAACTGTTATAGAGGCAAATTTTGTCTGATCTGTCTGAAAATTTTCATGCATGTTCAGAGTGATATTTCACATGTTCTGACTTGTTTTTAAGAAGGTCTGAGTCATTCATTAAAGAGATATAGGCTTTCGGGGACACTTGGTAAAGGCTACATTTTGAAGTGAACCTATTATAGCTATCCAAATGAAGTAGTTCAACTTTTTCTGACAATTATTGATCTAGTGAGTCCAGAGAATTGTATTGCACTAGTTTTGAACATTATGATATGAAAATTATATGATCAGAGATGGAAAAGACCATTTACAGCCAATACAAGCAACATACCATAGGAAATATATGGTTTTAAAGCTTTTTAAAGGTTATAGCGCCACCTATCGTCCGATCTCCATAAAATTTTGCATGCTTGTTAATGATGTTATGACACATAGGCTGACCAATTTTTGTGAAGTTCTGAGTTTTCATTTAGGATTTATAGGCTTTTGAGTGTATTTTGCCACACCCATTTTATAAATGACCCTATTACAGCCATACAAATGCAAAAGTTCAACTTTTTTTTGATAATTATTGATCTAGAGAGTCCAGAGAATTGTCCTAGACTGGTCTGGTTCCGATCGGGCGAAAAACCTAGGACTAGTTCGCAAAAGTAGGTTTTAGACATATTCGTGAATATTTAATGAACGGTTTGATTGACAGCAATGGTTCTTGAGGCAAAGTTGTTCAGCATGAGCAGATCTATCAAATGATGTGCATATTGTGTGGATGAGTGTAACACCACGTGATTACAGAGCCATAAAACTCGTTAGCGCCAACTAGTGGCCGATATCTTTCAAAATTCTTACAGACCTCTAGGGCCATGAGACGAACATGCCCATCGAGTTTCGTTCCGATCGGCCTCCGTTAACCTTGTCTAATCGGTGCTCAAACTTCATTGGCCGATGGCGGCCATGTTTTTTGAGATACGCCAATGTCCTCATAGACATACATGGCACCTTGGACCAAGACACTGCATACCAATTTTCAAGTCAATCGGACTAACGGTCAGGTGGTTATAGCCTGTTTTATGTTTTTTTCATGTTATAGCGCCACCATGTGGCCAATCGCCGCGATTTTTTTACCGTGACCTCAGATTGACCTATTACACATGTGTACCAAGTTTGGTTAAAATACCTCTTTTACTTCTGGAGTTATAGCCATTTTAGTAAAATAGGCTCCTCCCACAACGTTAATTTTGCACCCCCTAGCGACCGTGAATCGAAATTTCAACTTTTTTTCGATAATTATTGATCTTCAGACTCCAGAGAACAATTCTGCACTGGTTTGGTTCCGATCGGGCGAAAAACCTAGGACTAGTTCGCAAAAGTAGGTTTTTGGCAAAATTCAAAATGGCGGAAAATCTATCATGGCGGAAATGAAATCGGAGATATACGTTTTGTTCGTCAGGCATCCAGCTTTCCAATGATATAAGACACTTGAGTCTACGACATACGGTCTAGGAGTTCTGAGCAGTTTCGCGCTTTTGGTCGCTGTAGCGCCACCTATGGGCCGATTTGGCTAAGTCCGTGTATCTGAGTAGCGAGCAATACTACTACCATTTGACCAAGTATCACGTCTCTAGGCCTTACGGTTTTGGCTGCACGATGCGTTTTAGGGAAGAATAATAATAATAATTAAAGCTGCAAGCAGCATTTATCGGGGTTCAAGCAGTTAAGGCCTTTAAGGCATTTAAGCACAAAAGCATCAAAAGTTATTAAGATTTATTTAGCAAGCATGTAACCACTGACATAATAGATTGGAAAAGACCATTTACAGCCAATACAGGCAATTTACCATGGGATATATATGGTTTTAAAGCTTTTTAACAGTTATAGCGCCACCTATGGTCTGATCTCCATAAAATTGTTTATTGTGACCTCAAATTGAACCCATACACATGTGTACTGAGTTTGGTGAAGATATCTCATTTACTTCTTGAGTTATAGCCATTTTAGTAAAATAGGCTCCTCCCACAACAATTTAACATATTCTAGTATTATTTACTATGATTCTAGCATGATTTGCCATATTCTAGCATAATTTACCATGATATACTACATTCTAGTATGATTTACCATTGTTTACTGTGATTCAAGCATGGATTACCATAGTTTATCATGATTTATCATAGTTTACCATGATTTATCATAGTTTACCATGATTTACCCTGTTCTAGCATAGTTTACCATGATTTACCATGTTCTAGCATGATTTACCATGATATACCACATTCTAACATGATTTACCATAGTTTATTATGATTTATCATGGCTTACCATGATTTACCCTGTTCTAGCATAGTTTACCATGATTTACCATGTTCTAGCATGATGTACCATGATATACCATGTTCTAGAATGATGTACCAGTTCTAGAATGATGTACCAGGATTGTAGTATGATTTACCTTGATACACCACATTCTAGTATTATTTATTATGATTTACCATGTTTTTAGTGTGATTTACCATGATTTACCACATTGCTAGCAATTATGTGAAGTATCAGTAAAAATGAAGTGATAAACTCTGACAAAATATGATTGTGCTACAATAGTAATTGTTATATAAGTGATTTTTTAGTGTTTTATTGTTATATAAGTGATTTTTAGTGTCTAATGAATGCAAAAGCATATGTGAGTAGACTTCATTAATAAGTAGAATGGCCAGCAGAGGGCAGTAGAAGACCACTTATTGGCTCACTTTCACTTTAAACTTCTTGATTTTCACCATTTTTCTGCACTAAAGCAAACCAGTTTTTTCCATTTTAACTCCATAATGCATGTTTACACACACACACACACACACACACACACACACACACACACACACACACACACACACACACAAACACACACACACACACACACACACACACACACACACACACACACACACACACACACAAAGACAAATGTTGTTGTTGTTTTTTCAATGCTATTGGGATATGTCATTATGAAAATATATTTGAATGGTCTATAAACATTTCACAAAGTCTTTGTAAGCTATTAATCAGATCATTCAGAATTTATTCAGAAACCTAAGACTACACACACACATTCTGTTGTAGATACAGACATTTGAAGTATATGATGTGATCAAACTGTTTACTGCAAATCTCCTTCAGGATTCACTTTCCTCAATGTGACAATTGTTAGTAGTAATACTTCAATAGATGAATTTGACTACATGTGATTGTAAATGTTAAAAGAGTTATTCAATAACGTCTAAATATGAATTCTACAACAATATGACAAAATGACTATTTTAAACAGCAGGGGGCAGTAGAATACCACTTATTGGCTTAATATGCCATTATATTCATATCATTTTCACCTTTTTAACTGTTATAGAGGCAAATTTTGACTGATCTGTCTGAAAAGGTTCATTTTTGTTTAGAGTGATATTTCACATGTTATGACTTGTTTTGAAGAAGCTCTGAGCATTCATTGAAGAGATATAGGCTTTCGGGGAGACTTGGTCAAGGCCACATTTTGAAGTGACCCTATTATAGCCATACAAATGAAGTAGTTCAACTTTTTCTGATAATTACTGATCTAGAGAGTCCAGAGAATTGTACTGCACTAGTTTTGAACATTATTATATGAAAATTATATGATTATAGATGGAAAAGACCATTTACAGCCAATACAGGCAATTTACCATAGGAAATATATGGTTTTAAAGTTTTTTAACAGTTATAGCGCCACCTATGGTCCGATCTCCATAACATTTCGCATGGTTATTAATGATGTTAGGTCACATACGCTCATCCAATTTTTGTGAAGTTCTGAGTTTTTTTATATATGATTTATAGGCTCTTTATTGTATTTTGCCACACCCATTTTATAAATGACCCTATTACAGCCACCCAAATGCAAAATTTCAACTTTTTTTCGATAATTATTGATCTAGAGAGTCCAGAGAATTGCCCTAGACTGGTCTGGTTCCGATCGGGCAAAAAACCTAGGACTAGTTCGCAAAAGTAGGTTTTTAACATATTCGCGAATAATTAATGAATGGTTTGATTGACATTAGTGGTTCTTGAGGCAAAGTTGTTGAGCATGAGCAGATCTATCTAATGATATGCATTTTGTGACAATAAGTGTAACACCACGTGATTAAAGAGCCTTAAAACTCGTTTGCGCCAACTAGTGGCCGATTTCTTTCAAAATTCTTACAGACCTCTAGGGGCTTGAGCCGAACATGCCCACCGAGTTTCGTTCCGATCGGACTTCGTTAATAGGTGCTCAAACCTCATTTGCCAATGGCGGCCATGTTTTTCGAGATACGCCAATATCCTTTTAGACATACATGGCCCCTTGGGTCAAGACACTGCATACCAAATTTCAAGTCATTCGGAAAAACGGTCAGGTGTCTATACGTTTTTTTTATTTTATAGCGCCACCATGAGGCCAATCGACGCAATTTTTTTACTGTGACCTCAAATTGACCTCCTACATATGTTTACCAAGTTTGGTGAAGATATCTCATTTCGTTCACGAGTTATAACAATTTTAGTAAAACTGACTCCGCCTCCTTCGAACATTTTGGCACCCCGTAGCAACCATGAATCGAAATTTCAACTTTTTTTCGATAATTATTTATATTCAGACTCCAGAGAACATTTCTGCACTGGTTTGGTTCCGATCGGACAAAAAACCACAGACTAGTTCGCAAAAGTAGGTTTTTGACAAAATTCAAAATGGCGGAAAAATTTGCCAACCGGAAATGAAATCGGAGATATACGTTTTGTCCGCCTTGATCCAAGGATTATAGTGATATAAGACACTTAAGTCTACGACAAACCGTCTAGGAGTTATTAGCGATTTTATACTTTTGCTTACTATAGCGCCACCTATTGGCCAATCGGGGTCATAATTTGATAACCTCTCCTCGATTTTTGTACTACCTTCTGGCAAAGTCTCAAGTCTCCAGCACTTACGGTTTGGGCTGCACGATGCGTTTTACGGCAGAATAATAATAATAAAAATCAGGACAATTACAATAGGGTTTCAGCACTTCGTGCTTGAACCCCTAATAATAATAAAAATCAGCACAATTACAATAGGGTTTCAGCACTTCGTGCTTGAACCCCTAATTAAAGCTGCAAGCAGCATTTATCGGGGTTCAAGCAATTAAGGCCTTTAAGGCCTTAAAGCACAAAAGCATCAAAAGTTATTAAGTTTTATTTAGCAAGCATGTAACCACTGACATCATAGATGGAAAAGATCATGTTCTAGCATGATTTATCATGATATACCACATTCTAAAATGATTTGACATAGTTCATCATGATTTATCATGGTTTACCATGATTTACCCTGTTCTAGCATAGTTTACCATGATTTACCATGTTCTAGCATGATATACCACGTTCTAGAATTATTTACCAGGATTCTTACATGATCTACCTTGATACACCACATTCTACTATTATTTACTATGACTTACCATGTTTCTAGCGTGATTTACCATGATTTACCACATTACTAGCAATTATGTGAAGTGTCAGTGCAAATGAAGTGATAAACACTGACAAAATATGATTGTGTTATAATAGTTATTGTTATACAAGTGAATCCAAAAGCACATGTGAAAAGACTTCATTAACTCTTCCGAGTCGCCGATCACACCGGCGTGATCAAATCACATGACAGGTTTAAGACGTTGAATTATAAAAACAAAGTCACGTCGAGCGCTGCCGTCCACTTCTGTCGAAAGTGCTGGCTTGAAACTCTATTCTGCTTTTTGTTTTGTGTTGCTAGACCAAGTAAAAACGGAGATATGATCATTTAAACTTTATATTAAAAAAATATTGAAAATATTGACGCATTCGTAAAAGAACGCACGATGGGATGCGACAGGCGTCGCATTTATTCCAATAACTTCGTCGGTTTTTGTCATAAAACAAAACGGAGAAAAATGTGTGAATCTGCTGACTCTGCTCTTCATGCTGCACATTTTACGGAGTGGAGGAGGAGCCAACTGTGCAAAGAAGTGAAATTGAAAGGCGCCGACGGGATATTGACGGAATAGACAGAAAGACAGAGATGTTATTGCTAGTTTTTGGAAGAGTTTGAGTAGATTTTGAGAGTAGTTTAGGAGTAGTGTAGATAGTTTAGGTATTTTTTGTGGCAGGAAAATTTTTGGTTGAACAAGCCCTCGACTTGTTCTACCAACTGGACGATGTTGTTTACAGTTCATCGACGGAATCAGAAAGTGGCTATGATGAGATTGACGACTCGGCTTTTGTGGTTCACAACGAGGGGTGAGACAAACTTTTAGCTTATTGTATATTATATTATCTGTGTGTGTGTGTGTGTGTGTGTCTCTGTCTGTCTGTATGTCTGTCTGTGTGTGTGTGTGTGTGTGTGTCTGTCTGTCTGTCTGTGCGTGTGTGTTTCTGTGTGTGTCTGTCTGTCTGTGTGTGTGTGTGTGTGTGTGTGTGTGTGTGTGTGTGTGTGTGTGTGTGTGTGTGGTTGTGTGAACAAGAATTTCATTGCCAATGATTGCTTCACTGTAATTGTTGTACATATGTGCCAATGAGCATCTTGAACTTTGATGTACAATCTTTAATCTTTTTGCGTGTGTCTTGACATGTACAGAGATGATGAGCAGCCTGGGTCATCTACCACTTCGACAACAAGCAGACAGAGGCCTACAAAGCATCTCTTTCCTATCTGGGTGGAAGGAAGAGTCAAACCAGTTCAAGATCTCCAGCAAAGTCAGGACAGCCACACCACAGCTCTGAGCCCTGGAAAACCGAGAGTGATCCTGATATTGATTTTGTATTCATTTTACCTTTTGTATGGTATATTTGCACTTTTTAGGAACACCTCTTACTCAAGCTCATGAAAGCCCTGTAATGTAGCTGTCTGTGTAATTGTACATTGTGTTTTGTAGAGTTTCTAAGCAAAAAAGAAAAGAAAAAAACCCTATTGCCACACCTGCTTTTTGCTGTATATAGTTTGATTTTATCTCAATTTTACCTTTTTTATGTTGTATTTGCACTATTTGGGAACCCTCATACTCTGGGAATGCAAGGCCTTAAATATAGCTCTCTGTATAATTGTGTGCATGAACTGTTTTAAAAAGTGGCAAAGCTAAAAAGAAAAAGAAAAAAGCCCATGGCTACACCTGCTTTTTTTTGTAAATCATATTTTTTTTGTATATAGCTTGATTATATCTGAATTGTACCTGTATATGTTGACATTTACAACTTGTGTTAACATTTTAAACCTTTTAAAATGCTTCATTGAGCATGTTTGTGTTTTTTGTAGTAAAAAACTATAATTTTTCTATTCGGATTTTGTGTTTTTTGTGTGATTTTGGGTCCAGTATGTTGATAAAGTACATCAAAGTGAAAAACTAATTGTCTGTTCATATAGGTGATGTTGTGCTGTGTAAAAAGTACTCAAAAACGGCCAAAATAGCCCAAGACTCCGAAGAGTTAATAAGTAGAATGGCCAGCAGAAGCCAGTAGAAGACCACTTATTGGCTCACTTTCACTTTAAACTTAATGATTTGCACCAGTTTTCTGCACTAAATCAAACCAGTTTTTCCATGTTAACTCAATAATGCATGCTTACACACACACACACACACAAATATGTTTTTTGGATATGTTATTGAGAAAATATATTTATTTGTCTATAGGCATTTCTTTGTGATCTAATAATATAAAACTATGTTACCAGTATAGGGCTGTAACGATTCCTCGATTATAGTAAAGTACTCGATTTAAAAAAATCCTTGATTGCAATTTACCCCTCGAGTAATTGGCAAAATACCGAAAGTGGTGCATTCCACAGACGAGAATCCAACAACCGCAGAATTACAGTTTTCTAGGACAACGCGATATTTAAAACCATTTACAGTCATAATATAGCATAGTGCCATTGTGAAATCACAAAGGCTGTGATTCAGTTAAATAAATATATCCTCTGTTTTTTGTTTGTTTGTTTTTTTCACAGAGAAGACGCTTCAATTACATGAGTGCAGATTAGCCTAACGTTACATGTTAAAATTACCTCAGCTCCGTCCACAGTAAACGCTGCTCCAAGCAAACTCAGTCTCTGCAGTGCTGTTTGTTTAGGTTTCCAATAACGTGCAAATATGGGAACGCAAGTCGGACGCAGTTTGTGTTTCATAGTTGCACTGTTATCATTTGTGGAGCACATCTGGGTTTCTCAAACTGCTGTTCATCGCGATTTCAAAATAAAAGTTTAAACATTGCGATTTCAAAATATAAGTTATCTTGCTCTGAGTTTGCATGTTTTGATGTGCACATGTTCTCGTTCAAGAAATTACAGTGACTGTAGCATTTCTATCGTACAGAAGTGGCCAAATATTGAAGGTTAAGTTGACATTTGAATTAATTGTTTGGACAATATTAAACAAGGATTTGATAATGCCAGGCTTAGTGTAACAACAACCAGGCCGCTGGCACCCTCTGCAGGCATTTGTTATTTATGTACATAAGTTATGTTTATATTAGTTTATATAATTCATTTTACATGGGTATATTTTAACAGTGTTCTTCAATAAAACCAATATAATTACTTACTTTGATACTTTACTTGAACCAATTATTGTTGCTTGTTATTATATATTTGTATTTTAAGTCATTTTAAAGGCTGTTGTTAACTTGAATCTATTTTTTACCACAATTTTTTTTTATCCGATTACTTGAATAGAATACTCGATTACTAAAATAATCGAAAGCTACAGCCCTATCATAATAAAAAGATTGCTTTTTAAAGCATTTGTTTGTTTCCCAATACTGAAAGCTAATGAAAAGGTAATGTGCAATTCTGCTGCTCCCTCAAGTGGACAAAAGTGGTATTATAGCAATTGAAGTGTTTGAATGAATGAGTGAATGAATGGGAATTTGGTTTTTCAGTTATATCTCGGTAACCAGAACGCGAAAAATTCTGAAACTCAGAGCATAGATAGTGCTCGAGTAGCCCTCGACGGAGGCCCGCGACGACACGTTTCGATCAAGAGCCTGGAGAGGACCTTACCATCAAAATTTGAACGTGCAACAACTTTCCGTTTTCGAGTTATTAGTGAATTTGTATTCGGGGGCGTGGCTTAAATGCTGTTTTACTTTCGTTTCATTTCATTCATTTACTTTCGTCCATTTCCATATCTCAGTGTGACACAATTGTCAAGTAATACTCCAATAGATGAGTTTTGACAAAATATGATTGAAAATGTTAAAATAATGATTTTATAAAGTCTAAATATGAATTATATGACAATATTAGGGAGCAGTATGATGAAATGGCAGCAGGGGGCAGTAAAATACCACTTATTGGCTTAATGACATGTTATATCATTTTTACCTTTTTGACTGTTATAGAGGCAAATTTTGTCTGATCTGTCTGAAATGTTTCATGCTTATTAAGAGTCATGAACATTATTATATGAAAATTATTTCATTTTGATCAAATTATTTCCTATGGAATTTTTCATAGGAAAAGACCATTCACAGCCAATACAGGCAATTTACCATAGGAAATATATGGTTTTAAAGCGTTTTAACAGTTATAGCGCTACCTTTGGTCCGATCTTTATACAAATTTCCAGGCTCCTTTAGCATGTTATGACAAATATGTGCATCAATTTTTGTGAAGTTCTGTGTTTTCGTTTAGGATTTATAGGCTTTTGAGTGCATTTTGCCACGCCCATTTTCTTTATAACCCTATATACCCATGCGAAAAATGCAAAAGTTCAACTTTTTTTTGATAATTATTTATCTAGAGAGTCCATAGAATTGTCTTAGACTCGTTTGGTTCCGATCGGGCGAAAAACCTAGGACTAGTTCGCAAAAGTAGGTTTTTGACATAATTACGAATATTTAATGAACAGTTTGATTGACAGCAATGGTTCTTGAGGCAAAGTTGTTCTCCATGAGAAGGTCTATCAAATGATATGCATATTGTGTGGATATTTGTAACACCACGTGATTACGGAGCTGTAAAACTCGTTAGCGCCAACTAGTGGCCGATTTCTTTCAAAATTCTTACAGACCTCTAGGACCATGAGTCGAACATGCCTACCGAGTTTTGTTCCGATCAGCCTCCGTTAACCTTGTCTAATAGGTGCTCAAATTTCATTGGCCGATGGCGGCCATGTTTTTTGAGATATGCCAATGTCCTCAAAGACATACATGGCACCTTGGACCAAGACACTGCATACCAATTTTCAAGTCAATCGGACTAACGGTCAGGTCGTCATAGCCCTTTTCATGTTTTTTTCATGTTATAGCGCCACCTAGTGTTCAATCGTCGCGATTTTTTTACTGTGACCCAAGATTGAACTCCTACACATGTGGACCGAGTTTGGTGAAGATACCTCATTTACATCTTGAGTTATAGCCCTTTTAGTAAAATAGGCTCCTCCCACAACAATATTTTTGCGCCCCCTAGCGACCGTGAATCGAAATTTCAACTTTTTTTCGATAATTATTGATATTCAGACTCCAGAGAACATTTCTGCACTGGTTTGGTTCCGATCGGACGAAAAACCTAGGACTAGTTCGCAAAAGTAGGTTTTTGACAAAATTCAAAATGGCGGAAAAATTTGCATACCGGAAATGAAATCGGAGATATACGTTTTGTTCTTCAGGGTTCCAGCTTTCCAATGATATAAGACACTTGAGTCTACGACATATGGTCTAGGAGTTATGAGCAGTTTCGCGCTTTTGGTCGCTATAGCGCCACCTATAGGCCAATCGAGGTCATAATTTGATGACCTCTCCTCGATTTTTATACTACCATTTGGCAAAGTTTCAAGGTTCCAGGTCTTACGGTTTGGGCTGCACGATGCGTTTTACGGCAGAAGAAAAATAATAAAAATTAAAGCTGCAAGCAGCATTTATCGGGGTTCAAGCAGTTAAGGCGTTTAAGGTTTTTAAGCACAAAAGCATCAAAAGTTATTAAGATTTATTTAGCAAGCATGTAACCACTGACATAATAGATGGAAAAGACCATTTACAGCCAATACAGGCAATTTGCCATGGGATATATATGGTTTTAAAGCTTTTTAACAGTTATAGCGCCACCTATGGTCCGATCTCCATAAAATTGTTTACTGTGACCTCAAATTGAACCCATACACATGTGTACTGAGTTTGGTGAAGATATCTCATTTACTTCTTGAGTTATAGCCATTTGAGTAAAATAGGCTCCTCCCACAACGATTTGCCACATTCTAGAATTATTTAATATGATTCTAGCATGATTTACTATCATATACCATGTTCCAGAATGATTTATTAGGATTCTAGCATGATTTACCTTGATACACCTCATTTCAGTATTATTTACTATGATTTACAATGTTTCTAGCATGATTAACCACATTACTAGCAATTATGTGAAGTGTCAGTGCAAATGAGGTGATGAACACTGACAAAATATTATTGTGTTATAATAGTTAGTTATATACGTGATTTTTAGTGTGTGTCCAAGTATGAATGCAAAAGCACATGTAAAATATTTCATTATTAAGTAGAATGGCCAGCAGAGGGCACTAGAAGACCACTTATTGGCTCACTTTCACTTTAAACCAGTTTTCTGCACTAAAGCAAACCAGTTTTTCCATGTTAACTCAATGCATGCTTACACACACACACACACACACACACACACACACACATACACACACAGCATAGTTAACCATGGTTTACCATGATATACCACGTTCTAGTATTATTTACCAGGAGATAAACGACAATCTAGTATTATTTACTTTGATTTACCATGTTTCTAGCCTGATTTATCACATTACTAGCAATTATTTGAAGTGTCAGTGCAAATAAAGTGATTAACACTGACAAAATATGATTGTGTTATAATAGTTATTGCTATATAAGTGATTTTTTTAGTGTGTATTCAAGTATGAATGCAAGCACATGTTGAAATATTTCATTAATAAGTAGAATGGCCAGCAGAGGGCAGTAGAAGACCACTTATTGGCTCACTTTCACTTTAAACCAGTTTTCTGCACTAAAGCAAACCAGTTTATCCATGTTAACTCAATGCATGCTTACACACACACACACACACACACACACACACACACACACACACACACACACAAATGTTTCAGTGATATTGGTGTCACATTCACCTTCATCACATTCACCTTCTGTCTTCATCACATTCACCATCTGTCGTCATCACCTGCACCTGCTCCTCATCACCCTCCTCATCATCACCTGCTCCTCATCATCATAACCGTCACCTGTTGTCCTTGTCTTGATCTGTGTATTTAAGTTCCCCTCTCATCCATTATCATTGTCGGTTATTGTTTGTGCACTAGCACTCTGTTATGTTTGTTTTCATGTTGGAAAATAAAACCTTTGTTATATTTGTACCACACACACACACACACACACACACACACACACACACACACACACACACACACACACACACCATCATTTATCATGATTTACCATGGCTGATACCAATACCAATATGAGAAAATGACTATTTTAAACAGCAGGGGGCAGTAAAATACCACTTATTGGCTTAACATGCCATTAATTCATATCATTTTCACCTTTTTAACTGTTATAGAGGCAAATTTTGTCCGATCTGTCTGAAAATTTTCATGCTTGTTCAGGGTGATATTTCACATGTTCTGACTTGTTTTTAAGAAGGTCTGAGCATTGATTAAAGAGATATAGGCTTTCGGGGACACTTGGTAAAGGCCAGATTTTGAAGTGAACCTATTATAGCTATCCAAATGAAGTAGTTCAACTTTTTCTGACAATTATTGATCTAGTGAGTCCAGAGAATTGTATTGCACTAGTTTTGAACATTATGATATGAAAATTATATGATCAGAGATGGAAAAGACCATTTACAGCCAATACAGGCAGTTTACCATAGGAAATATATGATTTTAAAGCTTTTTAACAGTTATAGCGCCACCTATCGTCCGATCTCCATAGAATTTATTTATTTATTGTTAATGATGTTATGTCACATATGCTGACCAATTTTTGTGAAGTTCTGAGTTTTTATTTAGGATTTATAGGCTTTTTAATGTATTTTGACACGCCCATTTTATAAATTACCCTATTACAGCCATCCAAATGCAAAAGTTCAACTTTTTTTTGATAATTATTGATCTAGAGAGTCCAGAGAATTGTCCTAGACTGGTCTGGTTCCGATCGGGCAAAAAACCTAGGACTAGTTCGCAA
The DNA here is from genome assembly GCF_949319135.1 of Squalius cephalus. Lineage (NCBI taxonomy): Eukaryota > Metazoa > Chordata > Actinopteri > Cypriniformes > Leuciscidae > Squalius > Squalius cephalus. Next base: position 12,388,009 of record NC_137143.1, read on the forward strand.
AAGTAGGTTTTTAACATATTAATGAATAATTAATGAACAGTTTGATTGACAGCAATGGTTCTTGAGGCAAAGTTGTTCAGGATGAGGAGATCTATCAAATGATATGCATATTGTGTGGATATTTGTAACACCACGTGATTACAGAGCCGTAAAACTCGTTAGCGCCAACTAGTGGCCGATTTCTTTCAAAATTCTTACAGACCTTTAGGGCCATGAGCCGAACATGCCCATTGAGTTTCGTTCCGATCGGCCTCCGTTAACCTTGTCTAATAGGTGCTCAAACTTCGTTGGCCGATGGCGGCCATGTTTTTTGAGATACGCCAATGTCCTCATACACATACATGGCACCTTGGACCAAGACACTGCATACCAATTTTCAAGTCAATCGGACTAATGGTCAGGTGGTTATAACCTGTTTTATGTTTTTTTCATTTTATAGCGCCACCATGAGGCCAATCGTCGCGATTTTTTTACTGTGACCCCAGAGTAAGCTCATACACAAGTGTACCAAGTTTGGTGAAGATACCTCATTTACATCGGGAGTTATAGCCATTTTAGTAAAATAGGCCCCTCCCACAACGTACGTTTTGGCGCCCCTTAGCGACCGTGAATCGAAATTTCCACTTTTTTTCGATAATTATTGATATTCAGTCTCCAGAGAACATTTCTGCACTAGTTTGGTTCCAATCGGGCAAAAAACCAGGGACTAGTTCGCAAAAGTAGATTTTTGACAAAATTCAAAATGGCGGAAAATCTATCATGGCGGAAATGAAATCGGAGATATACGTTTTGTTCGTCAGGCGTCCAGCTTTCCAATGATATAACACACTTGAGTCTACGACATACGGTCTAGGAGTTATGAGCAGTTTCGCGCTTTTGGTCGCTATAGCGCCACCTATGGGCCAATCGGGGTCATAATCTCTGAACCTCTCCTCGATTTTTGTACTACCATCTGTCAAAGTTTCAAAGTTCCAGCTCTTACGGTTTGGGCTGCACGATGCGTTTTACGGCGGAATAATAATAATAATAATAATAATAATTAAAGCTGCAAGCAGCATTTATCGGGGTTCAAGCATTTAAGGCCTTTAAGGCATTTAAGCATTCAAGACATTAAGATTTATTTAGAAAGCTTTTAACCACTGAAATAATAGATTGAAAAGTCCATTTACAGCCAATACAGGCAATTTACCATTGCTTTTTAACAGTTATAGCGCCAACTATCATCCGATCTACATACAATTTTGCATGCTTATTTAGAATGTTATGGCACATATGCTCACCAATTTTCGTGATGTTCTGAGTTTTTGTTTAGGATTTATAGGCTTTTGTTTGCATTTTGCCACGCCCATTTTCTTTGTGACCCAATTATACCCATGCGAAAAATGCAAAAGTTCAACTTTTTTTGATAATTATTGATCTAAAGAGTCCAGAGAATTGTCCTAGTCTCGTTTGGTTCCGATCGGGCAAAAAACCAGGGACTAGTTCGCAAAAGTAGGTTTTTAACATATTCGTGAATAATTAATAAACTGTTTGATTGACAGCAATGGTTCTAGAGGCAAAGTTGTTCAGCATGAGCAGGTCTATCAAATGATATGCATTTTGTGATGATAAGTGTAACACCACGTGATTACAGAGCCATAAAACTCGTTAGCGCCAACTAGTGGCCGATTTCTTTCAAAATTCTTACAGACCTCTAGGGCCATGAGTCGAACATGCCCACCGAGTTTTGTTCCGATCGGACTCCGTTAACCTTGTCTAATAGGTGCTCAAACTTCATTGGCCGATGGCGGCCATGTTTTTTGAGATACACTAATGTCCTCATAGATATACATGACAGCTTGGACCAAGACACTGCATACCAATTTTCAAGTCAATCGGACTAACGGTCAGGTGGTTACAGCCTGATTTATGTTTTTTTCATGTTATAGCGCCACCATGTGGCCAATCGCCGCAATCTTTTTACTATGACCTCAGATTGACCTCTTACACAGGTGTACCGAGTTTGGTGAATATACCTCATTTACTTCTGGAGTTATAGCCATTTTAGTAAAATAGGCTCCGCCTTCTTCAAACATTTTGGCGCCCCTTAGCGACCGTCAATCGAAATTTCAACTTTTTTTCGATAATTATTGATATTCTGACTCCAGAGAACATTTCTGCACTGGTTTGGTTCCGATCGGACACAAAACCAGGGACTAGTTCGCAAAAGTAGGTTTTGGACATAATTCAAAATGGCGGAAAATTTGCATACCGGAAATGAAATCCTTGAGGCCTTTTTTGTTCGGCTTGACCCAAGGATTCCAATGATATAAGACACTTGAGTCTGTGACAAACGGTTAATGAGATTTAAGCAAAAATATGATTTTTTATTGTTTTTTGCACTGTAGCGCCACCTATGGGCCAATCGGGGTCATATTTTGATAACCTCTCCTCGATTTTTGTACTACCATCTGGCAAAGTTTCAAGTCTCTAGCACTTACGGTTTGGGCTGCACGATGCGTTTTACGGCAGAAGAAAAATAATAATAATAAAAATCAGTACAATTACAATAGGGTTTCAGCACTTCGTGCTTGAACCCCTAATAATAAAAATCAGCACAATTACAATAGGGTTTCAGCACTTCGTGCTTGAACCCCTAATCAGCACAATTACAATAGGGTTTCAGCACTTCGTGCTTGAACCCCTAATAAAAATCCTTACAATAACAATAGGGTTTCAGCACTTCGTGCTTGAACCCCTAATTAAAGCTGCAAGCAGCATTTATCGGGGTTCAAGCATTTAAGGCCTTTAAGCACATAAGCATTTAAGACATTACGTTTTATTTAACAAGCTTTTAACCACTGAAATTATAGATGGAAAAATCCATTTACAGCCAATATAGGCAATTTACCATAGGAAATATGTAGTTTTCAAACCTTTTTGCCAGTTATAGCGCCACCTATGGTCCGATCTACATGAAATTTTGCATGCTTGTTTAGAATGTTATGGCACATATGCTCACCCATTTTCGTGAAGTTCTGAGTTTTCGTTTAGGATTTATAGGCTTCTGAGTGCATTTTGCCACGCCCATTTTCTTTATGACCCAATTATACCCATGCGAAAAATGCAAAAGTTCAACTTTTTTTCGATAATTATTGATCTAGAGAGTCCAGAGAATTGTCCTAGACTGGTCTGGTTCTGATCGGGCGAAAAACCAGGGACTAGTTCGCAAAAGTAGGTTTTTAACATATTCATGAATATTTAATGAACAGTTTGATTGACAGTGATGGTTCTTGAGGCAAAGTTGTTCAGCATGAGCAGATCTATCAGATGATATGCATTTTGTGATGATAAGTGTAACACCACGTGATTACAGAGCCTTAAAACTCGTTAGCGCCAACTAGTGGCCGATTTCTTTCAAAATTCTTACAGACCTCTAGGGGCTTGAGCCGAACATGCCCATCGAGTTTCGCTCCGATCGGACTTCGTTAACGGTGCTCAAACCTCATTGGCCAATGGCGGCCATGTTTTTCGAGATACGCCAATATCCTTTTAGACATACATGGCCCCTTGGGCCAAGACACTGCATACCAAATTTCAAGTCATTCGGAAAAACGGTCAGTTGTCTATATGTTTTTATTTGTTTTATAGCGCCACCATGTGGCCAATCGACGCAATTTTTTTACTGTGACCTCAGATTGACCTCTTACACATGTGTACCAAGTTTGGTGAAGTTTACTTAATTACTTCTTGAGTTATAGCCATTTTAGTAAAATAGGCTCCTCCCACAACGTTAATTTTGCACCCCCTAGCGACCGTTAATCGAAATTTCAACTTTTTTTCGATAATTATTGATCTTCAGACTCCAGAGAACAATTCCGCACTGGTTTGGTTGCGATCGGGCGAAAAACCAGGGACTAGTTCGCAAAAGTAGGTTTTTGACAAAATTCAAAATGGCGAAAAATCTATCATGGCGGAAATGAAATCGGAGATATACGTTTTTTTCTTCAGGAGCTCTGGATTTCAATGATATAAGACACTTGAAGCTACGCCTTACGGTCTGGGAGTTCTGAGCAGTTTTGCGCTTTTGATTGCTATAGCGCCACCTATGGGCCGATTGGGCTGAGTCCGTGTATCTGAGTAGCGAGCAATAGTACTACCATCTGGCAAAGTTTCAAGTCTCTAGGTCTTACGGTTTGGGCTGCACGATGCGTTTTATGGCGGAAAAATAATAATAATAATTAAAGCTGCAAGCAGCATTTATCGGGGTTCAAGCATTTAAGGCCTTTAAGCACATAAGCATTTAAGACATTACGTTTTATTTAACAAGCTTTTAACCACTGAAATTATAGATGGAAAAATCCATTTACAGCCAATATAGGCAATTTACCATAGGAAATATGTAGTTTTCAAACCTTTTTGCCAGTTATAGCGCCACCTATGGTCCGATCTACATGAAATTTTGCATGCTTGTTTAGAATGTTATGGCACATATGCTCACCCATTTTCGTGAAGTTCTGAGTTTTCGTTTAGGATTTATAGGCTTCTGAGTGCATTTTGCCACGCCCATTTTCTTTATGACCCAATTATACCCATGCGAAAAATGCAAAAGTTCAACTTTTTTTCGATAATTATTGATCTAGAGAGTCCAGAGAATTGTCCTAGACTGGTCTGGTTCTGATCGGGCGAAAAACCAGGGACTAGTTCGCAAAAGTAGGTTTTTAACATATTCATGAATATTTAATGAACAGTTTGATTGACAGTGATGGTTCTTGAGGCAAAGTTGTTCAGCATGAGCAGATCTATCAGATGATATGCATTTTGTGATGATAAGTGTAACACCACGTGATTACAGAGCCTTAAAACTCGTTAGCGCCAACTAGTGGCCGATTTCTTTCAAAATTCTTACAGACCTCTAGGGGCTTGAGCCGAACATGCCCATCGAGTTTCGCTCCGATCGGACTTCGTTAACGGTGCTCAAACCTCATTGGCCAATGGCGGCCATGTTTTTCGAGATACGCCAATATCCTTTTAGACATACATGGCCCCTTGGGCCAAGACACTGCATACCAAATTTCAAGTCATTCGGAAAAACGGTCAGTTGTCTATATGTTTTTATTTGTTTTATAGCGCCACCATGTGGCCAATCGACGCAATTTTTTTACTGTGACCTCAGATTGACCTCTTACACATGTGTACCAAGTTTGGTGAAGTTTACTTAATTACTTCTTGAGTTATAGCCATTTTAGTAAAATAGGCTCCTCCCACAACGTTAATTTTGCACCCCCTAGCGACCATTAATCGAAATTTCAACTTTTTTTCGATAATTATTGATCTTCAGACTCCAGAGAACAATTCCGCACTGGTTTGGTTCCGATCGGGCGAAAAACCAGGGACTAGTTCGCAAAAGTAGGTTTTTGACAAAATTCAAAATGGCGAAAAATCTATCATGGCGGAAATGAAATCGGAGATATACGTTTTTTTCTTCAGGAGCTCTGGATTTCAATGATATAAGACACTTGAAGCTACGCCTTACGGTCTGGGAGTTCTGAGCAGTTTTGCGCTTTTGATTGCTATAGCGCCACCTATGGGCCGATTGGGCTGAGTCCGTGTATCTGAGTAGCGAGCAATAGTACTACCATCTGGCAAAGTTTCAAGTCTCTAGGTCTTACGGTTTGGGCTGCACGATGCGTTTTATGGCGGAAAAAAAATAATAATAAAAATCAGGACGATTACAATAGGGTTTCAGCACTTCGTGCTTGAACCCCTAAAAATCAGGACGATTACAATAGGGTTTCAGCACTTCGTGCTTGAACCCCTAATAAAAATCAGTACAATTACAATAGGGTTTCAGCACTTCGTGCTTGAACCCCTAATAATAATAATAATAATAAAAATCAGCACAATTACAATAGGGTTTCAGCACTTCGTGCTTGAACCCCTAAAAATCAGTACAATTACAATAGGGTTTCAGCACTTCGTGCTTGAACCCCTAATTAAAGCTGCAAGCAGCATTTATCGGGGTTCAAGCAGTTAAGGCCTTTAAGCACAAAAGCATCAAAAGTGATTAAGTTTTATTTAGCAAGCATGTAACTACTGACATAATAGATGGAAAAGACCATTTACAGGAAATACCATAGGAAATATATGGTTTTAAAGGTTTTTAGCAGTTATAGCGCCACCTATCGTCCGATCTCCATAAAAATTGGCATGCTTGTTAATGATGTTATGTCACATATGCTCACCAATTTTTGTGAAGTTCTGAGTTTTCATTTAGGATTTATAGGCTTTTTTGTGTTTTTTTGCCACGCCCCTTTTCTAAATGACCCTATTACAGCCATCTACATGCAAAAGTTCACCTTTTTTTTTGATAATTATTGATCTAGAGTGTCCAAAGAATTGTCCTAGACTGGTCTGGTTTCGATTGGGCGAAAAACCTAGGACTAGTTTGCAAAAGTAGGTTTTTAACATAATTACAAATATTTAATAAACAGTTTAATTGACAGCAATAGTTCTTGAGGCAAAGTTGTTCAACTTGAGCAGGTCTATCAGATGATATGCATTTTGTGACGATAAGTGTAACAGCACGTGATTACAGAGCCATAAAACTCGTTAGCGCCAACTAGTGGCCGATTTCTTTCAAAACTCTTACAGACCTCTAAGACCATGAGTCGAACATGCCCATCGAGTTTCGTTCCGATCAGCCTCCATTAACTTTGTCTAATAGGTGCTCAAATTTCATTGGTCGATGGCGGCCATGTTTTTCAAGATAAGCCAATGTCCTCATAGACATACATGCCACCTTGGACCAAGACACTGCATACCAATTTTCAAGTCAATCGGACTAACGGTCAGGTGGTCATAGCCCTTTTCATGTTTTTTTCATGTTATAGCGCCACCTAGTGATCAATCGTCACGATTTTTTTACTGTGACCCCAGATTGAACTCATACACATGTGCACCAAGTTTGGTGAAGATATCTCATTTCCTTTTCGAGTTATAGCCATTTTAGTAAAATAGGCTCCTCCCACAACATTAATTTATCACCCCCTAGCGACCATTAATCGAAATTTCAACTTTTTTTCGATAATTATTGATCTTCAGACTCCAGAGAACAATTCCGCACTGGTTTGGTTCCGATCGGGCGAAAAACCAGGGACTAGTTCGCAAAAGTAGGTTTTTGACAAAATTCAAAATGGCGAAAAATCTATCATGGCGGAAATGAAATCGGAGATATACGTTTTTTTCTTCAGGAGCTCTGGATTTCAATGATATAAGACACTTGAAGCTACGCCTTACGGTCTGGGAGTTCTGAGCAGTTTTGCGCTTTTGATTGCTATAGCGCCACCTATGGGCCGATTGGGCTGAGTCCGTGTATCTGAGTAGCGAGCAATAGTACTACCATCTGGCAAAGTTTCAAGTCTCGACTAGGTCTTACGGTTTGGGCTGCACGATGCGTTTTATGGCGGAAAAATAATAATAATAAAAATCAGGACGATTACAATAGGGTTTCAGCACTTCGTGCTTGAACCCCTAATTAAAGCTGCAAGCAGCATTTATCGGGGTTCAAGCTATTAAGGCCTTTAAGGGGTTTTAAGCACAAAAGCATCAAAAGTTATCAGGTTTTATTTAGCATGTAACCACTGACATAATAGATGGAAAAGACCATTTACAGCCAATACAGGCAATGTACCATAGGAAATATATGGTTTTAAAGCTTTTTAACAGTTATAGCGCCACCTATTGTCCGATCTCCATAAAATTTGGAATGCTTGTTAATGATGTTATGTCACATATGCTCACCGATTTTTGTGAAGTTCTGAGTTTTCATTTAGGATTTATAGGATTTTTAATGTATTTTGCCACGCCCATTTTATAAATGACCCTATTAGAGCCATCCAAATGCAAAATTTCAACTTTTTTTTGATAGTTTTTGATCTAGAGAGTCCAGAGAATTGTCCTAGACTGGTCTGGTTCCGATCGGGCGAAAAACCTAGGACTAGTTCGCAAAAGTAGGTTTTTAACATGTTTGCGAATATTTAATGAACGGTTTGATTGACAGCAATGGTTCTTGAGGCAAAGTTGTTCAGGATGAGGAGATCTATCAAATGATATGCATATTGTGTGGATATTTGTAACACCACGTGATTACAGAGCCTTAAAACTCGTTAGCACCAACTAGTGGCCGATTTCTTTCAAAATTCTTACAGACCTCTAGGGCCTTGAGTCGAACATGCCCATCGAGTTTCGTTCCGATCGGCCTCCGTTAACCTTGTCTAATAGGTGCTCAAATTTCATTGGCCGATGGCGGCCATGTTTTTTGAGATACGCCAATGTCCTCATACACATACATGGCACCTTGGACCAAGACACTGCATACCAATTTTCAAGTCAATCGGACTAACGGTCAGGTGGTTATAGCCTGTTTTATGTTTTTTTCATGTTATAGCGCCACCATGCGGTCAATCGCCGCGGTTTTTTTACTGTGACCTCAGATTGACCTCTTACACATGTGTACCAAGTTTGGTGAAGATACCTCATTTACTTCTGGAGTTATAGCCATTTTAGTAAAATAGGCCCCGCCCACAACGTACGTTTTGGCGGCCCTTAGCGTCCGTGAATCGAAATTTCAACTTTTTTTCGATAGTTTTTGATATTCAGACTCTAGAGAACATTTCTGCACTGGTTTGGTTCCGATCGGGCGAAAAACCTAGGACTAGTTCGCAAAAGTATGTTTTTGACAAAATTCAAAATGGCGGAAAATCTATCATGGCGGAAATGAAATCGGAGATATACGTTTTGTTCGTCAGGCGTCCAGCTTTCCAATGATATAAGACACTTGAGTCTACGTCATACGGTCTAGTAGTTATGAGCAGTTTTGCGCTTTTGGTTGCTATAGCGCCACCTATGGGCCAATCGGGGTCATACTTTTATAGGTTCTCCCCAAATTGAGGACTACCATTTGGCCAAGTTTCAAGGTTCCAGCTCTTACGGTTTGGTCTGCACAATGCGTTTTAGGGGAAAATAATAATAATAATAATAATTAAAGCTGCAAGCAGCATTTATCGGGGTTCAAGCTATTAAGGCCTTTAAGGGTTTTTAAGCACAAAAGCATCAAAAGTTATCAGGTTTTATTTAGCAAGCATGTAACCACTGACATAATAGATGGAAAAGACCATTTACAGCCAATACAGGCAATGTACCATAGGAAATATATGGTTTTAAAGCTTTTTAACAGTTATAGCGCCACCTATGGTCCGATCTCCATAAAATTTGGCATGCTTGTTAATGATGTTATGTCACATATGCTCACCAATTTTTGTGAGGTTCTGAGTTTTCATTTAGGATTTATAGGCTTTTTAGTGTATTTTGCTACGCCCATTTTATAAATGACCCTATTACAGCCATCCAAATGCAAAAGTTTAACTTTTTTTTGATAGTTTTTGATCTAGAGAGTCCAGAGAATTGTCCTAGACTGGTCTGGTTCCAATCGTGCGAAAAACCTAGGACTAGTTCGCAAAAGTAGGTTTTTAACATGTTTGCAAATATTTAATGAACGGTTTGATTGACAGCAATGGTCCTTGAGGCAAAGTTGTTCAGGATGAGGAGATCTATCAAATGATATGCATATTGTGTGGATATTTGTAACACCACGTGATTACAGAGCTGTAAAACTCGTTAGCGCCAACTAGTGGCCGATTTCTTTCAAAATTGTTACAGACCTCTATGGCCTTGAGTCGAACATGCCCATCGAGTTTCGTTCCGATCGGCCTCCGTTAACCTTGTCTAATAGGTGCTCAAACTTCATTGGCCGATGGTGGCCATGTTTTTCGAGATACGCCAATGTCCTCATACACATACATGGCACCTTGGACCAAGACACTGCATGCCAATTTTCAAGTCAATCGGACTAATGGTCAGGTGGTTATAGCCTGTTTTATGTTTTTTTCATGTTATAGCGCCACCATGTGGCCAATTGCCGCGGTTTTTTTACTGTGACCTCAGATTGACCTCTTACACATGTGTACCAAGTTTGGTGAAGATACCTCATTTACTTCTGGAGTTATAGCCATTTTAGTAAAATAGGCCCCTCCCACAACGAACGTTTTGGCGGCCTTACCGTCCGTGAGTCGAAATTTCAACTTTTTTTCGATAGTTTTTGATAATCAGACTCTAGAGAACATTTCTGCACTGGTTTGGTTCCGATCGGGCGAAAAACCTAGGACTAGTTCGCAAAAGTATGTTTTTGACAAAATTCAAAATGGCGGAAAATCTATCATGGCGGAAATGAAATCGGAGATATACGTTTTGTTCGTCAGGCGTCCAGCTTTCCAATGATATAAGACACTTGAGTCTACGTCATACGGTCTAGTAGTTATGAGCAGTTTCGCACTTTTGGTTGCTATAGCGCCACCTATGGGCCAATCGGGGTCATACTTTGATAGGTTCTCCCCAAATTGAGGACTACCATTTGGCCAAGTTTCAAGGTTCCAGCTCTTACGGTTTGGTCTGCACGATGCGTTTTAGGGGAAAATAATAATAATAATAATAATAATAATAATAATTAAAGCTGCAAGCAGCATTTATCGGGGTTCAAGCTATTAAGGCCTTTAAGGGGTTTTAAGCACAAAAGCATCAAAAGTTATCAGGTTTTATTTAGCATGTAACCACTGACATAATAGATGGAAAAGACCATTTACAGCCAATACAGGCAATGTACCATAGGAAATATATGGTTTTAAAGCTTTTTAACAGTTATAGCGCCACCTATTGTCCGATCTCCATAAAATTTGGAATGCTTGTTAATGATGTTATGTCACATATGCTCACCGATTTTTGTGAAGTTCTGAGTTTTCATTTAGGATTTATAGGATTTTTAATGTATTTTGCCACGCCCATTTTATAAATGACCCTATTAGAGCCATCCAAATGCAAAATTTAAACTTTTTTTTGATAGTTTTTGATCTAGAGAGTCCAGAGAATTGTCCTAGACTGGTCTGGTTCCGATCGGGCGAAAAACCTAGGACTAGTTCGCAAAAGTAGGTTTTTAACATGTTTGCGAATATTTAATGAACGGTTTGATTGACAGCAATGGTTCTTGAGGCAAAGTTGTTCAGGATGAGGAGATCTATCAAATGATATGCATATTGTGTGGATATTTGTAACACCACGTGATTACAGAGCCTTAAAACTCGTTAGCACCAACTAGTGGCCGATTTCTTTCAAAATTCTTACAGACCTCTAGGGCCTTGAGTCGAACATGCCCATCGAGTTTCGTTCCGATCGGCCTCCGTTAACCTTGTCTAATAGGTGCTCAAATTTCATTGGCCGATGGCGGCCATGTTTTTTGAGATACGCCAATGTCCTCATACACATACATGGCACCTTGGACCAAGACACTGCATACCAATTTTCAAGTCAATCGGACTAACGGTCAGGTGGTTATAGCCTGTTTTATGTTTTTTTCATGTTATAGCGCCACCATGTGGTCAATCGCCGCGGTTTTTTTACTGTGACCTCAGATTGACCTCTTACACATGTGTACCAAGTTTGGTGAAGATACCTCATTTACTTCTGGAGTTATAGCCATTTTAGTAAAATAGGCCCCGCCCACAACGTACGTTTTGGCGGCCCTTAGCGTCCGTGAATCGAAATTTCAACTTTTTTTCGATAGTTTTTGATATTCAGACTCTAGAGAACATTTCTGAACTGGTTTGGTTCCGATCGGGCGAAAAACCTAGGACTAGTTCGCAAAAGTATGTTTTTGACAAAATTCAAAATGGCGGAAAATCTATCATGGCGGAAATGAAATCGGAGATATACGTTTTGTTCGTCAGGCGTCCAGCTTTCCAATGATATAAGACACTTGAGTCTACGTCATACGGTCTAGTAGTTATGAGCAGTTTTGCGCTTTTGGTTGCTATAGCGCCACCTATGGGCCAATCGGGGTCATACTTTTATAGGTTCTCCCCAAATTGAGGACTACCATTTGGCCAAGTTTCAAGGTTCCAGCTCTTACGGTTTGGTCTGCACAATGCGTTTTAGGGGAAAATAATAATAATAATAATAATAATAATAATAAAAATCAGTACAATTACAATAGGGTTTCAGCACTTCGTGCTTGAACCCCTAAAAATCAGTACAATTACAATAGGGTTTCAGCACTTCGTGCTTGAACCCCTAATTAAAGCTGCAAGCAGCATTTATCGGGGTTCAAGCAATTAAGGCCTTTAAGGCCTCAAAGCACAAAAGCATAAAAAGTTATTAAGTTTTATTTAGCAAGCATTTAACCACTGACATCATAGATGGAAAAGATCATGTTCTAGCATGATTTACCATGATCTACCACATTCTAAAATTATTTACCATAGTTCATCATGATTTATTATGGTTTACCATGATTTACCCTGTTCTAGCATAGTTTACCATGATTTACCATGTTCTAGCATGATAAACCACGTTCTAGAAAGATTTAACAGGATTCTTACTGATTTACCTTAATACACCACATTCTACTATTATTTACTATGACTTACCATGTTTCTAGCGTGATTTACCATGATTTACCACATTACTAGCAATTATGTGAAGTGTCAGTGCAAATGAAGTGATAAACACTGACAAAATATGATTGTGTTATAATAGTTATTGTTATACAAGTGATTTTTTTAGTGTCTACCCTAAATATGAATTAATCCAAAAGCACATGTGAAAAGACTTCATTAATAAGTAGAATGGCCAGCAGAAGCCAGTAGAAGACCACTTATTGGCTCACTTTCACTTTAAACTTAATGATTTGCACCAGTTTTCTGCACTAAATCAAACCAGTTTTTCCATGTCAACTCAATAATGCATGCTCACACACACACACACACACACACACGCACACACACACACACGCACACACACACACACACACACACACGTTTTTTGGATATGCTATTGAGAAAATATATTTATTTATTTGTCTATAGGCATTTCTTTGTGATCTAATAATATAAAACTATGTTACCAGTATAGGGCTGTAACGATTCCTCAATTATAGTCAAGTACTCGATTTAAAAAAATCCTTGATTGCAATTTACCCCTAGAGTAATTGGCAAAATACCAAAAGTGGTGCATTCCACAGACGAGAATCAAACAACCGCAGAATTACAGTTTTCTAGGACAACGCGATATTTAAAACCATTTACAGTCATAGTATAGCATAGTGCCATTGTGAAATCACAAAGTCTGTGATTCAGTTAAATAAATATATCTTCTGTTTTTTGCTTGTTTGTTTTTTTTTTCACACAGAAGACACATGGGTGCAGATTAGCCTACATGTTAAAATTACCTCAGCTCCATCCACAGTAAACGCTGCTCCAAGCAAACTCAGTCTCTGCAGTGCTGTTTGTTTAGGTTTCCAATAACGTGCAAATATGGGAACGCAAGTCGGACGCAATTTGTGTTTCATAGTTGCACTGTTATCATTTGTGGAGCACATCTGGGTTTCTCAAACTGCTGTCCATCGCGATTTCAAAATAAAAGTTTAAACTCTTGCTCTGAATTTGCATGTTTTGATGTGCACATGTTCTCGTTCAAGAAATTACAGTGACTGTAGCATTTCTATCGTACAGAAGTGGTCAAATATTAAAGTTTAAGTTGACATTTGAATTAGTTGTTTGGACAATATTAAACAAGGATTTGATAATGCCAGGCTTAGTGTAACAACAACCAGGCAGCTGGCGCCCTCTGCAGGCATTTGTTATTTATGTACATAAGTTATGTTTATATTAGTTTATATAATTTATTTTACATGGGTATATTTTAACAGTGTTCTTCAATAAAACCAATATAATTACTTACATTGATACTTTACTTGAACCAATTATTGTTGCTTGTTATTATATATTTCTATTTTAAGTCATTTTAAAGGCTGTTGTTAACTTGAATCTATTTTTTACCACAATTTTTTTTATCCGATTACTTGAATAGAATACTAAAATACTAAATACTAAAATACTAAAATAATCGATAGCTACAGCCCTATCATAATAAAAAAGATTGCTTTTTAAAGCATTTGTTTGTTTCCCAATACTGAAAGCTAATGAAAAGGTAATGTGCAATCCTGCTGCTCCCTCGAGTGGACAAAAGTGGTATTAAAGCTTGCATTTTACAATTGAAGTGATTTAATGAATTAATGAATGGGAATTTATATCTCGGGAACCAGAAGGCGAAAAAGCATATATAGTGCTTGAGGAGCCCTGTTAAATGAGACCATCAATGTGTTTTTGGGCGATTGATGCTGGAAGTTATGACTGTTCAAATGCAAATATTTGGGGGCTTTTATCTCTGGAATTCGCAGGACAAATTACACCACATTTGAAACGAAGCTAGCCAAGGATGGGCCCTTTCCAACGAGCTCTCATACAAGGTTCGGGGTGGTCTGGATCGGGAGTTACGGCCGTTCAAAATCGGGGGTCCCGCGGACTAGATCCGCGCGGGGGGCGCGCTCCCGAGGCCCGCGACGGCACGTTTCGATCAAGAGCCTGGAGAAGACCTTACCATCAAAATTTGAGCGCGAAACGACTTCCCGTTTTCGAGTTATGAGTGAATTTGTATTTGGGGGCGTGGCTTAAATGCCCGTTTTACTTTCGTTTCATTTCATTAATTTACTTTAGTCCATTTCCATATCTCAGTGTGACACAATTTTCAAGTAATACTCCAATAGAGAATAGATACAAAATATGATTTAAAATGTTAAAATAATGATTTTATAAAGTCTAAATATGAATTATATGACAATATTAGGGAGCAGTTTGATGAAATGGCAGCAGGGGGCAGTAAAATACCACTTATTGGCTTAATGACATGTTATATAATTTTTACTTTTTTAACTGTTATAGAGGCAAATTTTGTCTGATCTGTCTGAAATTTTTCATGCTTATTAAGAGTCATGAACATTATTATATGAGAATTATGTGAACATAGATAGGAATAGGAATTTTTCCTAGGAAAAGACCATTCACAGCCAATACAGGCAATTTACCATAGGAAATATATGGTTTTAAAGCGTTTTAACAGTTATAGCGCCACCTTTGGTCCGATCTCCATACAAATTTCCAGGCTTCTTTAGCATGTTATGACAAATATGCGCATCAATTTTTGTGAAGTTCTGTGTTTTCGTTTAGGATTTATAGGCTTTTGAGTGCATTTTGCCACGCCCATTTTCTTTATGACCCAATATACCCATGCGAAAAATGCAAAAGTTCGACTTTTTTTTGATAATTATTTATCTAGAGAGTCCATAGAATTGTCTTAGACTCGTTTGTTTCCGATCGGGCGAAAAACCAGGGACTAGTTCGCAAAAGTAGGTTTTTAACATAATTACGAATATTTAATGAACGGTTTGATTGACAGCAATGGTTCTTGAGGCAAAGTTGTTCTCCATGAGAAGGTCTATCAAATGATATGCATATTGTGTGGATATTTGTAACACCACGTGATTACGGAGCTGTAAAACTCGTTAGCGCCAACTAGTGGCCGATTTCTTTCAAAATTCTTACAGACCTCTAGGGCCATGAGTCGAACATGCCTACCGAGTTTTGTTCCGATCAGCCTCCGTTAACCTTGTCTAATAGGTGCTCAAATTTCATTGGCCGATGGCGGCCATGTTTTTTGAGATACGCCAATGTCCTCATAGACATACAAGGCACCTTGGACCAAGACACTGCATACCAATTTTCAAGTCAATCGGACTAACGGTCAGGTCGTCATAGCCCTTTTCATGTTTTTTTCATGTTATAGCGCCACCTAGAGTTTAATCGTCGCGATTTTTTTACTGTGACCCAAGATTGAACTCCTACACATGTGGACCGAGTTTGGTGAAGATACCTCATTTACATCTTGAGTTATAGCCCTTTTAGTAAAATAGGCTCCTCCCACAACATTAGTTTTGCGCCCCCTAGCGACTGTGAATCGAAATTTCAACTTTTTTTCGATAATTATTGATATTCAGACTCCAGAGAACATTTCTGCACTGGTTTGGTTCCGATCGGACAAAAAACCTAGGACTAGTTCGCAAAAGTAGGTTTTTGACAAAATTCAAAATGGCGGAAAAATTTGCATACCGGAAATTAAATCGGAGATATACGTTTTGTTCTTCAGGGTTCCAGCTTTCCAATGATATAAGACACTTGAGTCTACGACATATGGTCTAGGAGTTATGAGCAGTTTCGCGCTTTTGGTCGCTATAGCGCCACCTATGGGCCAATCGGAGTCATACTCTCTGAACCTCTCCTCGATTTTTGTACTACCATTTGGCAAAGTTTCAAGTCTCCAGCACTTACGGTTTAGGCTGCACGATGCGTTTTACGGCAGAAGAAAAATAATAAAAATTAAAGCTGCAAGCAGCATTTATCGGGGTTCAAGCAATTAAGGCCTTTAAGGCCTTAAAGCACAAAAGCATCAAAAGTTATTAAGTTTTATTTAGCAAACATGTAACCACTGACATCATAGATGGAAAAGATCATGTTCTAGCATGATTTATCATGATATACCACATTCTAAAATGATTTGACATAGTTCATCATGATTTATCATGGTTTACCATGATTTACCCTGTTCTAGCATAGTTTACCATGATTTACCATGTTCTAGCATGATATACCACGTTCTAGAATTATTTACCAGGATTCTTACATGATCTACCTTGATACACCACATTCTACTATTATTTACTATGACTTACCATGTTTCTAGCGTGATTTACCATGATTTACCACATTACTAGCAATTATGTGAAGTGTCAGTGCAAATGAAGTGATAAACACTGACAAAATATGATTGTGTTATAATAGTTATTGTTATACAAGTGAATCCAAAAGCACATGTGAAAAGACTTCATTAACTCTTCCGAGTCGCCGATCACACCGGCGTGATCAAATCACATGACAGGTTTAAGACGTTGAATTATAAAAACAAAGTCACGTCGAGCGCTGCCGTCCACTTCTGTCGAAAGTGCTGGCTTGAAACTCTATTCTGCTTTTTGTTTTGTGTTGCTAGACCAAGTAAAAACGGAGATATGATCATTTAAACTTTATATAAAAAAAATATTGAAAATATTGACGCATTCGTAAAAGAACGCACGATGGGATGCGACAGGCGTCGCATTTATTCCAATAACTTCGTCGGTTTTTGTCATAAAACAAAACGGAGAAAAATGTGTGAATCTGCTGACTCTGCTCTTCATGCTGCACATTTTACGGAGTGGAGGAGGAGCCAACTGTGCAAAGAAGCGAAATTGAAAGGCGCCGACGGGATATTGACGGAATAGACAGAAAGACAGAGATGTTATTGCTAGTTTTTGGAAGAGTTTGAGTAGATTTTGAGAGTAGTTTAGGAGTAGTGTAGATAGTTTAGGTATTTTTTGTGGAAGGAAAATTTTTGGTTGAACAAGCCCTCGACTTGTTCTACCAACTGGACGATGTTGTTTACAGTTCATCGACGGAATCAGAAAGTGGCTATGATGAGATTGACGACTCGGCTTTTGTGGTTCACAACGAGGGGTGAGACAAACTTTTAGCTTATTGTATATTATATTATCTGTGTGTGTGTGTGTGTGTGTGTCTCTGTCTGTCTGTATGTCTGTCTGTCTGTGTGTGTGTGTGTGTGTGTGTCTGTCTGTCTGTCTGTCTGTCTGTCTGTGCGTGTGTGTTTCTGTGTGTGTCTGTCTGTCTGTGTGTGTGTGTGTGTGTGTGTGTGTGTGTGTGTGTGTGTGTGTGGTTGTGTGAACAAGAATTTCATTGCCAATGATTGCTTCACTGTAATTGTTGTACATATGTGCCAATGAGCATCTTGAACTTTGATGTACAATCTTTAATCTTTTTGCGTGTGTCTTGACATGTACAGAGATGATGAGCAGCCTGGGTCATCTACCACTTCGACAACAAGCAGACAGAGGCCTACAAAGAGATGGGGTGGAAGGAAGAGTCAAACCAGATCAAGATCTCCAGCAAAGTCAGGACAGCCACACCACAGCTCTGAGCCCTGGAAAACCGAGAGTGATCCTGATATTGATTTTGTATTCATTTTACCTTTTGTATGGTATATTTGCACTTTTTAGGAACACCTCTTACTCAAGCTCATGAAAGCCCTGTAATGTAGCTGTCTGTGTAATTGTACATTGTGTTTTGTAGAGTTTCTAAGCAAAAAAGAAAAGAAAAAAACCCTATTGCCACACCTGCTTTTTGCTGTATATAGTTTGATTTTATCTCAATTTTACCTTTTTTATGTTGTATTTGCACTATTTGGGAACCCTCATACTCTGGGAATGCAAGGCCTTAAATATAGCTCTCTGTATAATTGTGTGCATGAACTGTTTTAAAAAGTGGCAAAGCTAAAAAGAAAAAGAAAAAAGCCCATGGCTACACCTGCTTTTTTTTGTAAATCATATTTTTTTTGTATATAGCTTGATTATATCTGAATTGTACCTGTATATGTTGACATTTACAACTTGTGTTAACATTTTAAACCTTTTAAAATGCTTCATTGAGCATGTTTGTGTTTTTTGTAGTAAAAAACTATAATTTTTCTATACGGATTTTGTGTTTTTTGTGTGATTTTGGGTCCAGTATGTTGATAAAGTACATCAAAGTGAAAAACTAATTGTCTGTTCATATAGGTGATGTTGTGCTGTGTAAAAAGTACTCAAAAACGGCCAAAATAGCCCAAGACTCCGAAGAGTTAATAAGTAGAATGGCCAGCAGAAGCCAGTAGAAGACCACTTATTGGCTCACTTTCACTTTAAACTTAATGATTTGCACCAGTTTTCTGCACTAAATCAAACCAGTTTTTCCATGTTAACTCAATAATGCATGCTTACACACACACACACACACACACACAAATATGTTTTTTGGATATGTTATTGAGAAAATATATTTATTTGTCTATAGGCATTTCTTTGTGATCTAATAATATAAAACTATGTTACCAGTATAGGGCTGTAACGATTCCTCGATTATAGTAAAGTACTCGATTTAAAAAAATCCTTGATTGCAATTTACCCCTCGAGTAATTGGCAAAATACCGAAAGTGGTGCATTCCACAGACGAGAATCCAACAACCGCAGAATTACAGTTTTCTAGGACAACGCGATATTTAAAACCATTTACAGTCATAATATAGCATAGTGCCATTGTGAAATCACAAAGGCTGTGATTCAGTTAAATAAATATATCCTCTGTTTTTTGTTTGTTTGTTTTTTTCACAGAGAAGACGCTTCAATTACATGAGTGCAGATTAGCCTAACGTTACATGTTAAAATTACCTCAGCTCCGTCCACAGTAAACGCTGCTCCAAGCAAACTCAGTCTCTGCAGTGCTGTTTGTTTAGGTTTCCAATAACGTGCAAATATGGGAACGCAAGTCGGACGCAGTTTGTGTTTCATAGTTGCACTGTTATCATTTGTGGAGCACATCTGGGTTTCTCAAACTGCTGTTCATCGCGATTTCAAAATAAAAGTTTAAACATTGCGATTTCAAAATATAAGTTATCTTGCTCTGAGTTTGCATGTTTTGATGTGCACATGTTCTCGTTCAAGAAATTACAGTGACTGTAGCATTTCTATCGTACAGAAGTGGCCAAATATTGAAGGTTAAGTTGACATTTGAATTAATTGTTTGGACAATATTAAACAAGGATTTGATAATGCCAGGCTTAGTGTAACAACAACCAGGCCGCTGGCACCCTCTGCAGGCATTTGTTATTTATGTACATAAGTTATGTTTATATTAGTTTATATAATTCATTTTACATGGGTATATTTTAACAGTGTTCTTCAATAAAACCAATATAATTACTTACTTTGATACTTTACTTGAACCAATTATTGTTGCTTGTTATTATATATTTGTATTTTAAGTCATTTTAAAGGCTGTTGTTAACTTGAATCTATTTTTTACCACAATTTTTTTTTATCCGATTACTTGAATAGAATACTCGATTACTAAAATAATCGAAAGCTACAGCCCTATCATAATAAAAAGATTGCTTTTTAAAGCATTTGTTTGTTTCCCAATACTGAAAGCTAATGAAAAGGTAATGTGCAATTCTGCTGCTCCCTCAAGTGGACAAAAGTGGTATTATAGCAATTGAAGTGTTTGAATGAATGAGTGAATGAATGGGAATTTGGTTTTTCAGTTATATCTCGGTAACCAGAACGCGAAAAATTCTGAAACTCAGAGCATAGATAGTGCTCGAGTAGCCCTCGACGGAGGCCCGCGACGACACGTTTCGATCAAGAGCCTGGAGAGGACCTTACCATCAAAATTTGAACGTGCAACAACTTTCCGTTTTCGAGTTATTAGTGAATTTGTATTCGGGGGCGTGGCTTAAATGCTGTTTTACTTTCGTTTCATTTCATTCATTTACTTTCGTCCATTTCCATATCTCAGTGTGACACAATTGTCAAGTAATACTCCAATAGATGAGTTTTGACAAAATATGATTGAAAATGTTAAAATAATGATTTTATAAAGTCTAAATATGAATTATATGACAATATTAGGGAGCAGTATGATGAAATGGCAGCAGGGGGCAGTAAAATACCACTTATTGGCTTAATGACATGTTATATCATTTTTACCTTTTTGACTGTTATAGAGGCAAATTTTGTCTGATCTGTCTGAAATGTTTCATGCTTATTAAGAGTCATGAACATTATTATATGAAAATTATTTCATTTTGATCAAATTATTTCCTATGGAATTTTTCATAGGAAAAGACCATTCACAGCCAATACAGGCAATTTACCATAGGAAATATATGGTTTTAAAGCGTTTTAACAGTTATAGCGCTACCTTTGGTCCGATCTTTATACAAATTTCCAGGCTCCTTTAGCATGTTATGACAAATATGTGCATCAATTTTTGTGAAGTTCTGTGTTTTCGTTTAGGATTTATAGGCTTTTGAGTGCATTTTGCCACGCCCATTTTCTTTATAACCCTATATACCCATGCGAAAAATGCAAAAGTTCAACTTTTTTTGATAATTATTTATCTAGAGAGTCCATAGAATTGTCTTAGACTCGTTTGGTTCCGATCGGGCGAAAAACCTAGGACTAGTTCGCAAAAGTAGGTTTTTAACATAATTACGAATATTTAATGAACGGTTTGATTGACAGCAATGGTTCTTGAGGCAAAGTTGTTCTCCATGAGAAGGTCTATCAAATGATATGCATATTGTGTGGATATTTGTAACACCACGTGATTACGGAGCTGTAAAACTCGTTAGCGCCAACTAGTGGCCGATTTCTTTCAAAATTCTTACAGACCTCTAGGACCATGAGTCGAACATGCCTACCGAGTTTTGTTCCGATCAGCCTCCGTTAACCTTGTCTAATAGGTGCTCAAATTTCATTGGCCGATGGCGGCCATGTTTTTTGAGATATGCCAATGTCCTCAAAGACATACATGGCACCTTGGACCAAGACACTGCATACCAATTTTCAAGTCAATCGGACTAACGGTCAGGTCGTCATAGCCCTTTTCATGTTTTTTTCATGTTATAGCGCCACCTAGTGTTCAATCGTCGCGATTTTTTTACTGTGACCCAAGATTGAACTCCTACACATGTGGACCGAGTTTGGTGAAGATACCTCATTTACATCTTGAGTTATAGCCCTTTTAGTAAAATAGGCTCCTCCCACAACAATATTTTTGCGCCCCCTAGCGACCGTGAATCGAAATTTCAACTTTTTTTCGATAATTATTGATATTCAGACTCCAGAGAACATTTCTGCACTGGTTTGGTTCCGATCGGACGAAAAACCTAGGACTAGTTCGCAAAAGTAGTTTTTTGACAAAATTCAAAATGGCGGAAAAATTTGCATACCGGAAATGAAATCGGAGATATACGTTTTGTTCTTCAGGGTTCCAGCTTTCCAATGATATAAGACACTTGAGTCTACGACATATGGTCTAGGAGTTATGAACAGTTTCGCGCTTTTGGTCGCTATAGCGCCACCTATGGGCCAATCGAGGTCATAATTTGATAACCTCTCCTCGATTTTTATACTACCATTTGGCAAAGTTTCAAGGTTCCAGGTCTTACGGTTTGGGCTACACGATGCGTTTTACGGCAGAAGAAAAATAATAAAAATCAGCACAATTACAATAGGGTTTCAGCACTTCGTGCTTGAACCCCTAATCAGCACAATTACAATAGGGTTTCAGCACTTCGTGCTTGAACCCCTAATAATAAAAATCAGTACAATTACAATAGGGTTTCAGCACTTCGTGCTTGAACCCCTAATCAGTACAATTACAATAGGGTTTCAGCACTTCGTGCTTGAACCCCTAATAATAAAAATCAGCACAATTACAATAGGGTTTCAGCACTTCGTGCTTGAACCCCTAATAAAAATCAGTACAATTACAATAGGGTTTCAGCACTTCGTGCTTGAACCCCTAAAAATCAGCACAATTACAATAGGGTTTCAGCACTTCGTGCTTGAACCCCTAAAAATCCTTACAATTACAATAGGGTTTCAGCATTTCATGCTTGAACCCCTAATAATAAAAATCAGCACAATTACAATAGGGTTTCAGCATTTCATGCTTGAACCCCTAATAATAATAATAATAATAAAAATCAGCACAATTACAATAGGGTTTCAGCACTTCGTGCTTGAACCCCTAATTAAAGCTGCAAGCAGCATTTATCGGGGTTCAAGCAGTTAAGGCCTTTAAGGCCTTTAAGCACACAAGCATCAAAAGACATTAAGTTTTATTTAGCAAGCATTTAACAACTGCCATCATAGATGAAAAAGTCCTTTTACAGCCAATACAGGCAGTTTACCATAGGAAATATATGGTTTTAAAGCGTTTTTACAGTTATAGCACATTTTGCCTAGTCTTCTTATAGTCTTGCCTGATCTCCACCACTTTTATTAGTAGTACTCAAAGTGTGCCCATATATATGTGTCAGATTTGTTGTAAATATTTAATTTTGATAAGGAGTTTAGACAATTATATTCAGTGGCGTAACGAGCCAACACCGGGCCCTTAAGTAGGATTATCAAGGCGGGCCCCTTGATGACGCAATTGATGACATTGATGACGCAATGTCCGCGAGTAGGCTACCATGAATAGGGCAGGATATGATCATACACAGCATATAAGAGATGAGATGACTAACAAAATCAGGAGTAGCCTACGCTCACCAAAAACAAAACAAAAAAACATCAAAAAAACAATGGGGACAGTGCACTATAAAACATTGTTAGGCCTAAGTCCAAATACATGAAAAAGATGCTCTCTTACATTATAGCGGGATTTTGTTTGAGTTTGATTGACAGGCGATCTGACTAATCATAATCCGTCATTTTGTCCAACAAAGCAGTCAGGAGAGTTAGTAGATTAACATAGGAGGATTTAAATTTGAAAAACAAAGTGTACTGACGTCTTAGCACTTTAAAACAACATTCCTTTTATGTTCATTCATGTTTATTTTAATGCTATAAATTAACTAGGAGGAAGAGATGATCGGTTCACAAGCAGCTTTAACTGAGCCTCGAGTCTACAGCGATCTGTCAGACACATTAAAGAGTCACAAAATGGTATTTATTGTTTAAATGTCTCTAAAAAATGACTACATTTGAAAGGTGAGACTTTGTTTCATATCAAAAGTACTTGTCTGTCAGCGCGCAGTCTTTTTTCTGATCCGCAATGTATTTTTCACTGCGTGAGAACTTGGTGTGGTGTGAGAGTGGCGTCGCTTGTCAGACATAGCAACAGTAACTAAAGTGGGCGGGTCTTTGCGACCGGTCATTGACAGTATGGACGGGGATTCGCCAGTCCCAATTCAAAACAAATTTCATCACAATCCATCATTGTTCGTTTCAAACATGTGAGAGCATCAAAATGATCCATGGGTGAAATTGATTGGATTTAATTAATTTTTTTGTCAATTCCTATCATAATTTTAACATTTTGGCGTTATTGTTTAGCTATTTACCTATGTTTTCAAATTTCCTTTGTTTTTTTGTTGTTGTCTAGATCAGACTAACGGCTTTGAAGATAACCACAATTTTTTAAAGCTCTAAATGACACTTACAAAAACCATAAGGCGAAACCTGGCATGTTTGGTATTGTTGGACTCGGCAAGGATTCTTAGGAGGTCACTCCTGTGAAAAAAACACGGGCTTCCTTGAAACTTCTAAGGCTCCTTCAAGGCTTTGTGCCAATGACGTATACTGAGTTTTTTGAGATACACCAATGTTCTCATAGACTATAATGGCACCCTGGACAAAGACACTGCGTGCCAATTTTCAGTAGACTAACGGTTGGGTGCGCTTATAGCTATTTTCATGATTTTTTTCACTGTTATAGCGCCACCAAGTGGCCAATTGTCATGATTTTTTTTCACGTGACCTCAGAATGAGCTCATGAACATGTGTCCCAAGTTTAGTGAAAATATCTCATTCCGTTCACAAGTTATAACCATTTTATAGCGCCACCAAGTGGCCAATTGTCATGATTTTTTTCAAGTGACCTCAGAATGAGCTCATGAACATGTGTCCCAAGTTTAGCAAAAAAATCTCTTTCTGTTCACAATTTATAACCGTTTTAGTAAAAGTGGCCCTGGTGCCATCAAAGATTTTGGTTCCCCTTATCAACCGTTAATTGAAATTTTGAATTTTTTGGATGATTATTGATTGTCAGACTCCAGAGAATATTCTTGCAGTGGTTTGGTTCCGATCGGGTGAAAAACCAAGGAGAAGTTCGCAAAAATAGGTTTTTCAAAAAAATGCAATTTACTCGCAATTGTCGCCGAAGGGCGAGCAAATCGGAGATAGCCATTTTGTCCGCCTTGAGCCAAGGATTCCAACGATATGGGGCACTTGATCCTGGGACAAACGGTCTAAGAGTTATGAGCAATTTTGAACTTTTGGTTGCTGTAGCGCCACCTATGGGCCATTCGGGGTCATACTCTGATAGGTTGTCCCCAAATTGAGGCCTACCATCTGGCCAGGTTTCACGTCTCTAGGCCTTACGGTTTGGCCTGCACGATGCGTTTTATGAATCCTTACAATTACAATATGGTTTCAGCATTTCATGCTTGAACCCCTAATAAGAATGAAGGCTTTTTGCCAGTTATAGCGCCACCTATGGTCCGATCTCCATGAAACTCTGCATGCTTCCTCACCATGTTCTGACACATATGCTCATCAATTTTGGTGAAGTTCTGAGTTTTCATTTGGGATTTATAGGCTTTTTAGTGTATTTTGCCACGCCCCTTTTCTAAATGACCCTGTTACAGCCACCCAAATGCCAAAGTTCAACTTTTTTTCGATAATTATTGATCTAGAGAGTCCAGAGAATTGTCCTAGACTGGTTTGGTTCCGATCGGGCGAAAAACCAGGGACTAGTTCGCAAAAGTAGGTTTTGGACAAAATTCGACATAGCAGAAAATTTTCCCAGCCTACATCCAAATCGGAGATAGCCATTTTGTCCGCCTTGAGCCAAGGATTCCAACGATATAAGACACTTGATCCTGGGACAAACGGTCTAAGAGTTATGAGCGATTTTGAACTTTTGGTTCTGACACATATGCTCATCAATTTTTGTGAAGTTCTGAGTTTTCCTTTGGGATTTATAGGCTTTTGAGTGTATTTTGCCACGCCCTAGATCTAGAGAGTCCAGAGAATTGTCCTAGACTGGTTTGGTTCCGATCGGGCAAAAAACCAGGGACTAGTTCGCAAAAGTAGGTTTTGGACAAAATTCGACATAGCAGAAAATTTTCCCTGCCTACATCCAAATCGGAGATAGCCATTTTGTCCACCTTGAGCCAAGTATTCCAACGATATGGGGCACTTGATCCTGGGACAAACGGTCTAAGAGTTATGAGCAATTTTGAACTTTTGGTTGCTGTAGCGCCACCTATGGGCCATTCGGGGTCATACTCTGATAGGTTGTCCCCAAATTGAGGCCTACCATCTGGCCAGGTTTCACGTCTCTAGGCCTTACGGTTTGGCCTGCACGATGCGTTTTACGAATCCTTACAATTACAATAGGGTTTCAGCATTTCATGCTTGAACCCTGTAACAACATTGGCTATCGAATCATTCGTCGGTGGTTTGAATTAACAAATTCAAATACTCTGTGTTGCTAAAAACATTTCTTCTTGAATACAAAAGCTGGTGCACTTTGAACTCGTGAGTGCAAATCATGCTTCGGCTCCAGGTAGTCGGCGACAAATGGACTTTTACGACACTAATTGCACCTCAGAGACATTCCAAACCCCCTTCCCCTCTCTGGACCACAGAGAGATAACGAAACCTTCTCCTGCTACGTGACATCATACACACACACACACACACACATACATCCCTTTGTGTTTTGAATTAGGATAGAATATCCTTTAATATAAATACAATTACATTATGCATGTGTGATTAGTTTTGCTTTATAACAGAGATGTGGTTTCGAAATGTATTCTTTAATCAATAGTGTTTTAGTTAGAGAATGTTCAC
Source organism: Squalius cephalus (assembly GCF_949319135.1). NCBI lineage: Eukaryota > Metazoa > Chordata > Actinopteri > Cypriniformes > Leuciscidae > Squalius > Squalius cephalus. Next base: position 12,414,506 of record NC_137143.1, read on the forward strand.
TAACATTTTCTGGCAAATTGCCTTCCCCCCACCCACTTTGTTTTATTGCCTAACGGAATGTCAAGCAACGGAGCTTTTAGGAGTGGAGCAGAATTAAAGTGTTAATCTTTCCTCCTACTTAAATCCTACATTTTCTAGATGTATAACCACTAAAGAAATGTAAACATGGATGTAATTTCCCATCTCATAATTTTTCTTTTACGTGGTGTAGTTTGTGTATCCTGGTAAACTTTGGTAATAAGGTTAGACAAATCAGGTGTGTACCGTGTTTAGTTCCTTAAGTTTCATCTCCATTTGTAGCTAGTGTACAACACATTTTGGGTAAACCTTATTTCTAGCCATGTAACTTTAAAATGTTTTTAATTACGCATATCTTATGTAACTTGGTGTTCCTAAAATCTTCCTATGACAAGTTTCATATCTCTGAAATTCTCTCAATCTAACGGAGTCGAATTCCGATAGCAGAATGAAGTAATATGCATTATTTTACACTTTTTCATATTTTGGGAGCCGAACAGCTCAAAGCCCATCTCCTCATGACTCATTCGAGTGGGCGTTGCCCCCGAGACAAAGAACTTTTCCCGCTTCAGATCTTTGGACGTTCATTGGTTGTTCGCGCGAACAGAGGCGTCAACCCATCTTTTTCCATAAAAGACCAACTCAGAGAGTTCTTGAGTGAGCACTTTTACGAACCCGCTTCATCAGCGAGAAGACCCATATGGCTCCCGTTTAGGGAGCATTCATTCATCGTTTCCGTGAATGAATTTTTCTTTTATTTTCTTTAAGTCTTTTCTTTATTTTCGTATTCGGACTCAGCGAAGCAAACGCAGCAAGCAACTTCAACTCAAAGAAAAAGACTCTTTTGAAAATCCCGCGGCCGCGCACACCGAAGCAAGCCCTGCTTTATTAAAGAAACACACGCAGCTGCTCTTAGGACACACGCACGAACTCGGCGTTCTTCAGCAACAAAGAGAACCATTTTGCAAGATAAGTTTATTGAACTTTTAAGGTGATTTGATTCCTTGTTGTCTCTCGAGGTTACCCTGCCAGTGACTTTGCCTAACTGTGATCGATCTTCGATCGCACATGTTAGTTTCACTTTCTCTCATCTCTCTCATTGTCCGATCTCTCTCTCTCTCTCTCTCTCTCTCTCTCTCTCATTTTCGTTACTTGTTTAGTCTTGTATTTTGTTTACGTGTCCTGTACATACATATTTACTCGTGTAAACTGTAGTATTTTTGTATTCATTAGTTCAATGTATTAGTCCAATTATTAAAAACCCATTATATCCTAGATTGTCTCTGTATAAGTGTTCATTTTACAAGTCAATGAAACGAAGATCAAGCTACGCTTTACAAATGCGCTACTGTTAAGTAACCTACATTTTATAAGAACAAGAAAGTAATTTTCATGGCGAGAAAATATAGCTTTCTTCGAATTATAAGAAAGAGATAATTTTGTTGAGAAGTTGATGGAATTAATTTTACGACCAGTTTGCGGGACAAACAACTGTTTAATTAATACATTAATTTCCCTTAAAATTATTCTGATTAATTGATCTGAAAGAGGGACCTTTTGGTATATTAATGATTGAATTATAATTCATTGCAGTTGAACATTGATGTATACGAATGGGTCTAAATTTCAGCTTCAATAATTTATTAATATTGTAAGAATATAGATGAATCAACCCGATTCATAATTTTGATTCCCTATAATCATTTGAGCTAAGTCATATTCTTTACAGTTTGGTGGAGATATTTTAGGCACGTTTCAAACTTTGTTTATGAACAATATTCAGTTTCAATCTGTTTATATGGTTATTAATAATTTTGTGCACATATTTTATGAAATTATGAAATCGTGAGATAAGTCGCAACGCGAACTCACTCCTAACTGTCCAAGGCAAAATGCCGAAGTCAGTAGGCCTAACGTACATTTTAACAAGTTGCTAAAATATGCCTAGACGATTTTAGCACTGTTAAATGCTACGTACACTGCAGTATTTAATATGTCCTGCTAAGAGATGAAGAAATATCTCTGCAGTTGATACATTTCTAATATTTGTTTTAAATCGCTGTGAACGAAGAATTCTCACGTGCGTACTACCGGTATTAATAAATATGTTTCTAAAGCGAGATTCCTTTTTAAACATTTCGGCCTTGCATGCATGCTATCGTTATTGAATTCGTGGTTAGCCACAGTGATATTCAAAAAAATAAACGATAAAACTCCTGGTCGAAAAAAATGGATTAGCTACCCAATTTTTAAACCGACACATTTAAATCATAAGTGCTATTTTGATAAAGTGTGTATGGGAGTCTAGCAACAGACGAAAAATTCCTGTTGTTTTACATATGCGTGTTTTTGCAGCGAAGAAAACCTGCATCACGCTCTTGTGCAATATAGCACCGAAAAGATCCACAGAGATCTGAATTGTTATTTTTACAGAAAATTGACGCGAGCTGAAAGCTCTTAGCGTTTGAATCACATTGAAGTGGTGTAATTCCATTGACTAAACGCCAGAGGGCGTAAGTGTTAGCAGCCTCAAATTACCCCCTTTGCCCCTCTGATTTTCGCCTGCATGAGCGCAACAACGCCATCTCGTGGCCAGTTATCAGATAACGCTCTCTTTACGGCTGAATTCATTTCCCTGTGAATTAATGTTTAAACTCTAAATAACTATTCGCATTTACAGCTTTGCTCGTGCGAATATTATTTTGTGTTAGACAATTTTCCTGCTTTTAACTGATACATTTACTCTGAGTTTGGTTCAAACAAGATTTGAATTAAAACTTAGATTAAATCTCAGCCATTCCCTTAGAGGAAACAACGGCACCTAGTGGCCGCCTCCCGCTAGGTCGGTCCACTCAGCTCTCTTTTCTCTCTTTACAAATCCTGTCGGGAATTGTTTACTTCCACTTTTCTCTTTTGATTATCTTAATAATTATTGATGAGACTTCACTGTTACCATTAATTATTATGGGATATTATTCTGAGTTTTCCTTTTACATGTTCTTTACATGCTCATTCAAATTTGATTTAAACTAGTTTGAATTTTAAATTTAAATTGAGTTGTGTATTCAGCCACTTACATCCACTTGAAGGAAACAGCACCATCGTGTGGCCTTGTGGATACTAAAGTCGGCATCACTATTTTCCTCCTTTCACTCTTTTATATCGTCTTTCTCTCCTGATTATTTTTATAAATAGGACTGATACTTTAGTGTATCTGGATTATTATAAGATATCATTCTGATTTTTACATTTCCTTACATGCTTATTTTAAATTTTAATTTAAACAAGTTTTGAATTTTTGATTTGAATTAAGTTTTCTGTTTGCCAGGTTAAGCACAGAAAGGGAGCACGCCCCCTTGTGGTGAAAACCCACTACTGCGGCCTGCCTCTTCTCCTGGGTTCATCCTGTCATTTCATTTTGATTTTATTTTTAATTTTTATTTTTATTCTATTATTTTATTTCTACTGTTTTTTTTCCCCCCCATCTCTCTTTTGGGTTAGGTCATTTTGATAAGTAACATTATCATAATCTCCCTTTGTTTAGTAAAACCTTTGACTCTTATTGCCACATAAATAATTAATCCATTTGGTTTAAACAAACTAACCTTAATTCACTTTAAGTTTCACTTGTTTATCCTTTGTGTATTTATAGGTGGCATTCACTAGAGCACTGTGGGGAGTTGCAGTCATCTTGGGTTGGTTTCCGCGAGTGAGGTTGCCCAACCGGCGTTACTGACACTTGCCGTTCCGTGAGTTTCGGACACTTTCAAATCCCGTACCATCGTTGCGGCACGCAACTTCGACATTAGCAATTTGGCACTCCAAAAGTCAACCGCGCCAGCCGACACACACAAAGCAATTTTGGGACAATAAACCCGAACTGAGGCCTAAAAGTGGGCCACTCTTCGAGAGAGTTCCGGGCTAAAACCCAATTTTGACGTGTTGTCTGGCCGGGGAAACCTTGGTGTTGCCAGGTTGTGTTTTAAAGTCGCAAGTTGTCTGAGAGGGCGCAGCAAGGTACAGGGAGAAAACAAAGTTGCCCGAGAACACTGCGATCAAGTGTTGGGAACCGTCGGAGGGGTTGACTGAGCCACGGATCCCACCAGAGCGGCTTCAATTCACCACAGGTTAATCTAACTTTAGTAAAACCCATTCCACTTACTATAAGCCACAGAATATTAGATATTCCCCCGGGTACAGTCTAGATGTTTGGCCCACCTTTATCTCTTCTCTAAGCCATACCATCTTCCTAGGTTTCCTACCCCGATAGCCCCCACTCACCTGTTGGCCTATCTTAAACCCTAGCAGTGGTAATAGCTTAGGTCTCTTTATCCTCTTGAACACGTACTGTGTTACTATTCTGTTTATTTAATTTCAGACCTAGTCATCACTAGTGTTTTGTTTTACCTCAGTCTTTTCTATCCTTTGTTCTGGTGATTTGTTTCTTTCATTTTCACCTAGAGACAAGTAACCTGTGAGAGCCACCAAGGAAACTAAATAATAGGGCAACAATCCAAGCAGCCGGTGTCATCACGTGACCCGCGAGGCTACTGCCTGTCAAATCTCTAGTTCGGGTCCTTCGACCCAAGTCAATTGGCTCCGCTAACTGTCTAACTGTGCATCAGTTAGCCCAAAATTCTCATAAACGGCGTAGCCCGTATGAGTATAGCTCATTAACCTTAGAACGAACTTGCATTGGTCTCTTTGTGTGTGTGCTGTGTTTCTCTCGCCTACAGTGAAGCCAATATGTCCCGTGCATCCAGTCCCGCGGTCCGTCGGGAGCACTTAGCCAAGGACGCCAGTGACCTGCAGCATCTGAGCCAAACGCAACTGGACACCGAGCTAGACGAACTGATAACACACGATCCTACCCAAAGCTACAACTACAAAGACGGGGCCAGGATCGTCAGCAGCGTCTCCCACAACGTCGTCGCCCAGGCGAGGCTCAGCGAACGGAGCAACATCGACCTGGAGCAGCAAGCCGCAACGCTTAAGCTTCAAGTGGAGGAGGCCCGGAAAGACCAGGCCCGAACCCAGAGTCGTCTAGATCAGCTCCTCCTCGAGACCCAGTACCGGCGCGAGAAAGAGGACGCCACAGATCCAGAGCTACAGAAAGAAGTAGAAAGACTTCGAAATGCCCTGCAAGATCTGCGCCTTGACACAGACCAAAGAGAACAGTTGGAGAGAGAAACCAGAAAAGAACTCAACGAAAAACTCCAACAAAGTGACGCTCTCCTACGGAGAGCCGAGACTGAACTAAAAGAAACAGACACAAAAGCCAGGGCCTGCGAAAAACATTTGCAAAAGGCCCGAGCTAAAATCGGCGAGCTTACTCTGCAGAGAGAAGAGCTCCAAGATGAACTTGACACTGTTCATGCAGAACTGAGACATTCTTACAGACTGCAGAGTGGCTGGAACGGAGAAACACACATCACAGAGTTTCTCCCGGCCAGCCACCCCAACCCTTTCAGCCAAGAACCCAGAGCTGAAAAGGGAGATGTAAGCCCACCGCTCAAGACATCACCAGCCAGCTTTCAAGAACACCTGTCAGCAGCAAAAGGGGGAGGACCCCTTCAGACAACCCATGCCACTAACCACGGCACGACCCCCCGAGAACTTGACAAGCTAGCTCGAAACATTCCTATGTCCGATCCAGATTCTGCAGAAGGATGTGACATTCATGCTTATTTAAAAGACATTGACTTTCACTTGCAAACTGTCGCCAACGTGACAGCTTGGGACAATTTGTATCTGTTAAGAATAACGGCTAGCAGTGATGTTCGTAGCTTCCTAGACCGTCAAACTGAGGCTGTCAAAACGGACTTCCAACAATTACGGCAAGCTTTGATCCGTGAATTCTCTGATCCAGACTCCGATCAAGGTTTCATCGTTGCTGTAGACCTCAAGCAAGGTCGGCGTGAACACCCCCAGATCTACTACAACCGACTCCGACAAGCCTTCTTCGGAGCACGGAATGAGCCCGGGATGGAACAGGATGTTACCTTTAAAACTCTTTTCCTGCGGAATCTCCATCCAACCTTATCCCATCATATTGGGGTTTTGGCCGATGCACGGACCATGTCTACCCAACAGCTGCGTGACTTAGCCCATAAAGCTTACACCAAGCAAAAGACTATTTCTGAAAAGACTGTGAAAAACCCCACAATCTATTCTGTCTCTGAGCACTGTTCAGAACTGACGTTAGAGGGTGCCCCACAACACCACAGTCACAGACATTTTTACAGAGAGTCACGACCGTTCCAAACCAGCAGAGGGCAACACAATTGCGGTGGTGCTCGTCCAAAGCACCAGAGCGAGCACTCTGAAAGATTCCGGGAAGCCGGCCGGCGACCCAAGATGAGCCGATCTCCACCGTCCAGGACAACAAGCCCCGACAGAGAGTGGAACCACTCTCGACACGACACTGGTAAGCTCAAGCCTGAGCTCACATCAGATAACCACAGTGCAGCCACGTCTGAAACAGCAGAGATCCTAAGGGTGCTGAAAGAGCTTCTTCACCAGAAACGTTGCAAGAAAGACAAGAAGGACGAGCCAGACATCTTATGCCTAAGCATAAGAACTGAAACCAAACCGTCTGACCGCCATTTGACTGAGCCAAGCACCTCGAACACTGCTCATCATCCACAGACCACAGAGCTAACTGTCACATCACAAGGTGACAGCATCACCAAAGCTCCACAGCTGACAGCTGAACACCCTGAACGAGACGGCACACTTCCTCAAACCAGGTACCACAATCCCAAGTTACCAGGAAATGCTGTTTTGGCTAACTGCCTCCGCAGCAAGCTACACGAGACCGGTCCTAACCACCCATCGACGGTCACACCTGCCATGCCAACATTCCTGGGCAACCTGATCAAAAAGGGGGTGGCCCAAAAACTCTACCTAGTCATCACGTTGGAAAAGGAAGTGAGCATGGAAGCCCTGATCGACACAGGATCAGACATTACGGTGATCTCAAATGAACTTTTCAAGAGACTCCAATTTGGAGCTAAGAGACAAGATCAAACTCTTACACCTCAAACTTGTGAACTGAACGTACAGTCATACAGTCAACATGACATCCGGCTCGAACAGGTAGCCCACATTCACCTGACGATTGGTCCTTTGAGTCTAGTCCATCCCGTGTTCATCTCAAAAATGGACACTTTTCCGTTCCTCATCGGCAGAGACCTTCTAGATCGTTTTAAACCGTTACTGGACTTGAAACAGCTCAAAGTCTGGGCTCAAGTACGAGAACTTTGCCCCCTCCAGTCACAGCCAGACGGTCAGGTCACAAAGGTCACAGAGTTCATGGGAACTCCCACAGCCAGCCAGGAAGACACAGACTCAGCACCAACTGAAGGTTCGAACCCGCTACCCTGCACCTTACAGCCCACCAAAGACTTTGACACTTGCTGCCTCAATGTCATGACTGACCTGCAGCGACATGACCTCATTCAAGCCATTGCCAAGCCTGGTGCATTAAACAACAAGCTGTGGTCACTTTCAACCCACCCACCCACCCTAGAGGTTGAACAGCTTACACACAGCATAAGAACTTTACAAGCTCAACTGCCTACCTCACAGCCGCTTACGCTGGCTCCGCTATTTGAAAACACAACCATAATGGACATGCAGGCTTCTGTCACCTACATAAAGACTTTCCTTATCCACCCTCACACGCCGTCTGACCTCACTGACAACCAGTGCCTCAGACCAGTGCATGACACAACGCACATGCTGCGCGTACAGAACAACATTATGAGTTGTGCACCGATTGACATCACTATGCCAAGGCATGTAATGCCACGGCGCACAAAGGGGGATAAACTGCTAATGTTCGTCTATGACGCATCATGTGCTGCACACCGCAGCACCAGAGACACTGACGAGACACTGAAGCAAGCGACAAGCCGACAGCAAGATGTGGCAAAACATGGACTGCCCTGTCCAATCAAAGACAACCCTTGCTGGCTTCTTCCTCCCCTTTCTCTCTCTCTCTCCCTGTTGTCTGTACCAGGTTGCTGCTGTAGTTCGCCATGCTGTACTGTCAGCCAACCAGAGGACAGCTGCCACCGAGAGAACGACTGAGACCCCAGATCACCGACGGCAGGACCTACACCCAGCAAGTGCACGTTCGACTCATCCAGCCCTGCCCGGTCTACAGAGCACACTACCCCAGCTCCGTAGCCCAATACATCTGGACAAGTGCCCAATGGACAGAGGACTCCCTCTCTCACGCCGAGGCCAAGGTCGAATACATGTTCAACCAACTTGAGAAAGTGACTGCTACACAATCGAGACTCCTAAGCACCAACCACCACTCCAGCCAGTTTCTGGGAGCGTTGCTCAAAGCCGTAGCTGCCGCCAGAACTCTGTTTAACATTGGTGTGTCCAGTGTAAATGCAGCGAACCAGACCGAAAACTCCATGAAGCCTCGGTTTACTGTCTTACAGAGTGACTTTGTCCAGACTCAGCTGGTTACAGCAGTAACGACAGACATGCTGTGGGAGGTTAGCTCCTCCAATGACAGCCTAGCCACAGGTGTAATTCCACCGTACCTGATATTAAGCCTGATGCTAACTGTGCTGGCTTCCGCCATCAACACGCCAGCTGACCTTCTACAAAAACACCTGGCCTACTCTCTGGGTAGCGCCATCTCACTCTGCGTCGATCCCGAGCAGAGAGAAGTGGGCTTTCTCCTAAATCTGCCTATCATCGAGTCAAGCCAAGTCCACAGACTTACAGACATTGTCAAGGTCAGGGTTTGGAAAAACAACACCCACATCAAGATAAGCCCTCCAGACGTGGTGGCCTACCACGATGGCGACACACAACGGTACTCAGCTCCAAACCTGCACCTGTGTACTATGACCAAAGACATTCGTTATCTCTGCCTTAGCAAACCCTTACTCAGAGACAACGCTGAAGAAATCTGCGGGTTGCACCCCCTGGTCAACAAAGTCACCAACACACAAGCAGAGATTGCAGGTGAAAGGTTGCGTGCTAACACACCTGTGCACACCGCCACTGTCACTCACGACCAGCATGACACAACCAGCCGTGTCAACATGCTCAACCAGAAAATGGGACTTCAAGTACTGAAAGGTGTCATCTTACACCTTGATGGCCTGACATGGTACCAGCTTCCCAGCAAAGAGTACCAGACAGCACTGAAACTACCATCCTCCCAGAACTTCAACTTCACCTTGAATCCAGGACTGGAACTCTGGATTGAGAAAAGGGGGTCTCAACTCACTGACCCTGCTCCTGTCAACACAGCCCTCCGAGCACTGTCTCGACGACCTGTTCTGAACACTTCATCTGCGGTCCAAGCCGGGACCGCCGCCGACATTGGGCTGTGCACCTCTGCAGGTAATCAGCCACACCCTGACACTAGGTTGGCCTTCATCCTGTACAGAAGACTCAACGAGATGCGATACAGTCAAGCTCACGAAAGCTGTGTCCGAAGGTCTCAGACGGAATCCCCGGAAAAGGGGGTGCCAAGTCAGAGAACACGCCGAACCTCATCGAGCTGAATCCTCAGCTCCAAGAACCACCTGCCTTCCTACCGTCATGATCCACCTGCTACACGACTGTCATGATTCACCTACCATGTGACCATTGTGATGATTGTCGTCCGATGATGTCCACGCAGGGACTTCATCAGACGAAAAGGGGGAATATGTAACAACATTGGCTATCGAATCATTCGTCGGTGGTTTGAATTAACAAATTCAAATACTCTGTGTTGCTAAAAACTAGGGATGTCCCGATACCACTTTTTCACTTCCGATACCGATCCCGCAGCTTTGGCTATTTGCCGATACCGATATCAATCCGATATTTTTATTTTATTCTTGAACTAATACTAATAATAATAAAATATAATGGAAGCACTTTGCTCAATTAGCCACATAAAAACATCTCACTCAAATGGAGAACAAATACTTCTCCAGTATATAGTCCACAACAACAGTTGATAATAAAAGACTGCCAGCCTTTATTCAAAAGACCTTGAGATATGTATAACCTGAATGAATTTAATTTGCTTAATTTGCTATATTTCAGATCAATATATTTGTTTCCTTAAAATTTTAATTAACCTTAACTTTATTCTCATCTGAATTATAAATAATTTATTTCTGTATAAAATAATACTACTTTTAAAAACACATTTGATTTTATTTTTTATTCAATGTAGAATGTGTAACTTAAAAATAAACAGATTAGTGCTCTGTTTTAGGACAAGAAATGAAAACCAATGCAATGATGAATGTCCAAAAGATGAGATAATTTTTGCTTTTAAACAGCGTGTGTGTGTGTGTGTGTGTGTGTGTGTGTGTGTGTGTGTGTGTGTGATTTTGGTTGGGTGACAGTTACAGTTTGACAAGAGTTGACAGTTTGACAAAAGCACAATGTTGTGTTTTACACAAATATAAGTAGGCTAAACACTTTTTGCAGTTTTAATGATGTCCTGTATGAAAATGACGGAGTATGTTTTTATGTTTCCACTGTTCGATCGCGCCCGTGCCTCTCTCTCTCTCTGACACACACACACACACACACACACTCCAGCATTGCAATCTTGACATCGCAGCCTGTTAATTTTGCTGCGTCCAAACGCGAATAGAGCGTCAAATTTGCGTCTATCGCGTCTAGTTCGATGCTTGAACAGTTTGAATCCATTCGCGCGTCCAAAGCGAATAGGACGCGCCGCGCGCGTATAATGATAAAGTGAGCGTTTGAAGCGATATAGACGCGCGTTCAGAGCTAAGGCGGGCTACAGATTAGGTGTCACTAAAGAACCCGCATATGCGCGTATCTAACAGTAACGTTAGTTCCGTATTACATTAATTAATGTGCACGCGAGATTTATTTATTTTTATACCGTGTATTCTCTGTGTAAATCCATGCACCGAACGTACGTTCAGTACGAATACGTACCGTTCCACCCCTAGCTGCTAATGGGTATCGGATCATAGGTATCGGATAATTTTTTTTCTCCCCTCCGATATCCGATCTAGCGTTTTGGGCCAGTATCGGCACGATACCGATGCCGTGGATCGGATCGGGACATCCCTACTAAAAACATTTCTTCTTGAATACAAAAGCTGGTGCACTTTGAACTCGTGAGTGCAAATCATGCTTCGGCTCCAGCTAGTCGGCGACAAATGGACTTTTACGACACTAATTGCACCTCAGAGACATTCCAAACCCCCTTCCCCTCTCTGGACCACAGAGAGATAACGAAACCTTCTCCTGCTACGTGACATCATACACACACACACATACACACATACATCCCTTTGTGTATTGAATTAGGATAGAATATCCTTTAATATAAATACAATTACATTATGCATGTGTGATTAGTTTTGCTTTATAACAGAGATGTGGTTTCGAAATGTATTCTTTAATCAATAGTGTTTTAGTTAGAGAATGTTCACTAACATTCTCTGGCAAATTGCCTTCCCCCCACCCACTTTGTTTTATTGCCTAACGGAATGTCAAGCAACGGAGCTTTTAGGAGTGGAGCAGAATTAAAGTGTTAATCTTTCCTCCTACTTAAATCTTACATTTTCTAGATGTATAACCACTAAAGAAATGTAAACATGGATGTAATTTCCCATTAGGGCTGTCACGATGTTAGATTTTTCACACCACGGTTATTGTGGCCAAAAGAATTCACGATATCGATATATCGCGATATCTATAGAATCTATGGGGGGGGGGGGGGGGGGTTTATAGTTTATTACTATATAAAAAATATAGTTTTTCTTTTTTACCCAACAAACATAAGGATACTGATAAACACAAAGCACATGCATTTTTACTTCTTGCGTACTCAATCTATGGCAATTTTTTGTGAAGGAAGACAAGCATGTGAAGTTTATCTGGTTTCAAACTGAAGCCAAACACTGTCTGAAGGTTTCCTGAAGAACTGAAAAGCTCTTAAACCTATTGTTGCACCAGCGCCAATAAAGTCATGCAGATAGCAGATTTGAATAAAAAAAATCAAGTGCAAATACAAATACAAAAATAAGATGAGTAAAGAAAACGGGCTTCTTAATTTTAATAATCACCCTTTATTAAATATATGAACACAGAAACCCCCTGTTAACAGTTAATGTCACGTTTCCCATTCCATGATGACTAGTAAAATAATAGCCGCGTCGCGTCTATGACAACTCGAGGTATTGCACACCGGACACGCACTTTCTCAGTTTATGGCCAGCAATATCATTATGTTTAAGGACATTATGGAATTGAGATAATGTCTGTACTATGTTATGATTATACTGTACAATTAAATACAATAGTTGCTGAGTCTGTGATCTGAACACTTTTTTCTGCGCTCTGTGTCGCGGCAGGATTTTGAACAAGGTCCTGAGCCGTTGCTGGGCGCCGCGGACAGACGCCGAATAGAACCACGCTGTGCTTCTCGTCCGGTGTGTGTACACTCATACAGAATGTGTTCGAATTTTAAAGACGTGGCGCTGCGCTTCTCGTCCGGTGTGCGACCACCTCTAAGGTGCTGTTTTCTTTGAAGCCGAAGAACTCTGTTGTTAATACTGGCGAGCTCAGCTTACTTTTTTCGGGTGTGGACAGAGTTTTTCACTCTAGCTGCGCGGGCGCGGACAGCGCTGCGTCTAGAAAACGCCAATATCGCCAATACCGGTATATTGTATTGCTCTAAATTAACACGATGTCGATATTTCATGCTTTGAATATCACGATTATCGTCAATACCGGTATATTGCGACACCCCTATTTCCCATCTCATAATTTTTCTTTTACGTGGTGTAGTTTGTGTATCCTGGTAAACTTTGGTAATAAGGTTAGACAAATCAGGTGTGTACCGTGTTTAGTTCCTTAAGTTTCATCTCCATTTGTAGCTAGTGTACAACACATTTTGGGTAAACCTTATTTCTAGCCATGTAACTTTAAAATGTTTTTAATTACGCATATCTTATGTAACTTGGTGTTCCTAAAATCTTCCTATGACAAGTTTCATATCTCTGAAATTCTCTCAATCTAACGGAGTCGAATTCCGATAGCAGAATGAAGTAATATGCATTATTTTACACTTTTTCATATTTTGGGAGCCGAACAGCTCAAAGCCCATCTCCTCATGACTCATTCGAGTGGGCGTTGCCCCCGAGACAAAGAACTTTTCCCGCTTCAGATCTTTGGACGTTCATTGGTTGTTCGCGCGAACAGAGGCGTCAACCCATCTTTTTCCATAAAAGACCAACTCAGAGAGTTCTTGAGTGAGCACTTTTACGAACCCGCTTCATCAGCGAGAAGACCCATATGGCTCCCGTTTAGGGAGCATTCATTCATCGTTTCCGTGAATGAATTTTTCTTTTATTTTCTTTAAGTCTTTTCTTTATTTTCGTATTCGGACTCAGCGAAGCAAACGCAGCAAGCAACTTCAACTCAAAGAAAAAGACTCTTTTGAAAATCCCGCGGCCGCGCACACCGAAGCAAGCCCTGCTTTATTAAAGAAACACACGCAGCTGCTCTTAGGACACACGCACGAACTCGCCGTTCTTCAGCAACAAAGAGAACCATTTTGCAAGATAAGTTTATTGAACTTTTAAGGTGATTTGATTCCTTGTTGTCTCTCGAGGTTACCCTGCCAGTGACTTTGCCTAACTGTGATCGATCTTCGATCGCACATGTTAGTTTCACTTTCTCTCATCTCTCTCATTGTCCGATCTCTCTCTCTCTCTCTCTCTCTCTCATTTTCGTTACTTGTTTAGTCTTGTATTTTGTTTACGTGTCCTGTACATACATATTTACTCGTGTAAACTGTAGTATTTTTGTATTCATTAGTTCAATGTATTAGTCCAATTATTAAAAACCCATTATATCCTAGATTGTCTCTGTATAAGTGTTCATTTTACAAGTCAATGAAACGAAGATCAAGCTACGCTTTACAAATGCGCTACTGTTAAGTAACCTACATTTTATAAGAACAAGAAAGTAATTTTCATGGCGAGAAAATATAGCTTTCTTCGAATTATAAGAAAGAGATAATTTTGTTGAGAAGTTGATGGAATTAATTTTACGACCAGTTTGCGGGACAAACAACTGTTTAATTAATACATTAATTTCCCTTAAAATTATTCTGATTAATTGATCTGAAAGAGGGACCTTTTGGTATATTAATGATTGAATTATAATTCATTGCAGTTGAACATTGATGTATACGAATGGGTCTAAATTTCAGCTTCAATAATTTATTAATATTGTAAGAATATAGATGAATCAACCTGATTCATAATTTTGATTCCCTATAATCATTTGAGCTAAGTCATATTCTTTACAACCCCTAATAAGAATGAAGGCTTTTTACCAGTTATAGCGCCACCTATGGTCCGATCTCCATGAAACTCTGCATGCTTCCTCACCATGTTCTGACACATATTCTCATCAATTTTGGTGAAGTTCTGAGTTTTCATTTGGGATTTATAGGCTTTTTAGTGTATTTTGCCACGCCCCTTTTCTAAATGACCCTGTTACAGCCACCCAAATGCAAAAGTTCAACTTTCTTTCGATAATTATTGATCTAGAGAGTCCAGAGAATTGTCCTAGACTGGTTTGGTTCCGATCGGGCGAAAAACCAGGGACTAGTTCGCAAAAGTAGGTTTTGGACAAAATTCGACATAGCAGAAAATTTTCCCTGCCTACATCCAAATCGGAGATAGCCATTTTGTCCGCCTTGAGCCAAGGATTCCAACGATATAAGACACTTGATCCTGGGACAAACGGTCTAAGAGTTATGAGCGATTTTGAACTTTTGGTTGCTGTAGCGCCACCTATGGGCCATTCGGGGTCATACTCTGATAGGTTGTCCCCAAATTGAGGCCTACCATCTGGCCAGGTTTCACGTCTCTAGGAGTAGTATATACCAGGCACATTGTGTTAAAATGATTAATGACTTTGACCTTTGACCTTTGTGACAGGTTGAACTTCCTGTGACCTTTTATGATTGATGGGTTGAACTTCCCGAATGGGGTTATGGGATTAACCTATTGACCTCTCCCACGCATCGATCATGTTGTATGATAGGTGCTTAATCCGTTTTAAACCTAGTTAGTCCTAAATCATAGTTTTGAAAGATAGTTTTGACAGAAGGAAATAAAACAGATGTTGTTTTGCCGGATAGTTTTGAAGGATAGTTTTGACGGATAGTTTTGCCGGTGTCATGTTATACGGATGTGTGTGTGTGTGTGTGTGTGTGTGTGACAGACAACAAGCTTTGTGTCATATGTGTCAAGGGTTATATAGGACATGTGTCACAGATGCCTTCAGCATCCCCCCTCCCACCCTTGCATTCCTGAGCATCGGGCACTGACATCTGAACATGTGCTGAAACAACTTCACATCCTTTTTAAAGTAAAATATAAATATCTTATTGATCCAATTATTTTAGTTTTAGATGAATAAAAGAATATAAAATAAAAAAGCTTGCTAAAAATAAAAATCATCTTACATGTTAGAGGTAAAGTATACCACGGATGTCCATAAAAATGCAATGTATGAAACGGAGTCGCAGGTCCCTCCTGCCTTCACATTCCTGAACAGTATATATAAATGGGGTCAGTTATTTCATATATGTCACATTCAGTTATTTCACATTCATATGTAAAACATTCTGTTCTTTTTAAAAGTATATAAATGTTTATAAAAATAATATACAATAATATCTCACTAAAATAATTAAAGTTGAAAAAAGATTCTATCCTTTAAATGTGATTAAATGAAATCTTGAAAATTAAACTAAAGTTGAAAAACATACTGTTCTTTAAAAGCATTTAAAAAGCCTACTAAAACCAATTGTTTTAGTTTTAGAAAAAATTACATAAAACATGCTATCCTTTATATTCTATCATTTATATAATATAAATGATATAATCTAAAACAATTAAACTAAGGTTGAAAAACATTCTATCCTTTAAAAGTATATAATGAAATGCTTATACAATATATCTTACTAAAAATAAAAATCATCTTACATGTTAGAGAGAGTTAAAGTATGTCCTACCATGGATGTCCACAAAAATGCAATGTATGAATGGGTTCAAAATTGTTTTACACAACTGAATTCATCTAGTCATTCCTGAATGACCTCACACTGTCTCAAAACATAGCGCGTCTAATGTATGTGTGTCAAAAAGTAAAGGAGCCGTGCGCGTTTCTGTGTGTGTGTGTGTGTGTGTGTGTGTGTGTGTGTGTGTGTGTGTGTGTGTGTGTGTGTGCATGTGTTAAACATAAATCACAGAGTGGTTCTCTCTCACACCAGCGTCTCTGACTCAGAGGGTTGTATTCAGTGATGGGATGAGACATTTTGAATGCTGTGTTGGGGCTAAATTGATTTCAAAGTTTAAATGATATCTTTTTAAAAAATATTTGTTTCATAACATATAGATGTCCATACATCCTATGAATGAGATTGCAGTTGTAATAGAAAAGACTGTTTTTTCCTGACTCTGCTCCTTCGCATTCCTGAGCACGGTGAAAGTGATAATAATGTTTTAAATTTCACAAAAATAATATAAAATAAATACCTTGCTAGAAATCTACTGAAATGCTTGTAAAAAGAATAAAATTCATCTCACATGTTTAGAGAGTTACGACTCTTGAACTTATGTGTTCAAGAAGCTGTTGAGAGCTATAAATCACAGAGTGGTTCTCTCTCTCACACCAGCGTCTCTGACTCCTAGGGTTTATTCAGCGATCAGAATGAGACATTGTGTTAGGGCTAAATTTATTTCAAAGTTTAAATGATATCTTTATAAAATGTTTTTAAATTAAATTCAATACATTATTAAAAGTCTTAATAAAAAAGTCTCTCAAACAGAGGCCCTCGCTCGTGTCTGTCAGCAGGCCGACGGGGGCGCGCGTGTGTCTGTGTGTCTATGCTGCATTCTGACATCCCCTCCTTCCATTTCCAGAGGTAACAGTGACACTGTGAAGTCTATCTCACACTAACTAAAATTAAAAAACATTCTGTTCTTTATAAGTATATAAAAAATATCTGCTGAAACCAATTGTTTTAGATAAACAAAAGTAATAAAATCCATCTTACATAAAACATTATATTCTTTATATTCTATCCTTTTATATAATTTATATAATATAAATTATATAATCTAAAATAATATAATATAATACAAAATAACAGAGTGGTTCTCTCTCTCATTTAAAAGCATAACCTTAAAAAGTTTGCATTAGATATTTTAAAAGATTGATTAAATTAAATCTTTAAAGTTTCAATACATACTCATCTTCTATTTATCTGTACTTATGTATGATATAGCCTAAATTATTTTTTTGCTTAACGGTGACCTAAAGTATAATTGTTATTAAACAATGTCTGTTCAAAAACTGTACTTGGTCGTCTTAAATCTCATTTATATGAAAAAGATTCAATCAGCATTTTTTGTCCATCTGGGGGTTTCAATTTTTATGGTGGGAGGCTTTCCATAGCTATCCCGCACACCTAAACACGACCATCACAGAAAACTACATTTTCAAAATGAAATAAATAAATAATTTAATAAAATGTAAACAAAGTTTTAGCTAAATAAAAACACCTTACATTTCCAGAGAGGCGAAGTAGTTCTTTATGCAATGATAAAAACGATCCAAAAAAGCAAATAGTTTAAGTTGTCATAAACATATCAGCCCCAGACCCTTCAGAGATAAACTACAGTGTGACCTGAAGCTTCAGGATATAGGGCAACAAACCAGATGAGTCTCGGCGAACAATGTCGCAGTAAGTCTAGTCTGCGTTTCAGAGCATACTACATCCATAGTTTACACTAATTTCATTTAAAAGCATAACCTTAAAAGTTTAAATCAAATCTTTAAAGTTTTATTAAAATCATATCTTCTTAGAAGATTTATGTATTATTGTTACTAAGCAGCGTCTGTCCAAAAACTTTAGATTGTTACATACAACATACAACATGAAACATGTTGTCAAAGTTTGTCACAATGTTTTTTAAGAAATCCTAGGACTTTACATTGCTCTTATTTAGACAAAGTTGTATCATTTGGAAAATCACCACACAATTTGAGAGATGCAATCTGTGATAAGTAAAAATCACACATCGTCTTAATTCAAAGTATAAGTATAAGATCATTTTTACTCGTATCTCCCGAACTAGGGTGAAACCCTTTACTGAGAATATACCACCGGCCATCTACTCAAAATACATGTAGAAGTTTCAAATGTTAGCATTTGTTGATGGTGGCCGTATGAACAGACTTTGTAGGGGAGCTATAGCAGGAAGCATGCCCTTTGACCTCCTCGATTTTGCAGGCCTTTTTGTTAAAGATTTAAAAAGATTCCCATCTAGCGGTGAAATTCTATTTTGCATTTAAACGAATAGTGCTCTCTAGCGGTTCTCCCATCTAATCGCTTTTTCAACTTTGGTAAATGTGTCAAGAATCTATGACAACATGTCTTCCGATAGCGCTTCATCGAGTTTAATTGTACATGTTCTACCGTTATGATGTACTTGTTACATGTTCTACCGTACATGTTCTACCGTTCTATATAATGATTTACACAACCAAGCAATAGACCGTACCTTTGACTTACCCGTCGAGAAGAAAGTAGGTGTCTACTGCGTCCCTCTTTCCACCTGGGAAAAGCTATCCCGATATTTATTTACATACCGATAAATAAAATTTGAATTTAATTAAAACTTCTCCTGTGGCTCGGCATAACTATGATCCTGCATTATATTGTACCGTGCAGTGCAGCCTTTCAAATGTGCCGCGGGAAATATCAACGTCTCCCATATGGTCTAGCGGTTAGGATTCCTGGTTTTCATCCAGGCTGCCCGGGTTCGACTCCCGGTATGGGAAGACAATTTTTTACATTGCCAACAAAATTCAAGTTATTCAAGTTCATCAATGATCATTTTTAGTTATTCACAGTCTTAGGGGCCTACACGAACTGCAGAAACAAGCAGTTTCTTGAAGATTCGGTACTGAATCATTTTCACAAATACAATTATATTGAATTCAGAAAATTTCACTATGGAATACTTTATCATAATTTCAATTTAGTACGTCATCATTTCAACTTTTCATCTCATTATCATGACGCATAGTCATAATTTAAATTTTTTATGTCAGAATTACAATTTTTGTCAATTACGCCTTTTTAATGTTTTAAAGTCATAATTTGGTTGTTGACTATAGTAGTGTTGCACCTGCATGTCCACTAACTCGCTTGTGAGAGTCAGAGTGTGTAAAGTAAACTCTCATTAGTGTTAGTAGAGTATTAGTGGACTGGTAGGGTTAGAATAAGTAATATTAGAATAAAATATCTGTTGGGGAGCATCACAATAAAGAGTTAGCAGATATTAAGCACATATTAAAATTACCATTTTTCAACCGAGCGAATCTGCGCATGAGAGGCCTTCTTCAACTTTTTAATTCAGAATTACAATGACGCCTTTTTAATGTAATACTTAAAACGTTTTTTAAGTCATAATTTGGTTGTTGACTATAGTAGTGTTGATGATGAAACCTGCTAGTGCTTTTTGTACCTCTCTGGTATTATAGTGTTTCAAGATGGCGGAACGACACGGAAGCCTCCTTGGACTTACCCTACCATCTGGCCAGGTTTCACGTCTCTAGGCCTTACGGTTTGGCCTGCACGATGCGTTTTACGAATCCTTACAATTACAATAGGGTTTCAGCATTTCATGCTTGAACCCGTAATAAGAATGAAGGCTTTTTGTCAGTTATAGCGCCACCTATGGTCCGATCTCCATGAAACTCTGCATGCTTCCTCACCATGTTCTGACACATATGCTCATCAATTTTTGTGAAGTTCTGAGTTTTCCTTTGGGATTTATAGGCTTTTGAGTGTATTTTGCCACGCCACTTTTCTAAATGACCCTGTTACAGCCACCCAAATGCCAAAGTTCAACTTTTTTTTTTGATAATTATTGATCTAGAGAGTCCAGAGAATTGTCCTAGACTGGTTTGGTTCCGATCGGGCGAAAAACCAGGGACTAGTTTGCAAAAGTAGGTTTTGGACAAAATTCGACATAGCAGAAAATTTTCCCTGCCTACATCCAAATCGGAGATAGCCATTTTGTCCGCCTTGAGCCAAGAATTCCAACGATATGGGGCACTTGATCCTGGGACAAACGGTCTAAGAGTTATGAGCGATTTTGAACTTTTGGTTGCTGTAGCGCCACCTATGGGCCATTCGGGGTCATACTCTGATAGGTTGTCCCCAAATTGAGGCCTACCATCTGGCCAGGTTTCACGTCTCTAGGCCTTACGGTTTGGCCTGCACGATGCGTTTTACGAATCCTTACAATTACAATAGGGTTTCAGCATTTCATGCTTGAACCCCTAATAAGAATGAAGGCTTTTTGCCAGTTATAGCGCCACCTATGGTCCGATCTCCATGAAACTCTGCATGCTTCCTCACCATGTTCTGACACATATGCTCATCAATTTTGGTGAAGTTCTGAGTTTTCCTTTGGGATTTATAGGCTTTTGAGTGTATTTTGCCACGCCCCTTTTCTAAATGACCCTGTTACAGCCACCCACATGCCAAAGTTCAACTTTTTTTCGATAATTATTGATCTAGAGAGTCCAGAGAATTGTCCTAGACTGGTTTGGTTCCGATCGGGCGAAAAACCAGGGACTAGTTCGCAAAAGTAGGTTTTGGACAAAATTCGACATAGCAGAAAATTTTCCCTGCCTACATCCAAATCGGAGATAGCCATTTTGTCCGCCTTGAGCCAAGGATTCCAACGATATGGGGCACTTGATCCTGGAACAAACGGTCTAAGAGTTATGAGCAATTTTGAACTTTTGGTTGCTGTAGCGCCACCTATGGGCCAATCGGGGTCATACTCTGATAGGTTGTCCCCAAATTGAGGCCTACCATCTGGCCAGGTTTCACGTCTCTAGGCCTTACGGTTTGGCCTGCACGATGCGTTTTACGAATCCTTACAATTACAATAGGGTTTCAGCATTTCATGCTTGAACCCCTAATAAGAATGAAGGCTTTTTGCCAGTTATAGCGCCACCTATGGTCCGATCTCCATGAAACTCTGCATGCTTCCTCACCATGTTCTGACACATATGCTCATCAATTTTGGTGAAGTTCTGAGTTTTCCTTTGGGATTTATAGGCTTTTGAGTGTATTTTGCCACGCCCCTTTTCTAAATGACCCTGTTACAGCCACCCACATGCCAAAGTTAAACTTTTTTTCGATAATTATTGATCTAGAGAGTCCAGAGAATTGTCCTAGACTGGTTTGGTTCCGATCGGGCGAAAAACCAGGGACTAGTTCGCAAAAGTAGGTTTTGGACAAAATTCGACATAGCAGAAAATTTTCCCTGCCTACATCCAAATCGGAGATAGCCATTTTGTCCGACTTGAGCCAAGGATTCCAACGACATAAGACACTTGATCCTGGGACAAACGGTCTAAGAGTTATGAGCGATTTTGAACTTTTGGTTGCTGTAGCGCCACCTATGGGCCAATCGGGGTCATACTCTGATAGGTTGTCCCCAAATTGAGGCCTACCATCTGGCCAGGTTTCAAGTCTCTAGGCCTTACGGTTTGTCCTGCACGATGCGTTTTACAAATCCTTACAATTACAATAGGGTTTCAGCA
The DNA here is from genome assembly GCF_949319135.1 of Squalius cephalus. Classification (NCBI taxonomy): domain Eukaryota; kingdom Metazoa; phylum Chordata; class Actinopteri; order Cypriniformes; family Leuciscidae; genus Squalius; species Squalius cephalus. The sequence goes on from NC_137143.1 coordinate 12,436,205, forward strand.
TTTCATGCTTGAACCCCTAATAAGAATGAAGGCTTTTTGCCAGTTATAGCGCCACCTATGGTCCGATCTCCATGAAACTCTGCATGATTCCTCACCATGTTCTGACACATATGCTCATCAATTTTGGTGAAGTTCTGAGTTTTCATTTGGGATTTATAGGCTTTTTAGTGTATTTTGCCACGCCCCTTTTCTAAATGACCCTGTTACAGCCACCCAAATGCCAATGTTCAACTTTTTTTCGATAATTATTGATCTAGAGAGTCCAGAGAATTGTCCTAGACTGGTTTGGTTCCGATCGGGCGAAAAACCAGGGACTAGTTCACAAAAGTAAGTTTTGGACAAAATTCGACATAGCAGAAAATTTTCCCAGCCTACATCCAAATCGGAGATAGCCATTTTGTCCGCCTTGAGCCAAGGATTCCAACGATATAAGACACTTGATCCTGGGACAAACGGTCTAAGAGTTATGAGCGATTTTGAACTTTTGGTTGCTGTAGCGCCACCTATGGGCCATTCGGGGTCATACTCTGATAGGTTGTCCCCAAATTGAGGCCTACCATCTGGCCAGGTTTCACGTCTCTAGGCCTTACGGTTTGGCCTGCACGATGCGTTTTACGAATCCTTACAATTACAATAGGGTTTCAGCATTTCATGCTTGAACCCCTAATAAGAATGAAGGCTTTTTGCCAGTTATAGCGCCACCTATGGTCCGATCTCCATGAAACTCTGTATGCTTCCTCACCATGTTCTGACACATATGCTCATCAATTTTGGTGAAGTTCTGAGTTTTCATTTGGGATTTATAGGCTTTTGAGTGTATTTTGCCACACCCCTTTTCTAACTGACCCTGTTACAGCCACGCAAATGCAAAAGTTCAACTTTTTTTCGATAATTATTGATCTAGAGAGTCCAGAAAATTGTCCTAGACTGGTTTGGTTCCGATCGGGCGAAAAACCAGGGACTAGTTCACAAAAGTAAGTTTTGGACAAAATTCGACATAGCAGAAAATTTTCCCTGCCTACATCCAAATCGGAGATAGCCATTTTGTCCGCCTTGAGCCAAGGATTCCAACGATATAAGACACTTGAGCCTGGGACAAACGGTCTAAGAGTTATGAGCGATTTTGAACTTTTGGTTGCTGTAGCGCCACCTATGGGCCATTCGGGGTCATACTCTGATAGGTTGTCCCCAAATTGAGGCCTACCATCTGGCCAGGTTTCAAGTCTCTAGGCCTTACGGTTTGGCCTGCACGATGCGTTTTACAAATCCTTACAATTACAATAGGGTTTCAGCATTTCATGCTTGAACCCCTAATAAGAATGAAGGCTTTTTGACAGTTATAGCGCCACCTATGGTCCGATCTCCATGAAACTCTGCATGCTTCCTCACCATGTTCTGACACATATGCTCATCAATTTTTGTGAAGTTCTGAGTTTTCCTTTGGGATTTATAGGCTTTTGAGTGTATTTTGCCACGCCCCTTTTCTAAATGACCCTGTTACAGCCACCCAAATGCCAAAGTTCAACTTTTTTTTGATAATTATTGATCTAGAGAGTCCAGAGAATTGTCCTAGACTGGTTTGGTTCCGATCGGGCGAAAAACCAGGGACTAGTTCGCAAAAGTAGGTTTTGGACAAAATTCGACATAGCAGAAAATTTTCCCTGCCTACATCCAAATCGGAGATAGCCATTCTGTCCGCCTTGAGCCAGGGATTCCAACGATATAAGACACTTGATCCTGGGACAAACGGTCTAAGAGTTATGAGCAATTTTGAACTTTTGGTTGCTGCAGCGCCACCTATGGGCCAATCGGGGTCATACTCTGATAGGTTGTCCCCAAATTGAGGCCTACCATCTGGCCAGGTTTCAAGTCTCTAGGCCTTACGGTTTGTCCTGCGCAATGCGTTTTACAAATCCTAACAATTACAATAGGGTTTCAGCATTTCATGCTTGAACCCCTAATAAAAATCAGTACAATTACAATAGGGTTTCAGCACTTCGTGCTTGAACCCCTAATAATAAAAATCAGCACAATTACAATAGGGTTTCAGCATTTCATGCTTGAACCCCTAAAAATCAGTACAATTACAATAGGTGTTCAGCACTTCGTGCTTGAACCCCTAATAAATATCAGGACAATTACAATAGGGTTTCAGCACTTCGTGCTTGAACCCCTAATAATAAAAATCAGTACAATTACAATAGGGTTTCAGCACTTCGTGCTTGAACCCCTAAAAATCAGTTTTTTTTTCAAAACAAACATTGTTTTGAATGTAAAGTTTCATTTTGCTGGAGAATTGAGGGGTTTTACCCATTGTGTGTGTTTTTTTGATTTGTGTGTAGAGTTCTGAGAGTATTCACCTTATTTTCCATGACAACAAAAGGGCGGCGCCATTACGCTCATTTTGTCATCTTACTTCCGGCTGAGCGGGACTTCAACTTCCGGCTGAAAGGACCTACGCTAGTTTCTAGCATAATTCTATAGTTGTAACGGTAAAATATGTAAAGTATTATATGCTCAGTTATGGGCTGACATAACAATTGGATTAAGAGGATAGATTAATTTAACCAACAGTGTTACGAACACAATGTAGGCTAAAGCGATCGGAATGTTGTGGTGTACTTTACGATTTACACGAGGAGCACCTGAGGCAATGGCGGAAGGCGCTAAACTTGAAGTGCTCACCCAAGCGCTGTGTGTTCGTACCATGTGTGTTGTGTGTGTTCGTACCATTTTATGGACGGGGAGCAGACTGACGAACGAACACCCTTTTACCCCGAGTAAAGGCTCGGCTACGATGTTCTGGTAAAGAAGTCCCGCCGGGTGCTGAACAGGTTGTCAGATTCAGGTAAGCTACCTAACTGTTGTTAACTTACCTATCTATGTGCTTGTTAGCCTAACGTTAGATGAAGTCCGTTCTATGAATACATTTAAGATTAGTAACGAGCCGTTCACAAAATACAACGAATCTTGCATGATTACCATTGGCCACCTATATGTCATATTTCTTATATCTCGTTTACTTTGTTATATGGACCTAAGGGTCTGAAATAAAGAATGAATGAATATTCACGATAGTACACTATATTATGTTACATTACAGTCTTACAATAGCTCACATTATTCCTGTAAGGAGGCCAGCTAGCTTCATCTCTCATTCAGATATTGATATTGACCTACATAGATTTAGGAGATTGTGTGTATACTGTCTCGTTTTTAATGCATCTCTCTTTTTCACACTGTTGTAAGTATGAGTGCCATCATAAATTAATTAATTCTCATGATCTATTTTAAGTACTAATGTAAAAATGTTTATGGTTATATTACTTCCATAGAACATCGATGAGCGTCAGTGTTGTAGTGGACAACTGTGAGGATGATCACAGCCACATGCCCCAGACCTGTGATGCAGACTCACAATGGGAGGATCCATCTGTCTCTGACCACAACTACGCTTCAAAATCTCAACTCAACCTGAAGCCACCTACATCTGAAATGGGAACACAATGCGTTGAGCCAGTGCCATAGTACATAACTCTGCTGAGAAACAACCACCTTTGTCAGCTCTACACAGGGTCGACATTGATGCATTCCACTCAGATGCTGAGCACCTTACCAGTTCACACACCACCAGCTTTCAGCTTCACACTTGGTATCAGCTCCTGATGACTCTGATGAAGCTGCGTCTTAAAGGGTTAGTTCACCCAAAAATGAAAATTCTGTTAGTAATTACTCTCCCTCATGTTGTTCCAACCCTGTAAGACCTTCGTTCATCTTCGGAACACAAATTAAGATATTTTTGATTAAACTGAGAGCTGTCTCACTCCTCCATTTTTTTTTTCTTAATTTGTGTTCCGAAGATGAACGAAGGTCTTACGGGGTTGGAACAACATGAGGGTGAGTAATTACTGACAGAATTTTCATTTTTGGGTGAACTAACCCTTTAATTTATTGCAAGGTGATCTTGCTGAAAGGTTTGGTGTCTCTCAGTCCACTGTAAGCAAGGTGATTTTGTGTTTGCGTGACATCATGGAGGAGAAGTGTTTCAGAGAGCAGTTTCCAAACACAACATGTAGAGCACAATATATCAAAATATCGCAAATGTATATATTGCATATGCATAATTTTTTTTTTGCTTTAATAAGCTTTAATCAGTTTATATAATTCATACAGTGAAAAACTATGCAGTGTTTTACTTTTACATTTGATTATTCAGTTTCTGTTGTTAAATAGACCTAATGTAGGATAACCTGAACCCCGTGGTTTACACTGATGTTAAAATAACACATCTTATATACAGTAAAACACTGATGTTCACTTTCACAAGTTGAAGGGATGTTTTCTTGTTACAAAAAGAATGTGAAACACATATGTAGGTTATATAATTTTAAATCTAATTTAAGTTCATTTTATATACTTTAAGCATTATCGTATCGCATATCGAATATTGCATTGTTTAATGAGTTATCGCATATCGCATTTTTCTTTCAATAACTTAATAACTTCGTCCAGGCAATGAAGTAATGGCAGACAGAGGCTTCACCATTACCGATCTCCTCTATGAAAGGAAGGTGAAACTTGTCCTCCTTGTGAATCTTGTAAAACAGATGTTACCTGTTGTGAATAGTTATTTTTATAAACCTTTACAATGTGCCCAGATGTTACCTGTTATGAATCGTTATTTTTATAAACCTTTACAATGTGACCAGATGTTACCTGTTATGAAGTTTTTTTTTATAAACCTTTACAATGTGACCAGATTTTACCTGTCAGTCATTTATTATAAAACTATAATGTGAGCTCTGTAGATTCCCCTTAAAACTTAAATGAATTAAGTCTTCTAGTTAGAAGGAATAAGTCACGTCAAGTTTGCAAATGAATACTATCTTGGTTTATTACTTATGAAATTTAAATGGTGAAATGTTTCTACATGAAGGTCAGTAGAAGGTGTCTCTAGCTTCCTAAAAACATCAAACACTTCTTACAACTGATTTTATACAACTTATTTAATCGTTCATATAACCAATTACCTAATCTCCTATCCTTAACCCTAAATATTCTAATTCCTTATTATTTACAAATAATTTTGTATTGCTGCTCCATCAACTCCTTCTGACAGGAGGACGTAGTTAAATATTCCCATAGGTTAACGTTACCTCTGGCCACGTTAACAATGACGATGGATGAGACAATGTGAGACGAACTGATAGTCGTACGAAGTTTTCTCCGTGCTCCCAATTTAAAACATTTACGGTATTAACGTTATTTGTCATTTTGATAAAGTTTTGGCTAACTATAAACAATCTTCTAACGACTGAAATAGCTACCGGATGTGCAGTGTCAATTTAGCGGATGTCGGATGACAAAATGCGGAAGCGCGAAGTATTAAAAGTGGGCGGGGCGGAATAAGGTGAATAAGGCATGCTTTCAGAAAATGTGTGTAAACAATCGAGAAAAACTGTCAGAGATCTTGCAGTAGATGAAAGCAGCAGAAAGAAAAGTTGAAATACCAAAGAATTGAACATGAACTTGGAATTGCAATACAATATACTGTCAATAATTAGTACAGTAAATAAATTCAGCAATCTCTGCCAAATTGCATTACGGTACTGACCATGTTTTCCATACTATAGCAGTTTCTTAGTCTTCTGACAAAAGTATTTCTCTCCCTCCCCTAGGCAGTCATCTCTCAGTTCTGTAAAAATACTAAATGTAAGAACTTAAGTAATTGGCTAAAAATGGTGTACATTGGTATACAACATGTGCTACAGTATTTACTGTACAAAGAATAGTGAAAGTTCTCTCATCTTAAGTACTGCTGTTGTGTACTGTAATTATACTGTATGTGTAAGTAGTATAAAAACACTGTAGATGAATCTGTATTCCAACTTCCCTCATGGTCATTCCTGCAGAAGAACATGGTCAACTATAATGCTTTGTATTTCAACAGGAACAAATGTCCTTTGACCCCGTCCCCTTTAATTTTATGTTTTCTATCCTCTTCCTCTTCCTCTTTGTCTCCCACCAGGATCCATTTTCCAAAGCACATAATACCCCATGGCCCTATTTACATTTTCCTGAGATTCTGATAGGTGTGTCATCAGTTTTGTTACTTAAAGGGGTGGTATAATGCTCTTTTCACAAGATGCAAAATAAAACTCTGATGTCCCCAGGGTGTGTGTGTGTGAAGTTTTTACCCCACAGGTATTTTTATATATGTTAAAGTTGTCACTTTTTGAGGGTTAGCAAAAACGCACCGTTTTGTGTCTGGCCCTTTAAATGCAAATATGCTGCTGCTCCCGACACAGAGGGCGGGGTTTGAAGAGCTCATGTGTTAGCAGCTCACACAGACACACACTAAAATGACAGAAAATGTTCTGCCTTTTATGTTTAAACGGAGTCAGACAAAGATGGAGAGACTCAAGAAGAAGTGACAACATGTAGAATGCAACAGGATGTCTCTGAATGGTTAGTTGATGAATTTATGTTGCTGATGTAGAGTTAACTATCTTTAATTAGCATATTCTGTCATGATAATCTATAAATCGCTTGTATAGGAACTGTTATGAGATGCACACAGAGTGACTTTCTATTGCATGTGAAAAGACGGATGCTACAGTTTGAGCTGACTCACAAATGTGCTTGACTACACTCTTCCTCTTCTCAATCATCAAGATGGCCGCAACTGCCTAGTTGGCCTCTGAAGGATCTCTGGCTACTAATTTATTTTTGATCATATGACTTAATGCAAACCCTAAATTGACAGATAACAACTCACTTCACAACTGTATGAGCATCTGAAGCTCCAATTGTTGTCCAATATATCCTGAACAGCCTTAAAGGATTGATTGACTGAATCTGAATCCAAATTACAAGATGACTGAGATGTCCTTGCAAACAATTTGGGAGGCCATCCAACTGAGCAAGGCTGAAATGACTGCTCATATTGACTCCAAAATCGAACCACTGCAGACAAGTCTCAACAATATTCATGGTGCTCTATCATCACTTGGAGACCAAATATCTGAGCTTGAGCAGCGAGTGAGTAGCAATGAGAATAATGTAGATAACTTAACAAGAGTGCAGACATTGGAGGCGGAGAATGCTTACCTAAAAGAGAAAGTGGATGAAGCTGAAAACAGGAGCCGTATAAACAATCTCCGTTTCATCAATGTTCCTGAGAAGAGCGAAGGAGTTGACGCAATTGGGTTTCTGACCCAGCTGATACTTGGTCTACTTGGCAGTGACAACTTCTCCATTTCTCCGGTGATTGAAAGAGCTCATCGTACTCCGTCTTACAACTCAAATAAATCAAACAAACCTCGACCGATCATCGCCATGTTCCTGCACTACCTGTACAAGACAAAGATACTGCGCTTGGCCAGGGAGAAAAAGGGGCTCCTATACAAGGGATCGCAGATTCATATTTATCCTGACTTCAGCACTGACCTGGTCAAACGACGCAGGCAGTTTGACACTATAAAAAAGAAACTACGTGGAGCAGGCTGCAAGTACTCCCTCATGTATCCATGCACTCTGAAGGTCGATGTGGACGGAAAACTAAAACTTTTTCGTAGTGCCAAGGATGCGGAGAAATTCTTCGATGGCATTTGAACTTCTTCATAAGTCAGTGTGAGTAGTCGAATACCTGGTTGATCACCTGATTGTCTCTGAGTTAACTTTTTGTTATCAAGGAGTATGCGACTCCTGTTTTGATTTTCCCCTCGATGAGAATGTGGGCGTGTATGATTATGACCAACACACTTGTTTTGTTTGCAGTATACAGTTCTTGCTGCCGTAATGAATGTCGTAAACTCGATTTGTTTGTCGTTTGCCTATCTGTCACAATTGCTGTAAATAAATAAGGATTATTATTTATGCATTGATATATTTGTGAAAGTAGTCTGGATCTATACCATCACAAAAGTGAAAGTTTACAGTACATACATGCTTTGTTTTTTATGTTTTGTCTTTGTTCTGTGTCATGTTTGTCTCTAAATGTACAGTGTGCTCCCCACTTTTCCTACCACTTAACCCTATTGTTGCTGATGGCAAGCTCCAATAATAATGATGGCTTTTAATTCCTATAAAGGTCTTAAAATAATTCATTTAAATATTAGAAGCCTTATGTCTAAAATAGATCTTCTAAGAGCCTGGGCAAGTCACAATAAACCCGATATCATTACAGTCTCTGAAACATGGCTACATAGTGGCATATCTAATAATGATGTTGAATTGGATGGTTACCTGTTATACAGGGTTGATAGAGGATCAAGAGGAGGAGGAGTTGTCACTTATGTGTGCTCCATTTTGTGCTCTCAGCATTCTACCCCAAAAATTGGCCCAATTGACTCTGTGTTTTTGTTAATATAATATTACATGTAAATAAATCGCTTACAATTGGAAACATATATAGGCCGCCCTCAGCCCCCTCTGGCTCTATGAAGAATATATTGTCAATCCTAAACTCCTTAGAAAAGAATAATGAATGTATAATTCTAGGTGATTTTAACAGCAATTGACTTGACCGATCTTCAGCAGGAGACAGAGATCTAATTAGCAGTGTGAATTTATCACAATTGATTAATAAACCTACCAGAGTAAATTTACAATCATCAACATTAACAGATTGGATACTTGTAACCAACCCAGAAAGGATATTAGATAGTCAGATTGTTTAAGTGATCACTCTGTAATATATTGTGTGTGGAAAATCAAAATGTATACCGTACACCCTAAAGATATAACATTCAGACAGTGTGAATTTTTTATGTGAACCTCTTTAATGATGACATGGGCAATATTAACTGGCAACGCCTCTCGCTTATACCTACAGTTAATGATGCATGGGACTTCTTTTACAGTGAGGTTATGAATGTGATTAGCACGCTCCACTTAAAACAGTTAAAGTAAAAGGGACTCGTCTTCCCTGGATTAACTCAGAACTGATTTCTGTTTAAGCGAAGAGATGTTGCTTGGGCCAAATTACTAGAAACCAAAGCGATTGGGAAATATACAGACAATTACGTAATAGTAGTAAAACTATAACAAGGAATGCAAAGTCAGAATATTATAAAAATAGCTTAAATAGAGAGTTTAAGAATCCAAGACAATTCTGGAATAAACTTAACACTTTACTTAACCGTAACAAAATAGGGCGGATTAATCAACTGAATATCAATAATGAAATTATACAGAACTCCACAATAATCTCACAAACTCTTAATGAACACTTTATTGCAGTCTCTCAAGCTAATGAGACCCCATATTCACATGCAACTTTCAAAAAAACCCTGTCCCAAAATCTTTTTTCTTTTAAACCGATTTCACCTATAGATGTTTATCAAACTATAGGAAAAATGAAGTTGAGTACTGGTGCTGGACCTGATGGAATGGAATCCAAGTTTATAAAATATGCATCACATATCTTGATGTTCCCCCTGGCAGAATTATATAATTTATCTATAAATACAAACTCACTTCCACCTATTTGGAAGCTGGCTAGGGTATTGCCTGTTTTCAAAGGTGGAAACCCAGATGACTTGAATAACTACAGACCTATTTCTATTATATGTACAGTCCAAAAAATATTCGAGAAATAAATTTTCACGCAATTATGCAAATTTATTGAACATGGTATCTTATCATCAGCACAATCTGGATTCCGACCTAATCATTCTACTACCACAGCTCTCCTCAACTTTACAAATGATGTATATACAGCATTTGATGAAGGAAAATATACTGGAGCCATCTTTATTGATTTTTCGAAAGCGTTTGATACAGTTGATCATTATTTACTCCTAGATAAACTGTATTCGATTGGCTTAAGCCAAAGATCTTTATTATGGTTTAATGCCTATTTACATGGTAGGCGTCAATACGTTGCATTACAAAACACATGCTCCACTAGTATAATTATAGGTAAAGGTGTGCCCCAAGGCTCTGTTTATATTAATGATATGCCCTGTATCAGGCCCGGGGTGGGTAATCGGGAGAATCGGGAGAATTCCCGGTGGGCCGCTTCACTTTTGGACCGATTTTTTTATTTTATTTTTTCCACTTTTGCCACGTTAGTTACATTAGGCTACACACGTTCCGCATTCTGACACCGCAGCGCGCAGCCTCTTTTATTTTTGGCAGTCCATGGGCGGGACTTAACCTCTTACTACTCTTACCTCTTAACTTAACTACATAACCTCATGTCATTAGGTATCACGTTTTTTAATTAAAAAAGCATTATTTTTGAATACAAATAAATTTGTAAACATTAGTTCAATATGCCACTTTGTGGAAGAGTGGGATACATTTCAAATGCTTTCTTTCTTTCTTTCTTTCTTTCTTTCTGCTTTTGTTAATTTATCAACCTATCCTTGTGGAATAGTGGAAATTTTTTTGCTAACTTCTCAGCTTAAGTGAATTATTATTTAACCTTTACATTATTTGTTGAACCATGGTATTAATAATAACTACTCAATAGTAAGAGCTGAACTGTTGCTTCATTTATCCAATTTGGAAAAAGTGCTAATTTGGAATTCCACCATGGAAAAAGAGGGCCGGTCTTGGGCCTGAAACTCCCGGGCTGAAAAGTAGCCCCACTCCGGCCCTGCCCTGTATTTGTTCATCCTGTAATGTCCATCTTTATGCTGATGATACAGTCTTATATACATCGTATAACCAGAAGGACCAGGTACAAAATGCATTACAATCGGATTTTATCATTGTCCAGAAATGGCTCAGAGAGCACAACTTCTTTCTTAATGAGAAAAAAACATGCACTATGTTGTTTAAGCTAAGACCATCTAAAGTTACCACGAATGAAATACAAATTTGCATGAATGATGGAAGATCTCTTGTAAATGTAAATGCATTTAAGTACCTGGGGCTGTGGTTAGATACTGAACTATCATTCAATGCTCATATTGAAGCTACAGTCAAGAAAGTTAAACAATGCTTGTGTCAGTTGTACCGTTCAATTGATTGCTTTACATTTGGTACAAGAAAGCGTATTGCACAGCAACTCCTATTACCGCTAATTGATTATGCAGATATTGTTTACCACGCATCAAGTGTTACTTCTCTCAAAGCTCTAGATCTTTTATTTAATTCTATATGTAGATTTGTTTTAAGGTATCCATTTATGACACATCACTGCACGCTCTATAAAAAATTGGACTGGCTCCAACCTAAAGAAAGAAGAAGGTATCACTGGTATATGTTTATTTTTAATTGCACTAATTATGACAATAAATGTCCCCCTTATCTTCAACAATACTTTGTCAGATACAGCTCAGCCTATCAGATACAGCTCAGCCTATCCCATACGACACTTGTTACATCCATTTTTTGCTACTCCATCGGGAAATTGGGAGAAGAGCATTTTGTCATAAAGCTCCTACGGACTGGAATAACCTCCCATTGTCACTGAAATCGTCTCGGTTACTAATGTAACCCTCGTTCCCTGAAGGAGGGAACGGGAGACGTAACGTCGATGTGACAACGTAATTGGGATCACTTCAGGGAGCCCTATCAACTTCGAGTGTCTACAGAACGAGCCAATGAACGTTGGCGTGCGTGAATCGCGTCACGCACCCCCGCCCCGCAGCGCGGGTATAAACAGGAAGCGGGCGCACGCACACATTGTTTTTCGCTGAGGAGCCGAGATTTGTGACGGCCATGCAGCATTGGTCAGCAACGGTGGCGACGGGACGTTACGTCTCCCGTTCCCTCCTTCAGGGAACGAGGGTTACATTAGTAACCTAGACGTTCCCTTTCAGTCGCTCATGTTCGACGTAACGTCGACGTGACTACGTAATTGGGATCCCATAGAAAACGCCACAGTTGCTGCCACATCCAGCGCCCTACGCAAGACTCTCAGACCCCCAACTGCTGGGGCGGAAGACCTGCGTAGAAGGAGTTCAACTGCTGTTCCATTATACCCCACACACTGGAACTCTTGGATAACACTGGGAAAGCGTACCTTTCCAGGGGAAAGGACGCTGCGAGCCACATCCTGCCCGAAGGGAGGTAACATGTGGAGAATACACATATGGACTGGCCGAAGGGGCAGTGTAACATATGGAATGTCACTCGGGTGGCTCCACCCGAAGGGGGAGACTACACCGACAGTGACGGCAGAGCAGACTCTGCCGAGGGAAAGACACGGGCTCACCGCAGGGAGCTGGTCGTGGAAGAATACACATATGGGATCGCCGCAGGGATCACCACATATGGAACCCAGCCTAGCACAAGTTACACAAGCATACGAGCACTAGGCCTGGCGTCGGACGCTCCGCAACGTCCGACTGCCGAAGGGGTGCGGAGGAACTCACAGGGTTCGCCAATTGGGGAACTCGACTGGAGCAAAAAGCGCACGTATCCATTCCTAGGAAGGGAGTGGCGCAGCAAGCCGACACTAGAGCGGGAACTTCGGTGTTACCGGCTAGTTGAAGCGAGCACACAGGAAGAAACCGGCTCAACACGTAGGCTATAAAACCTAGCCAACGTGTTAGGTGTCGCCCAGCCCGCAGCTCTACAGATGTCTGTCAGCGAGGCGCCGTGTGCCAGTGCCCAGGAAGAAGCGACACCCCTAGTGGAGTGGGCTTTCAATCCGGGCAGGCAGGGCACGCCTTGGGCTACGTAAGCCAAGGCGATGGCATCCACTATCCAGTGGGCCATCCTCTGCTTGGAGACAGCCTTTCCCTTCTGCTGGCCTCTGTAACAGACGAGCTGATCTGAGGTCCTGAGGCTTTGCGTTCTGTCCACGTACAGACACAGAGCGCGAACGGGACAGAGAAAAGCCAGGGCTGGGTCTGCCTCCTCCGAAGGCAGCGCTTGCAGGTTCACTGCCTGGTCCCGGAAGGGAGTGGTAGGAACCTTGGGCACGTATCCGGGCCGGGGTCTCAGGATCACGTGAGAGTTATCCGGGCCGAATTCTAGGCACGATTCGTCGACCGAAAATGCATGCAGGTCCCCTACCCTCTTGATAGAGGCCAATGCAACCAGGAGTACTGTCTTACAGGACAGGATTTTTAACTCAGCTGATTGCAGAGGCTCAAAGGGTGGTCTCTGAAGTGCTGAAAGGACCAGAGACAAATCCCAAGAGGGTATAGAGAGTGGGCGAGGAGGATTCAGTCTCCTCGCTCCCCTCAGGAACCTGACGATCAGGTCATGCCTTCCCAAAGACTTACCATCAACAGCATCGTGATGTGCGGCAATAGCGGCAACATACACTTTAAGGGTGGAGGGAGACAGCCTTCGCTCCAGCCCTTCTTGCAGGAAGGAAAGCACGGCTCTGATCGAGCAAGATCGGGGGTTCTCCTCGTGAGAGGAGCACAAGTCAACGAACAGGTTCCACTTCAACGCATAGAGGCGCCTAGTAGAGGGGGCTCTAGCGGAAGTGATGGTGTCAACTACCGCAGGGGGTAGGTCACCTAGAACCTCCGCGTCCCGTCCAGGGACCAGACATGGAGTTTCCAGAGGTCTGGACGCGGGTGCCATAGGGTGCCCGGTCTCTGAGAGAGCAGGTCCTCTCTCAGAGGGATGGGCCAGGGAGGGGCTGTCGTGAGGAGCACTAGTTCCGGGAACCAGGTCTGGTTGGGCCAATACGGCGCAACTAGCAAGACCTGCTCCTCGTCCTCCCTGAGTTTGCACAAGGTCTCTGCAAGAAGGCTCACTGGGGGAAACGCATACTTGCGTAGGCCCCGGGGCCAGCTGTGTGCTAGAGCATCCGTGCCGAGGGTCCCCTCGGTCAGGGAATAGAACAACTGGCAGTCCAGAGACATGTCCGGGGCGGCAAACAGATCTACCTGTGCGGTCCCGAAGCACCTGAAAATCAGCTGGACCACCTGGGGATGGAGTCGCCATTCTCCCGGTAGCACCTGCTGCCATGAAAGCTCGTCGGCTGCACGATTGAGCAGGCCCGGAATGTAAACGGCACGAAGCGACCTCAGATGCTTCTGACTCCAGAGGAGGAGATGGCGGGCGAGTTGTGACATGCGGCGGGAGCGTAGACCACCTTGGCGGTTGATGTACGCAACGGTCGCAGTGCTGTCCGACCTACTGGTCGTACATGCTTGCCTAGTAGCTGCTAACAACTCGAGGCAGTTGATGTGCCAATGGAGTTGAGGCCCCGTCCACAGACCTGAAGCTGCATGCCCGTTGTACGTGGCCCCCCAGCCGGTGGCAGAGGCATCCGTGGAGACCACAGAGTGCCTGGAAACTTGTTCCAGGGGAACACCTGCCCGCAGGAACGAAGGGTCCGACCACAAGCTGAGAGTTTGGCAACAGTGCGGAGTCACTTGGACCCGGCACGAGCCGCTCTGCCACGCCCATCTCGGGACTCGATCGTGGGGCCAGTGTTGGAGCGGCCTCATATGAAGCAATCCGAGCGACGTAACCGCGGCTGCAGATGCCATATGCCCCAGGAGCCTCTGAAAAAGTTTCAGTGGTGCCGCTGTTCTGTGTCTGAGCGTGCTCACGCAGTTCAACACTGACTGGACACAGGCCTTGGTGTGGCACGCTGTCATGTTGATCGAGTCCAACTCCATACCGAGAAAAGAGATTCTCTGCCCGGGGGTGAGTTTGCTCTTTTCCCAGTTGACCCGAAGCCCTAGGTGGCTGAGGTGACTGAGCACCACGTCCCGGTGTTCGCACAACTGCTCTCTCGACTGGGCCAGAATAAGCCAGTTGTTGAGGTAGTTGAGAATGCGAACACCACGCTCGCACATGGGAGCGATGGCCGCCTCCGCGACTTTCGTGAAGACGCGGGGCGACAGGGCCAGCCCGAAGGGTAAGACCTTGTACTGATATGCCCGCCCCTCGAACGCAAAGCGAAGAAACGGTCCGTGTCGAGGGAGAATCGAGACATGAAAGTACGCGTCCTTCAGGTCGATCACTGCAAACCAATCTTGGGGACGGATGCATTTGAAAATGCGTTTCTGCGTAAGCATCTTGAACGGTAGGCTGAGAAGGGACTGGTTCAGGACGTGCAGGTCCAAGATTGGTCGTAACCCACCACCTTTCTTGGGTACAATGAAGTACGGGCTGTAGAAGCCGGTCTTCATATCGGCTGGAGGGACCGGCTCGATCGCGTCCTTTGCCAGTAGGACTGCGATCTCTGCCCTGAGCACAGGGGCATTGTCCGCCAGAACACGGGTGAACAGAATGCCCTTGAAAGCAGGGGGACGCCGGGCGAACTGAATCGCATAGCCGAGTCTGATGGTACGGATGAGCCAGCGAGACGGGCTGGGAAGCGTTAACCAGGCTCCCAGAGACCGAGCAAGCGGGACCAACGGCACCACAGACGTACCCGGGGTGGGGCAGCGCAGCGGAATGCAGGGACCCGACTCGGACGGCACAGCGGCCCAAAGTGGGGTCTGAGTGTGTGGTGCAGCACATACCTGCTTCCGTCGAAGGGCAGAGTGAGTGTGCGGAGGCGTCAGTGCGTCCGGGACACAGCCACTGCTGCCTGCTGGCGATGAAAGAGGGGCTCGGGAGTGACAAGGCATGGCGGCGTCGTCGACTGCCAAGCACGCCCTCTTGGGGCCCAGAGGTTTCAGAAATTGCTCTTTTTTTGAAAATGTGGGGTCAGTGGCGGAACATAAAGAAAAGCAAAAGATTCTCCACCCGGCCCTCCACCGGGGGAAGGAGTGGCGCCTTCACCATCTCCTGAAGAGCAACTTGATCCACCTCTGGGCCGCCCGTCTCAGGGTCGCTTGCACCGTCGCTTGCCTCCTGGTTTGGCAGCGGCCTGGACAGGCGGGGTCAGCTTCCTACGGCTTGCTCCACGCTGAGGCCTGGATGGTTGCTGCTGCTGGGGCTTAGCGGGAGCGGAGGACGCCGCAGAAGGCCGACCTCGGCGACGAGTAGACGGAGGGTATGCGGCCGGCGGACGGGTGGGAGCAGCAGCGGTCTGCCGGGGCAGGATGTGCCGGATGGCCTCCGTCTGCTTCTGTGCGGCCGAGAACTGCTGGGCAAAGCTCTCGACCGCGTCGCCGAACAACCCAACCTGGGAAAGAGGGGCATCCAGGAACCGATATTTATCGGTGTCCCTCATATCCGCCAGGTTGAGCCAAAGGTGGCGCTCCTGGACCACCAAGGCGGATATCGCCTGACCGACTGAACGTGCGGTTTCCTTCGTCGCCCGGAGGGCGAGGTCGGTTGACACACGGAGCTCCCGGAGGAGCTCTGGGTCAGAACCACCCTCGTTCATGTCCATAAGTGCCTGGGCCTGGTGGACCTGTAAGAGCGCCATGACATGGAGGGCAGAAGCAGCCTGTCCACAGGCCTTGTAAGCCTTCGCCGTTAGACCGGACGAAAACTTACAGGCCTTGGACGGGAGGCGCGGATTACCCCGCCAAGTAAGACAAGACACAGTTGCATCGCGACGGCCCGCTCCACTGGGGGATACCACATACCCTTTAGCTGCCCCGCCGTCGAGGGTGGCGAGGGGGGAGGAGCCACTAAGACGGCTTCGGGCACTATACGGTGCCTTTCACGTCCTAGAAAGCTCCTCATGCACCTCCGGAAAGAAAGGTACCGGGGCGGTGCACTGAGAACCAGCACGGCCCGCCCCGAGAAACCAATCGTCCAACCGAGAAGGTTCAGGACGTGGTGGAGGGTTCCAAGCAAGCCCAACCTTCTCGGCGGCCCGGGAAAGCATAGCCGCCCATTCTGGATCGGTCTCGGACAACGCTACATGCCCCGAGGGGGGTAACGCAGCCAAGTCGTCATCTCCAGAGGACTGAAGCTCCCCCTCCGATGCTGCGATCGACATCTGGTCGTCAGGAGGAGCCCCAAAGGAAACGGTTGGTCGTTCCGGAGAAGGACCAAGACGTTCGCTAAGGGACTCCAATGGCAGCAGCACTTGTGAGGCGTGAGGGGCCAGCGGAGGTTGACTCGACGGGGAAGCCCTCACGGTAATCCTCAGATCACCCTGGTCATGCACTGAAGTAGGTCTATTCTGCGGGGCAGAATAAACACTAGATCGGGGCATAGGCGAGGGGACTGCACCTCCCTTGAGGTAAGCGAGTCTCGATCTAAGCGCTGAGATAGTCATATTCCCGCAATGGGAACATGAACTATCCACAAAAGCTGCCTCAGCGTGTTGAATGCCCAAACACGAGAGGCAACTACTGTGGCCATCTGCTGGCGCCAGGGAATGACGGCATCCAGAAACGCACAAGCGGAATGACATCTTGAAAAAGACGCAGGGTCACGCTTGTGTTGCTCTTTTAGTGAAAACAAAAAAAATAGAAAAATAACTCTCTCAGTGCTGAGGCACCCAGGGGTAGCCGCGGTGTGAATGAACACAGGGAAACGCCCACCGAACCGACACACACACACACACACACAGACACAGAACAATAGTGCAGTGAAAACAGCAGCTGTGAGCTGCAATGCTCGCGGCCACCGCTGATCGCGCCGTCACAACAACACAAGGAGAGTCCTCTTCTCGTTCTCAAAGGCAGTCTTTTCCTGTAGAGTTCGGAAGTGAAAGCAAAAGCTCGGCTCCGAAGTGAAAGACAATGTGTACGTGCGCCCACTTCCTGTTTATACCCGCGCTGCGGGGCGGGGGCGCGTGACACGATTCACGCACGCCAACGTTCATTGGCTCGTTCTGTAGACACTCGAAAATGATAGGGCTCCCTGAAGTGATCCCAATTACGTCGTCACGTCGAACGTGAGAGACTGAAAGGGAACTATTTCATCTTTACAACTATTTAAATCGGCACTATTTTCATATTTAAAGACACCATGCACATATTTGAATTGAGGATTCTTTTTTCTCAGCTTATATTGTAGTAAAAAGTTTTTTTTTGATTATTTAATTGTTATTTTTGTCATTGTAAACCATGTAATTATTGTATAATTTGGGGAGGTGGTGGTTCTTAAGGGGAACATGCTGTGAATGATGTCCTGTTGAGTTTGGTCTTTATTTTTGTGCTGTCTTTCTTTTTACATGTGTTATTGTGTATTGTCATGTTTTGAGCATGTGTGGCTCTTGTTGTTATTTTCAATCAGTGATTGAAAGGACCCCCTTGAAAATGATATGGTACATCTCAAGGGGCTATCCAAAATAAAAGAATAAAGAACATGGACTGTGTGTTCCCAGGGGTGGGGTTTATGTAAATTTTAGGGTTGGTGATGTCACTAACCCTGGAGGAATGTGTGTAGTCCCTACCAGTTTGTTGTAGTCCTTAAAGTCCGCGTGAACCGTAAGTTGCAAACGACATTTCTCTAGTGTTGTGACGTATTTCCCAGTGAAAAGGAATATTGAACAGAGGACAGGGTTTTACTCCAGCGCTCCTCCTCTCCATCTCTCACTCATAGCAGACTAACGGTTTGAGGGGAGTGGTTAAGCGTTTCCCAACCCAAGCCGTCAAACTTACCTCATCAGAGAAGGAACGCCATTCCAGACCGGAAGTAACTTTTCAGACTTTGACTAAAGATTACGACGGCAAACAAGTTTTTTCTGTGTATTAACTTGCACGGATTAATTTTTCACCACAAGACTAGTAATATGCGCTAACAAAGTAAATAGGGTCAATTTTGATTTCAGTTGGACTTTAAAAAACAATTTCTATAAAAGCAAATATCTCCCTTTGCTTTGAACTTTGAGCGTTGTAACTTTGCAGATGTTTCTGCTCAAAAAGCAACATTACACACTAACTAAAGTTAGAAAAGTGAAATCATACTCAACCACGCCTTTAATGTTTACACATGGATAAATGTGTGCTATTTGAGTTCACAGTGTGACACCTGAGGTAATTATGTGTTTGTGTTTTCTGAATGAGAACATGGTTAAACCTGTGCAAAATGTGACATTTTTGTGTAGAGTTTTGCAGAGAACATTGAGAAAATTGGAATTGGAAAACAGATTAAATGTGTTAAACTTTTTGAGAAACGTGTCTTTGTTTTGAGAACTGAATGAATGGTTTTTGGGAAATTAGGCTAACTGGACCAGTTATAGTGTGTTAGCAATCGAGAAAAACTGTAATATGCATACAAGTCAAGTCACCTTTATTTCTGTAGCACTTTACACAATACAGGTTGTTCAAAGCAGCTTCACTATAGTAACAAATTCAAATTCTGCTGTAAACCAGCTCTAACAAGCCAATAGTGCCATTATTCAGTTTATTAAGTCAGAATACATACTGTATACAGTGTATTTGTGCACATATATGTACGTGTGACAAACTCATGTACACTCCACTGCATACTGAATATGCAAAAGATACAATATAGTAGTGTTTTACGTTTTTCACATCCGTGTGTAGTTTAGCATGTATTAAGGTGGCCATTTCCATAACACCAAAAAGGAGAACACTTTGTGGCATTTAGTGAGGCAAGAATAATTGAGTAGGACTCTGGTGTGCTCGCAACTACAATACAATTTTGTCCATCATATCGATGGTATCATGATACAGTGATTCTGAAATAGCCTAATCTATTCATTGCCAGACAATTTGATCTACGATATATATCTTGATGTAGACCTATGTGTAACAGAACAGGCAAAAAAGTGTTTGTTCACAGTATTTGTATTTATTCAAGACATTGTGATGTCTGTTTCAACTGACCACTGAGATGAACCTGTCTTGCAAAGTGCACAGTGCCTGAAAACATAACATGTCTGGACTTCTGTAAATAAAAGAAATACATAAATAAACAAATAATCTGGCATGGTGCCAGAAAACATAACATTTGTGGACATCTGGAAATAACAGAAATGCATATATAAACAAATAATGAATGCGAAACATAAATAAATATACATTTCAGTTCTTAACAAAGAAGTTCACCCTCTGCAGCAGCTCAGGTGACAACAGCTCCTCTAGAGTCATCTTGGCCAAATTCATGCTCTTTTGTCCATTCCGGATTAAATGAGGTCTGACGTTTCGGCATGTTAACGTTATGATATGACGTAGCCAGCACATGGACTCCACGTCGTGGAGGGGGGCTTAAAATCCAGACTGTCCGGCCAAAATCCAGACATATGGCCACCCAAGTGTGTATATGGCTAATCATTTGATGTTTGTGTGTAGAGTTACTGCACAAAAAGAGCCTTTTTAGAAAAGTTAAAATAGTTTTGAATGCAGTGCTTGCTTTTGCAAGAGATGTGTGACATTTTGCATCTTGTGTGTGTGTGTTTTGTGATTTTGTTTGTAGAGTTTTGAGAAATGGAGCCATAGTTTCAAAAACTGTGTGTAAGACTTTTTGAAAAAATGTAAGATGATAGGACTGTGTGAGGGATGTCAGGAAAAGGAATCAGCAGAGCATATAATCATGAGTTGTAGGAAATAAAGCGCCGAGCGAGGTGATGAGGAATAAGCTGAGGGAGATAGATTGGGGTGCAGGAGTTCACATTAAAAAGGTTACTGAGCATGATAGTACTGATGACTTTCTTAAGAGAATCAGGGGTTTTCAATAGGATCTGAAGAGTAATTAGTTGTATGTGAGGGAGGTAATATAATATTAGTCGTATATAGCAGAACAGAGAGTTATTTTGGAGAAAAGTTTTTTTTTTTTGTGTGTGTGTGTGTGTGTGTGTGTGTGTTTGTTGGGAAAGAGAGGGTAAGGAATACAGATTGTAAACCTATTATCTGATGCACACTCTGGAGCAGAAGGTGGCGGTAATGCACCAATAAGCTGGACGCTCGCCGTAAAACAAGAAAGAAGAAGAGTCAGCAGAATGTGGGCTGCTCACTGTGTGACTCATCCACAAATATAATTTTTCTTTGCAATAATGTAATGTCTGTGAGTATACAATATTAAATGTATTGTATTATACATGTGAGATCATTATCTTGATATAATCATATTATGATATATATATATATATATATATATATATATATATATATATATATATATATATATATATATATATATATATATTAATTATCCTTATTTTAGCCATTCATTGTTTTAGCCAGTCAAGCCTAACAAGTCCTGTACAGTTTCATAAAATAAACCTACAACAACAAAAAATTTATAATTTATTGAAAAAAAAAAGAAAATCCTTCTGCCAAACAATGTAGTTCTGCAGGAATGTTTAGCAGAGTAGTTGCCAAGCAACACACACAATAATACTGCTGCAGTTAGGACACAGAAGGGTGTTTATAGAGATTCTTACAACAGCTTCGGACAGAGCTCAGCCATTTATAACCAAAAACCAAAACCATCTATTTTATAAAACCCTGTCTACAAATGTGGAAAATTATAGACTGTTGCCACTCTCTAAAAGCAGACATTCTGCAAAGATCACTCTAAGAAGAACACAATAAACAATCTTGAAAGAGGTGAGAAAGCTCCCAAGGATAACAGCAAAAGATTCAATTCAATTCAATTCTCATTTATTTGTGTAGCGCTTTTCACAATACAAATTGTTTCAAAGCAGCTTTACAGAAAATGCATGTAAACCCCAGAAAGCTCTAGAAATTGCGGGAAATTTTTTTTTTTACCACTATCAGAAAAAAACTCTAAACAAGAATGATGTTCATTAAAGAACAATAAGTAAGAAACCACTGCTGCCAAAAATAATATGCCTCATGTTTGCCCAAATCAGTGTTCAACAAAGCTTCTGGAGAAATGTTTTGTGGACAGTTAAGAAAAAACTTGCACAGTGCTTTGTTTAAAGGAAAATACCACTACACGCCAATACCAAAACCTTGTCCCATCTGTAAAGCATGGTGGAAGGAGCATCATGATTTAGCTCTACTTTACTGCCTTAGGGCCTGAACACTTTGCAATCAGTAAAAGAACAATTAAAGACCACCTGTGGTGAAACTCAAGTTTTTAATGTTGTTTATATGGCTATGTGGTGTTTATATTATGCTTTAAAGGTCCACTATGTAAATATTTTTGACCACAAGAGGGCGCAGTTTCCAACAATAACAAAGACGAAGCTTGATGACGTTATGAAGGAGGTGACGATGGGAGATGTCGTTTTTAATGCGTTTTCACCATCTAGCGATGTATCTAAATGGAATTAATGAATCATGATCACGGATGAGGTAATTTATTCGTTTTTGTATTACCTGTATGTTTGAAAGTATTATTTTATGTCATCATTAACGAACTGCAAGGAACGTGAAATGTTAATGCTATATTATTACAGGCATGTGGTGTAATTCATATCTATTAAAAGTACACACTTAAATGTTTATAAAGGTATATGGCTCATAAATGTGTGACAAGTATTCGCTGAGTTTTGTTTCAGTTTATAGACGTGCTCAAGAAAATAAGTTCACCGCGACGGAGAGGCAGAACGCACACCCTGTTTATTTTCTTTATTTTACAAAAGCACAATGTTTTGATTTGATTGTAAGAGGACACATACAAAAGTAGAAATATCACAGATTCTTTTTTTATATTTCTTTTTTTCTGTATGACCATAAGTGACGGAGTAATTTAAGTTTATAGTAATACAATGTGGAGAAAATCCAGCAAAACGCGCCCGCGCGTTTGCCGACCTCAGAGGGTTAAAATCATCTTAACTGTAACTATTACGTTACTTGTACAATAAAAAATAATTGATTTGCTTACCTGTCTATCAATACACTCGCGAGAGCAGAGTCTCTGTCAAGTCCAAAGGCTTGTTTGAGATGCGCCTTGCCTCGCCTGAAATGTACGCGAGAGTAGGCGGCTGCAGTGAGAGGAGGAGTGAAAAAAGTGCAGGCAAGCCGGACAGTTCTTCTTCTTCTTCTTCTTGTGTTTAATGGCGGTTGGCAAACCATTTAACGGTGCATTACCGCCACCAACTGGACTGGAGTGTGGAACGAGAGATTAAGCAGAAAAAAAAAAAAAAAAAAAAAAAAAAAAAAATTTATCAGACTCAGATTCTTTTAATTAATTCAGTTTCTTTAAGAAACCTAATTATATAACAGTATATCAGACCTGCTGTTTTCCCCAAGAGACCTGACAATGAGACGTCATGATGTTTTGCCTTCCGTAGTGACTGAAAGAGGTGCTCCCTATTAATATTGTATTTCCTACACTGAAGAAGAACATGTTCCACTGTTTCTGGTTGATTACAATAAGTACATTTCCCAGTTGGGTGCTTACCTATTTTATACAATGAAAGGTTTAGACCTGTATGACCTATTCTCAGACGAGTTATTAAACTTTCTTCCCTCCGTTTCCAGCCCACCATCCTCCCAGCACCAACCTGTCTCTGTACATTATATAAATGCCTTCCAGTTTCACTGTTATCCCAATACCCCTGCCAAACAGACTGTACATACTTCCTGATAATTGACTTGGCTTCTTCTTTATTTAATGGGGTTTTTAAGTCTACATGTTTAGTTTTGAGTGATCCTTTGGCCAGCATATCCACCTGCTCATTCCCCTCCACACCGACATGAGCAGGAACCCAAAGAAAGCATGTGGATAGACCCTTTAGCTCCATCCTGTATAACATAAGGAATATGCCATTGATGATATTGGATCTAAATAATGATTTACCAGATTTAATACTCATAAGTGCAGACAAACTATCAGATGCAATAACAGTATTATTTGTTTCCCTCTCTTCTATCCACTGCAGGGCCAATAATATTGCAATCAATTCTGTGGTATATACTGACACATGATCCGATATTCTTTTTTTAATATATGACTCACTTGCTGGGATGTAAACTGCTGCACCTGCACGCCCTATATCAGGATCTTTGGAACCATCTGTGAATATAAACATGGAATCTGCAAAATGCAAATCAAAATAATTCTGTACTATTCTGCTTTCAGGAAGTTTCTTTGACATATCCTTCAATTCCTGCTGTATGTCTAGGTCTACACGTGGTGTTGGGAATAACCAGGGAGGAATTGAAGACTGTATCACTGTAGAGCTGTAATCTAATTGTCTTAATCCTATGACTTCTGCCTTTGCATCACCAATCCACCCAAAACTTATGAAATTTGTCTTATTGTGTTCCCAGCAATCTATTAAAAGACTCTTGGCAGGATGTGACTCACATTGCCCCTGGATATTAACCCAATATACCATCATTAATTTTACTCGCCTGATTCCTAACGGCATTTCTCCCATTTCAACCTGCATTGCTGATACAGGAGAAGTTTTAAAAGATCCACTACAAATTCTCAAAGCCTGAGCTTGTATTACATCCAACTTTTTAAGATTTGATTCTGCTGCTGACATGTACGCTATACATCCATAATCAAAAACCGACCTCATTAATGCCCAGTATATATTTTGTAGGGCTACTCTACTTGCTCCCCACTCTTGTCCTGACAAACAGCGAAGTATATTTATGACCTTTTTACATTTATTCTTGACTTTGTCTAAATGAATATTCCATGTGAGCTTCTCATCAAACCAAACTCCAAGAAATCTAACTGTCTTAACTAGCTCAAGTGGTTGTTCATACAACTTCATGGGAATCTGCGTGACTTTATGCCTCCTTGAAAAGCAAATCACCTTTGTTTTTTCTACAGACAATTTGAATCCCCATTTATTTGCCCATTTTTCCACATCAACTATTGCAGCTTGCATTTTCTTACTGACATGCAAAACATTACGGCCTCTTACCCACAGAGCCCCATCATCTGCGTACAAGGATTTCCCTACGCTTTGTTCAAGTTGAGAGAATATGTCATTTATCATTTTGTTGAATAGCAGTGGGCTACACACACTACCTTGCGGAGTGCCATTCTCCACCTTATATACACTGGAGTATTCTGAGCCAACTCTTACTTGAATTTCCCTGTCAAACAAAAAGTTCATAACCCAATTATATGTTCTACCTCCAATACCCAATGACTTCAACTTAATAAGTAATCCTTCCTTCCAGAGCATATCATATGCTTTTTCAACATCAAAAAACACAGCTATCAATATTTCTTTGTTAGTCTGTGCTTTCCTGATGTCTGATTCTAAGCACAATACTGAGTCCATTGTATTCCGACCCCTACGAAACCCACTTTGATATGGGTACAGAAGAGCTTTACTCTCTAAATAATACGTTAAACGTTCTGTGACCATTTTTTCCATAATTTTGCATAAGTGTGACGTTAATGCAATAGGTCTATAGCTAGAAGGATCTGACTGATCTTTTCCAGGTTTTAGAATAGGCACTATTATTGCTTGTTTCCAATCTAACGGAAGTTGGCCAATATCCCAAACTTTATTAAACAAACCCAACACCATGTTCAGTGCACTATCTGGCATGTGTCCCAGCATTCCATAGCATACACCATCTTTCCCTGGAGTGGTCTGACGAGCACCCATAATTGCTCTTCTTAACTCAAACATATTAAACGGTAGATCCAACGGCTCTCCTGTCATCTCCCTTTTCTCTGTTATATTGGGATTCTCCATTATGATTCTCTCTCTACACTGCCTAGCCTCATCTGTGAGATTACATGAACTATGAACCCTTTCAAATGTTTGTGCAAGAAGTTCTGCCTTTTCTAAATTATTGACCGCCAATTTGTTACCATTATCCAACACTGGTATTTCATAATTTCTTCTAATCCCCCCCATTCTTTTAATCATGCCCCACACATCTGACAGCTGTACTTCCCTTCCAATAGTGTTACAATATTTCCTCCAAAAGGTTCTTTTGTGTATTCTTATTGTCCTCCTCACTAATGCCTGGGCCCTTTTATACTGGATCAATGCATCCTGAGAATGAAGTTTCTTGAACTCTCTAAATGCTTTATTCCTGGCCTTTATGGCTTTACTACAGTTATCATTCCACCAGGGTACACTCTTAGTCCGTTTAGTTCCATTACTCTTAGGAATAGTTTCCTCAGCAGACTGAATAATCTCCTTAACTATTTTACTATTAATTATATTTACATCTGTCATATTCTCCTCCTTAAGTTTACAAAATCTATTAGCACTAATCTTTTGGAAAACTTCCCAGTTAGCATCTCCCAATTTCCATCTAGGAATTTTCTTTCCCTTTTCATAATAACCTTCTATGCCAATTTTCGTTACCACAGGATAATGATCACTTCCTATTGTTGTGTATTTGATCACATTCCATGTGCTTAAACCTGCTATTTCACTAGACACCAGTGTTAAATCCAGCGCTGCCTCTGTGTTTTGCATACTATTATATCGTGTTCCTTCCCCATTATTAATACATACCAAACAGTGATTATCTATAAATTCCTCAACCACTAAACCATTTAAATCTGTCCTACTGCTACCCCAAAGTGAACTATGTGAATTGAAATCCCCACACAATATCACATTATCATCTAATACCCCTACAACCTCCTCTAGTGATTCTAGGCTTAATTCCCCACACGGATTATAATAATTGATTATGTCAATATTACCTCTATTAGTCCATACCTTAACTGTAATTGATTCATGCTCTGTGCTTATACGTATAACCTTATAACTCATTCCATTTTGTATGAATGTCATCACACCTCCCCCTCTGCCAGATTCTCTATCTCTCCTAACAGCAATATATCCCTTTATAATAAAATCCAACTGTGACTTTAACCATGTCTCCTGTATACAAATAACATCAGGTTTCTCTTCCAACTTATCAATATACTTTTTAAACTCTTGGCCATTTGAAATTAAGCTTCTCGCATTCCATTGGAGTAGAATTAACACCATTAAGATGATCCAACACTTGTCTGAGATGGCTGATTATCTTCATTAAGAATGTCTTTAACTGTTTCCCAGAGCAGCCCTCTCACATCAAGGTACTTCTCAGCTGATTTGACAATAATCTTTATCCTCTCATTTCGGCTTTTTATCTGTGCTGAACAGTTGACTACATCTGCCATAAAGAATACAAAATCATTCTTGTTCACAATCAGAGTTTCCTCCTTCAACCTATTACATCCTCCACATTTCACTACGTCTTGATTTCCAGTGTCACTTTGCCTTATCACCTGCGCGTCTCCTGAAACCTTCCTTGCTGCCTCTGCGTAGCTTATTCCCTGAGTAGTCTTGATTCGCTGCACCTCTTCCGCTCTTTTACTAACCTCACAACCACGGTAAGCTGAGCTATGTTCTCCTCCACAATTACAGCATTTTAACTTCGTTCCCTCTGCACATTTGCCATACTCGTGGTTTCCACCGCATCTACCACATGTTTGCTTTCCCTTGCACACGGATGCTACATGTCTGAACCTCTGGCATTTAAAACATCTAAGAGGTGGGGGAACATAGGGCCTCACTTCATAACACATATATCCAATAAGAATCTTTTCCGGGAGTCTTTTCTCATCAAATGTGACTAGTACAGAAAGACTATCACTTCTAATCCCATTTCTGTTTGCTTTAAGACGTCTGGCTTCACTCACTTTTGCATTTGTTACATTTCCTTTAATATCCTCTGCTGTAACATTTACCGGAATCCCTGTAATTACTCCTCTGACCCATTTTCTGTCATTCATCAGAGAACAATGCACTTTCTTGCCATTTATTTTATTAATTTTAATTGCTTTTCCTTGTTGTTCTCCATCCTTACATATAATTATTAATGATCCATCTCGCAATATTTTAGCACTCCTTACCTCCACGATTTCTTTACTTATGGATTTAGTTAGCTGTATTGGATTCCAATCGCCGAATGAAGCCCCCTCTTGCGCAAGTTTTACTATTATGTTGAAATCCTCTCTCTTCCTTTCTGTTACATTTCCTCTCCCGTCACCATCACACCCATCTGATTTTACGCTCTTTTTACGCTTATTTGTCCTACCTGCTGTATTCCAATTTCCATAACTCCCGCCACCTACATCCATCTCTCCTGACTCACTTCCTGAACCGTCACTTCCTTCTGCCATCTCTCGTCCAGTCCAGCCCAGCCCATCCACCAATGTGATAACTGCGCGAGTCCTGACCATAGACAGTATAAGGTCCTGACTCCTCACCGACACACGATAGAAGCTGTTAGGGTGAACCCACGAGCGCGCAGAACACTCGCTCAGCGGTCCCAGTACCGCCGGACAGTTCTCTCTTCTCGCAGTTGATTTGACACCTGTGAGATCAAAGATGGATATCGCGGGATTCATGGGATTCACGCTCGTGCACAGTGTTGCTAATAAACTGGATGGAATTTAAGTTCTGTTGCTTTTATATGAAAATAAATATAATGAACAAGAAACCCAAAGTAGCCTACTTATTTAATTCCATTCCAAATACATGTCTATCAATCTTTTTTTCTTTAATACAGACATGTGTGTGTGTGTTTTTTTAAATTTTATAAAAGATAGTTTGGGAATATTCACACATAACATATCACATAAAACATGATATCAGAGTTTTAAAATAAAACATTCTAAAAGAGAACAATACATCACGGTTGTTTAAACCAATGAACATTAAGCTGTGTCGTCAGCAAGTCGTTTCCCACCATGCTTTTGATCAGCGCAGTCAGTGGAGAGCAACTGCGCGCGACTGCAGAATCCGACACGTGCGCCTTGCGGTCGCGAGAGTTTTTTGACATACGTCAGCATGACATCAGAGCAAGGCGGACCGCACTCGGACACATTTCTAACCGGCATGCATCTCGCGCTGATCACCGGTGATCGATTCTGCGCAGATTTTGCTCATCTCAAACAAGCCTCAAGATTGTCGCGCAGCTCTCTCCATCTCGAAAACGCCTGGCCGATATTTATCCGGTTTTATTCCTCCGTTTGTCACACAGTCTGCGTGTATCCGAATATGGACGCTTTCGTTTTGTTGGCACTTCAATACTCGCCAAAGAGTAATCGTGATCCATAACAGCTATAACCATACAGTCTATGGATAACGCTATAACCACCACTTCCGCATTTGACCATGTGATATTCCGGTGTGGTGGAACATCACATCAGAGAATGTAGACGGGCTCTGATCACATGGTCCACACCGGAAAAAAAGGATAGAGCGGACATTGCGTCACTAAGAGGCGACATTTCTTTTCCGGGACGGACAGTTATTTAAAATCGGAATTTCTCTGAAATAAAAAATCTTTGGAGACTTTTGAGATATTGTAAGTACACAACTGGAGGAAATATATCACACTGTGCAAGTTATTTTCGGAAATTTTATTACAAAATTGTCACATATTGGAGCTTTAAGACAAACCATGTGCAAATTAATCAGTCAACACCATTGCTGAATATTTTCTCCTTAAAACTGCAGTTTCCTTTCAGTCAGTCACGTTCAATGTAACGTCAATGTCACCGTCATTTTGGGATCTCGCCTAAGAGCCCAATCACCTTCAAGTGTAAACTAAACGAGCCAATGAAGATTGGCGTGCGAGATTTGCATCTCACTCTCCGCCCTGCAGCGTGGATATAAATAAGGAAGCTGGTGCAGTGCACATTTGCCTTTCACTTCGGAGCCAAGCAGTGCTTTCATTTTCTGTTCCAGTCTCCTGAGAGTGTGCTACTAAAGACGAGCATTCTTCAGGAAGAAGCCCTTTGTCCTGGTGTTGGTGGTACGGTGAGACAGTGGGTTCCGCAATCTCTACAGCCTGAGTCTGTCACAACAGGTGTTTTCACAGCTTTAGTTGCTGTTTATATAGCCTGCTGCGTGGCAGTTCAGTGAGAGTGAACTCACACTACTTGCACTTTTCCCAGCAGTTGTGCCGCGGTTATCCCCTGTGTGCTTCAGCACTAAAAATAGTTATTTTCCTGAAAGAGCTTACACGGGTGTGACGTTGCGTCTTTTTTTAAGATGTCATTCCACCCATGTGTTTCTGGGTGCAGTCGTTTCCTGGCGCCGGCTGAAGGTCACAAGCACTGTCTCACGTGTTTCAGCATTCAGCACGCTGGGGCTGCCTTTGTGGATGACTCATGTTCTCACTGCGGGAACATGACCGTCTCTGTGTTACAGTGGAGACTCCAATACCTCAAGAGAGGTGGAGTCCTCTCACCTATACCCTGATGGTCACCGTAATTTTGCCAAGTAAGACATGTTCCTGGATCAACATATTTTGTTGATCCTGGAATAACATTCCTGTCCCAAAATTTAGTCCTTACCCTATCCTCACCCCTAAACCTAACCCTATCCATAACTTTTCCCTAAAATCAGAGGGAAATGATGGGTGAATAACACTGATGTTGAAGCACCTCACCCTGGGTCTAAGCCTAAACTTGACATAAACTGTAAACTTGTCCCTCAAATCTGATTGGTTGATTGGAAAGTTGTTCCAGGATCAACATCACATTCACCATACCCCGATCTAGTTCCTCTTCTGGCCAGAAGAGGGCTACTTCGACGAATAGCCAGGGTGATTTGAGGATCATAGTGAGGGCTTCCCCGTCGAGTCAATCTCCATGGGCCCCTCACTCCTCTAACACACCGCAGTCAGTGGAGCTTCCGAGTGAGCGTGCTGGTCCTTCTCATGGGGGGCCAGTCATTTCATTCGGGGCTCCCCCTGATAACTAGATGTCGATTGCTGCATCGGAGGGTGAGCTGATGTCTTCTGGGGATGAAGACTCGGCTGCATTGCTCCCTTCGGGGAAAGGACCGTTGCCAAAGCCTGACCTGGAGCTGACGGCTATGCCCAAAACCGATCTGGTACCTCATCCACCCTTACTATCCTCAATGGAGGAGCGGCCATAGGGTGCGTGGACATTCCCCCAGTGAAGCACGCTGTTGCGATGCAGTTGTGTCCTAAAAGCGCTTCCTGGCAGGGTGTTTCAGGTCATCCATCCAGGGCCTGTAAGTTCTCGTCTGTTCTCACAGGCAAGGCTTACAGAGCCACTGGACAGGCTGCGTCCTCCCTACACGCCATGAATCTCCTGCTGGTCCACCAAGCCAAGGAATTAAAGCAGTTGCACGAGGGTAGGACTGATCCAGAGCTATTTCAGGAGGGGCGCACTGCGATGGACATCGCCCTATGGGCGACTAAAGTCACTGCGTGCACACTGGATCAGAAGATGTCCACACTTGTGGTCTAGGAGTGCCATCTTTGGCTGAACTTCGGCAACAGTTCTCCGCTGCACAGAAACAGACGGAGGCGATTAAGCACATCCTGCCATGACGGCCAGCTGCTGCTTCCACGCTGCCGTCTGCTGCGTTCGCCTCCACTCCCGCTCAGCCCAAGCAGCAGACAGACCGCCCAGCCCGTCCAGGCCGCCAAACTGAGTGCCAAACTCAGGGCCAAACAACTCTGAGACGGGTGACCCAAAGACGGAGGAGAGAGCTTTTCAGGAGATGGTGCCCGCACCACTCCCTCCCCTGGACGAGGGCCGGGGGGAGAATCTTGTGTTCAGTTTACTTTTTTTTCCAACGCTAGCCCCACAGCCAGCAGTACCCAAAACTTCAATAAAAGAGCAATTTCCTTTGTCTTTGGGTCCCAAGAGAGCGCGGTTGGCGGTGCACGACGCAATGCCTTGCCACCCTCGACCCCCTTTCTTATCGCCAGCGGGCAGCAGTGTGTACTCCGAGGCCGCTGTGAAGCGGTCTCCCACACCCTCTGCTCCACCTAACACAACACCTAACACGTTTGCTAGATTCTATAGTCAAGTCAAGTCAAGTCAAGTTTATTTATATAGCGCTTTTCACAACATAGGTTGTATCAAAGCAGCTTCACAGTAATAAATAAAAACAATACATCAATGTTTGTTTATAGTGGAACGTCCACGTTTGGTAATGCTGATCAATGGTATCGTTGATTGATTAATTCAATTAAATATCCCCAAATATCCCCAACTGAGCAAGCCAAAGGCAACAGCCTTTGCTATAGCCTTTGCGTAGAGCCGGTATCCTCCCGTGTACTTGCCATTGCCTGTAAACACCTTAGACCCCGCTTAGTATCGGCTTGCTGCGCCACTCCCCTCCTATGGACTGGATACATGCACTTATTTACTCCAGTAGAGTTCCCCAGTTTGGCGAACCCTGTTGAGTTTCTCCACCACCCTCAGCAGTCGGACATGGCGGAGCCTATCAGGACTAACACTTGTGTGCTCTGGTGGAACCTGTGCTAGGCTGGGTGCCATATGTTGTGATCGCTACGGCGATCCCATATGTGTATTTTTCCACGGTACGGCTCCCTACAGTGAGCCCATGTCTTTCCCTTGGCAGAGTCTGCTCTGCCATCCCTGCCTGTGTTGATTCCCTGCTATCTGGGCCGGAGCCACCTCAGAGACATTCCATATGTTGCACTGCCCTATTTGGCCAGTCCATAAGTGTTATTCCACATGATACCTCCCTATGGGCATCTTCCGCAGCGTTCCCTTTCCCCTGAAAAGGGCACGCTTTCCCAGTGTTATCCAATAGTCTCACTGAGTGGGTCATGCAGAACAGCAGTGATAGACACTCTCTCTGCGTAAGCCCTGTCCCATCCTCCACCCCAAGTGTTGCGGGAGGATTAGGAGGCTTAAGTAGGGCGCTGGAAGCGTGGCGCTTTGTTTCTCTCCTATTTTAAATTAAGTTAAGACTATCACATTCAAAGGTTTAGAACTATGTTATTTTTTTAAAGAAAACTGAAGTAGCATTTAATTTGTCAAACATATGTTTGAAATGCTGCCAGTATTTCAGTCTCCAAAAAAATCATTGTTACATAATCCTTAAGAAAACTTTGTAATATTATGATATTTTTTACACCGTAAAATTTTCTTGTACAGTTTCAAGTCAAATTTTGGTTTTAGAAATGACCAAACACATCTATATAGAAACTCAGATTTCTATTGTTCTTTTGCAAGATGAAGGCTATTTCATTTACTGCTGTCTGGAAAAAAAAAAGAAACAAATCTGGATCTAACCAAGATAAAGAAATAAAGTGAATGGCACAGATCACAACAACATCTAGATAATACAACAGAGTATCTAGTTTGAGAAACTGATGCAAAAAGAAGAAAATAAATTTGTACATTCTACTCTTCAATAAATATTGAGGTATTGTGGGAACTTCATCAAATATGAAATTAAAATTAAGCAGTGCTAAAAAGACAATAGTGTCATTACTCAACTCAAGTCAGTTCAGCTTAATAACTGTGAAAAGTTCAATTTTGTAGCAAGTTCAATTAGGCTATAAGCAACTCTACAGGCAATAGTTTTATTATTATTATTATTCAGCTTCAGTCAATTCAGTGTGTGTTATATTCCTTTCAATGTATTTGTAGTCTTCAATGATTCTGGAAGCTTCTTGCAAAATCATACTTTTCACAGGCCTTGCTTTAAGCTCTTAGCAACAAGTTCAGAGATTCTGTCAACAGTGACAGAGACCATGGCAAACATACCATGCTGCCTGTCTCTTTAACTAAAGATTAGTTAGAAAGAAATAGATAGATAGATAGATAGATAGATAGATAGATAGATAGATAGATAGATAGATAGATAGATAGATAGATAGATAGATAGATTAGTTAGAAAGAAAGAAAGAAAGATTAATTAGAAAGAAAGAAAGATTAGTTAGAAAGAAAGAAAGAAAGAAAGAAAAAAAGAAAGATTAGTTAGAAAGAAAGAAAAAGAAAGAGATTAGTTAGAAAGAAAGAAATATAGATTAGTTAGAAAGAAAGAAATATAGATTAGTTAGAAAGAAAGAAAGAAAGATTAGTTAGAAAGAAAGAAAAATATATAGATAGATTAGTCAGAAAGATAGATTAGTTAGAAAGAAAGAAAGATAGATTATTTAGAAAGAAAGAAACATAGATTAGTTATTGTCATAGAAACATGGGGGTGGTCTCATTTGACTCGGGTCAGCAAACAGCCAATGATGAATCACCTCAACACTTCCTAGCCCCTCCCTAGCAACCATTGTCGAGCACCTTAGCAACCAAAATCCAAAGAGGGATATCTTCCATTCTGAATGTCACAGAGGTATGGGAGTTGGTTTATATCATTCATACTGACAAGAAGCCTTTGGAATTTCATCATTGGTAGCTGCCAAGCCACTCCCTAGCAACCAAACAGAGTACCCTAGCAACCAAAATCCAAAGAGGGATATCTTCTATCTTCCATTCTGAATGTCACAGAGGCATGGGAGTTGGTTTATATCATTCATACTGACAAGCAGCCTTTGGAGTTTCATGATTGCCAAGCCACTCCCTAGCAACCAAACAGAGTACCCTAGCAACCAAAATCCATGGTATTATTAGCAATAATATTATTAGCATGTTGCTAGCATTATTCTAGCATGTTTTTAGCAAAAGCTAGCATGATTAGTGTGTAGGTAGCATGATTAGTATGTTGTTAGCATGATGCTAGCATATTTGAACAAGATGCTAACATGAATAGCATGTTTGCTAGCATGTTTGTAGCAAGAAGCTAGAATGATTAGCATATAGCTAGTATCATGCTAGCATTATTAGCATTTTGCTAGCATCATGCTAGCATTGTTAGTATCATGCTAGCATGTTGCTAGCATGTTGCTAACATGGTTTACCATGATTTACCATAGTTTACCATGATTTACCATTATTTACCATAGTATACCATGATTTACTATAGTATACCATGATTTACCATGTTCAAGTATGATTTACTATGATTCTAGTATGATTTACCATAGTTTACCATGATTTACCACGATTTACCATAGTTTACCATGATTTACTATAGTAAGGGGTGGTGTGGCGCAATGGATAAGACACATGCCTTTGGTGTGAGAGACCCGGGTTCGAATCCACTGTGAGACACCAATGTGTCCCTGAGCAAGACACTTAACCCCTAGTTGCTCCAGAGGCGTGCGACCTCTGACATATATAGCAATTGTAAGTTGCTTTGGATAAAAGCGTCAGCTAAATGAATAAATGTAAATGTATACAATGATTTATCATGTTCTAGTATGATTTACTATGATTCTAGCATGATCTATCATAGTTTACCATGATTTAGTCAAAAGAGCCAAGCCCCATCTCTATACGATGTTTTGATGCAGAGATATACGTTTTGCTAAACGGTTGTTAGGGTACTCTGTTTGGTTGCTATGGAGTTGCTTGGCAGCTGCCAATGATGAAACTGCAAAGGCTTCTTGTCACTATGAATGATATGAACCAACTCCCATGCCTCTGTGACATTCAGAATGGAATATATCCCTCTATGGATTTTGGTTGCTAAGGTGCTCGACAATGGTTGCTAGGGAGGGGCTAGGAAGTGTTGAGGTGATTCATGATTGGTTGGTTGCTGCCCCGAGTCAAACGAGACCACCCTCGTGTTTCTATGACACTTCTATCCGGAGATATCCCAATGATCTCTTTCAATGAAAGTCTATGGAACTTGTTGCCGAGGTGCTCTAAATGCTTGCTAGGGTGTGGCTTGATAGCTTCACAATGATCCTGAGAGACTGATTGGTCGTCTGAGTAAAATGAGCCCACCCCCTTGTCTCTGTGACACTGTGATCCAGAGCTATGTTCAATACAAAATCCCTATGCAATTTACCATAGTAGGAAAAACACATGCATTTCATGGGCCGTCCTACACCATAGTAAGTCAATGGGGCAACTTTGGGTAGCTCCTGCCCCCCAGGGGTGCAACTTTTACCCCATTGTGAGGTATGTTCTTACAGAGCCTGTCAGCCTCTACAAATGTGGTAAATCACACGTTTCTGCGAAATCGTCACTCTGAGCTATGACTCGTCAAAGTTTGAAGTACAAAATCAGTAAGTTGGCTTGAAAAAGCCAACATAATAAGTTTAAATAGGATTTCAGTAAGTTGGCTTTCTCAAGCCAAATTAATAAAGAGATTGTAAAACGAATTCATATGAATTGAGTGGTTTAGTCCAAATTTTCTGAAGAGACATGATCACTTTATATGATGAACAGATTTAATTTAGGCTTTTATTCACATTTAAACATTGATCAAAGAACATAAACAGAAGCTCAACCGAACCTGCTTGACGTGCGTGAACAAACCTCTTGTGGAAGCTCAATTGTGCTACATAACACATGAGAATGAACCTCATTAGCACGTCATGCGGACATGCTTGAGCTTCTGTTTACCATAACTGATGTGTTCGTTGATGAATATTTCTATGTGAATAAAAGCCTAAAATAAGTCTGTTCAGTGTATAAAGCAATAGTGTCTCTTCAGAAAATTTGGAATAAACCACTCAATTCATAGGCATTAGTTGTACAATCTTTTTATGAACTTTTTGAAGCGTCAAAGTGCTAGTTGCATAGTTGTCAATGGAAAGACAGAAATCACTCACAGATGTCATTAAAAATATCTTAATTTGTGTTACGAAGATAAACAAAAGTCTTACAGCATTGGAACGACAATGTAGGTGAAGTAAATGATGACGGAGTTTTCATTTTTGGGTGAACTAACCCTTTAAGCCCTGAAGATTGTTATTCCATTAAATATATCTACATTGTCTTCTGATCTATTAAAGCTCCAATTGTAGTTGATAAGCAGTATTTTGATATATGTTGATTACAGATAGTTTGATGGTAAAGGCTGATGCTCTGTGGTGAAATGAATATGCTTTTAAAAGCAAAACAAAAACATTATAAATAATGACATTTAGTTATCTGGTACTGAATGATGGATGGGGGAGGGGATAAAACTATTTCACACTTAAATGTCAGAATTTTGTTAAAAATTCAGTAATGTTATTACCTGTTGTTATAGTTTTTTGAGTGGTATAGCTAGGTCAAAATTTTATTTGCATGCATTATATTCATATTTTCTTTTCTTAATTTTCCAAATATCAACTAAACACATCAGGGGATGTGTGTGCTAGAGAGCTCAGACTCTGGATAAATGTGGCTCAAGGGTATCCCTGTGCACCTCTGCAAATTAATCATTCTGACACATTCACGACCCTTCTAATAAGACAGGGGCCACAAAGCTCCCCACCCCGCCATCCCAGCCTATGCCGCCTCACTCCTTCTTTGTTTGGCCCCCTTATCCCAGGAGATCGGAGAGCATAAGTGGGGGAAGGACACGGGACAGAGGAATGGTGTGTGTTGGGAAAATGGGGGGTACAGACTGCAAGTGACACCCTCATTCAGAATACTCCTGGGGGACAGAGCCAGGCAGAAGACTCATATCACAGTTTTAGCAGCGCAGCCCCCCCACGCTCAACAAAAGCATGTCCTACATGCTCCCCATAATAATAGGGTATTTAGCTAGTGTACTAAAAGTGTAAAAGTGCTCATTGCATTCATAAAACAAAAATAATACATATACAAAAGTGCAGATATGAGATTGCTTATGAGCATGCTCATGCAGACTCACCATGTATTAAGGGACACATTGGAACCACCAGGATCAAGAAACAGTGATTAAGGTAATTAAGAGCACAATCTTACAGTTGATTGTACATGAAACTAGAAACTAAAACCATATTTAAAAACTATACACACAAAAAAGTGTCTTGATACAGGACTATTTCTGAAATTAAATATGCACAACAGCAGTATAAACAGACAAACAAATATCTTGACAGATGGCTGATCCATAGGCTCCAAAATTCTATGCAAATCTTGCAGATTTGTCACAATAAGAATGATAAGAGAACTGACTATAGTTTCCCTAAACTATAAACCTAATTAAAATGTTGTGCAATAATGTGTGTTTTAAAGGTTTACATTACATACCACAGTAGTCTGTTTAATTTTGTACAGTGCTTTTCCCTGTCTATTACCTAAAAACAGAAAAAGGAAAACTCGGTTTATATCTGTGCGCTTGTATAAAACAGCTATATGTAGTTTTAGTTTCACATGCTATCTAAGATTTATTTGACTGATTTATTAAACAGGGCCATCTGAGCAATATGGTGCCATTACAATAACCCAGATGTATTTAGAGTTAAAAAAAAAAAAACACATTAAAATGTCCCCACAAACATTTTATTTTTTATGAATAAAAACACTTATACAATCTATTAAATACTGACAATTTTGTTTACTCAAAAATGTAGATATATTATAGTTTGTTCGACATTTACATTTACTTTTTTTGGTCAGAACATTAATAAATGTTTTATGCATAACTCTAAATATTCTTAAAAATTCTATATTAACTGATGAGTCCAAAGCTGTCTAAAGACTGCTGATAAGACTAAAGCTTGATATATGCATGTGTGCCCCCATTTCAGTTTCCATTTAAAAAAAATAATAATAACATCTAAGCCATAACCTTTTCTTCTTCTTTTTTTTTTTTTTTTTTTGTTCCCCTTTGGGTCACAGATCATTGTTGTGGCCTAATTTTAAATGGCAATCTGTCCAAATAAATAATTCATGAAATGAATTAATTTATATTCATGTTTGCTGACATTATTTTTCTTTTTGGCACCGAAAATTAGATGACTGACAATGAAAAAGGGGGCATCTTCTGACCTCTGTGGTCCTAGTTTTCTCTCTGTATATCCCATATGTGATGGTGCATATTTTCCTGATATTACTCAACAGAGATGCTCAGCATTGTTGAATTACCCCAGCCCTAAAGTGTTTTTTATTAAGAAATAAAATAAATAAATAAATAATAGCTGCAATTCACATTTCTCTGGCGGCTGTTTATCATGTTTATCAACTTGTTTTTCACACTTAAAATGGTTTTCCACAGCTCACTG
Source organism: Squalius cephalus (assembly GCF_949319135.1). Lineage (NCBI taxonomy): Eukaryota > Metazoa > Chordata > Actinopteri > Cypriniformes > Leuciscidae > Squalius > Squalius cephalus. Next base: position 12,474,655 of record NC_137143.1, read on the forward strand.
TAAATCCTTGGTTTGTCCAGAGTTTGCTTTATACATCTGGTATAACGCTATTATTTGCCAGCCTGGTCGCATTGTTAATATGTAGGTATCAATATGTAACATTTTCAGGTGCAAAACATACATTTTTGTAGATGCTGAAATGTACAATGTGGACATATTGACAACATTTAAAGAAAGGTAAAATATTTACCAATCTTTTATATCATAAAGATAGTTGTATAATTTACCTTTTACCATTTTATAGATAAATTGTAGATCCCCTAACCCTACCCCAGAAAGCAAACACAACCATTTTATATAAAAAAATATAAAGTGGACAGAAATGCGTAGGAAAATGACACTTTTAGTAACAATATAGCATTAAAAAGATATTTTGAGCTGCTAATCCCACTCCTACCTCTAAATCTACCCATAACCATTTCATAAAAATATTTAGAAATGGCCTAACAGACAGACAAGTGGAATCATAATAATACATTTTTTGCAAAAATGTCAAAAGCGGTACCAAAAGTAGTTGACGATAATGTGTTGCAGTCGCAGTCCATTCTGGTGGAATAAAATAGTTTTGTATGCAGTACAGAGCAGAATTTAAGTAATGGCTGAAAATCTTATCTCCATCCACTCTGTGAAGTTTATAATTCAAATGCACATCACCCAAAACACTGCCTGTCGCAATCTGTGATGAAGCAGATGACAGTCAATGATGTGCTGTGTCCCAATTCGCATACTATCCATCCTAAATAGTATTCGAAATTAGAATTAGTGTGTCCCAAATCATAGTATGTTTAAATGAGTAATCCAAAGATACCCAGATATTCTACTTTTTCCGGTTAGAATCCGAAGTGCAGATCCATGCACACTCTAATGGCTAATACTGCCCACAACACATTGCGTGTTGGACGAGGATTAGATTAGAACTACAAGCACGGATAAAAACTTGTCACCTTGGAATTGTAAGGTTCTATCTGACATTTTGTCAAAATTGAGTTATTCACATAATATTATTCTGTGACAACTTCTTTTCATTATGTGATTTATTTATTTTTAAGTACATTTTGTGACTTTTTTTAATAAAGCTAAAAACGGTCTATCCACAAAGGAGAATGCCAAAACTTTGAAGCTAGTGTATGTCAAAAGTGCTCAGAATGCAGATAGAACCTTATAATTCCAAGGTGGTGAACTGTTAAAAACTACAAACATGGCGGATGTGCAAGTCCAACAGTTAAGTAGAGAGGTTTATGGTGCATTCATATGTTAAGTCATGTCGAAAATATCATATTTACGAGTTGAACGCACATGAACACCACCACAAAGTAGTAAATATGAGTGGGAAGCTCTGGATTTTCTTTAAGCCCTGATTTTTCCGATTTGGGGGTGTGTCAATGAGAAACATGGCGGAATTCCACAGTATTAGGTAATTAGCAGTGACATTGTCAAGCTTTTTTATTTACAACAAAATAAACTAATTCCTGCACAAAATGTAATAGCATTGTCATAAAACAATATAATATGTAACAATAAGTTTACAGTGGCTTCATAAATTAATTAAAAACATTAAAAAGCAAAACACACCTGATACACATTCTTTGTTCTTTGTTTTCTAGAAGTAGAGTTTAAAAACCGTGCTGTATTTTTGTGTAGTTAAATAAGGTACACCGCCATCTTGCTCCAACGAAAGTGACTTGACGTACCTCGTAAACATGACTTCCCACGAGGACTTGAATGCACCATTAGATAAGGGGCTTTGAGTGATTAATTATCAGTATCTAACCTGGCGAAAATACATTTATTCAATGTTATCCACATTATACTTTATCTGAAACATCATTGTGAACTTATAATGATACGTTTGGCAACTAGATTTTAAATGCATTATTATGCAAATTGCAAACACATGAGGAGAGTTCTCTGCATGAAAGACCCACAACTGGCAGATCAACGTGCTACTACATTTCTCTCCAATACGGTAGGAAATTAAATTGAACTGAACGTAGAGGATTTTATCTGCAAATTCGTCAATATTGTATTATATTATTATTTATACCTTTATTATATTATTACATTTATACAATTATATTTAACTCTGCTGGCCATTGAGAGGACACTGGTCAAATCACTGGAAAAGATGCCTATATGGTGCGACAGGGTCACAGAGCATTTTCTTGAAAAGGAACATATAGAATTTATGTATATATATATGGACATTTTTTATGATGTATGCCGAAAATGAGCTTCCCCTCTTTGAAATGTTACATAACTACCCATCTAGGGTTGGTAGTACATCCTCAGACGTAACAGAAAGACCAGCAGCCGCTGGTCTTTCACTGATATATATATTTAATTTTTTTTTTTTTTTTTTTTTTTGTGTTTGAAATAAAAGTTTGTAATGTTGTGATTCATCTTTGAAAATTGGTAAAATAGTCTGCCTTGTTTTATTATATTTATTATATTATTACTTATTATATTTTTTATATTATTATTAGCAATAATTAAAAAATAATTCTTAAAATAATTTAAATATATTATTATTAGTAGTATTATTATACTTTATTATATAATTATTTATACCTTTATTATATTATTACATTTAGACAATTATATTTAACTCTGCTGGCCATTGAGAGGACTCTGGTCAAGTCACTGGAAAAGACGCCTATATGGTGCGACAGGGTCACAGAGCATTTTCTTGAAAAGGAACGTAGAATTTATGTATAAATAAATGGACAATTTTTATGATGTATGCCGAAAATGAGCTTCCCCTCTTTGAAAGACCAGCAGCCGCCACTGATATATATATATATATATATATATATATATATATATATATTTTTTTTTTTTTTTTTTTTTTTTTTTTGTGCTTGAAATAAAAGTTTGTAATGTTGTGATTCATCTTTGAAAATTGGTCAAATAGTCTGCCTTGTTTTATCGGACAACAAGACTGTTAACGACTATAATGAGAGAAAGAACTACAATTTTTATTTTTAGTGTTTCACATTTAACCGCATATTTAAACACATTCCTGGAAAGTCTGGAATTTCTGGATACTCTCTAATGGACTATGATGCTGCTTGCAAATTACCAGACAATACCCAAAATGCCCTCTTCCTCAACAATCCCAATGCACGAGAAATGTATAGTGAAATATACAGCAAAAGCATTTCTCCAAATGTCAACTATAATAGTGCCTCAATTTCATCACCATCAAAATATATATTATATTTTGAGTTGTCAGTATATATGTACATTATTTTTTACTTAAAGAGCTGTATTTATTATGTTCAAATATACAGTTTTATATGTTGCATGTGATGACTTCAGTACCTGCTTGTCTGGGTCTGGAATTGCTCCAGTAGGGGAGGAGAAGCATTGAACCGTGGGAAGAGGAAAGAGAATGAATGAAAGAAAGAGAGGCATTCTTGAGAGAGCAGTGAAATTGTACCCAGGGTATAATAGACTTCAGTTCCATTGAACGTTTATTAGCCCCCCCCCCCCACACACACACACACACACAAACACACAATTTTTTTTTTTACTACACTTAGTGTTATTTCTACAGCACTTTAACTTCTTCACTTTTTATTTTTATGTTTACAAAACAGGAAATGAAAAGTTTTCAACACGAGCTTGCTTTCTTCCTTTATTCTATCCCTCTTTCATCCTCTTAGATGAACAGGAAAGAATGAAAGTAGTCTCAGACACAGGTGTTCACATGGTTAATTAATAGTAAAAAAAAAAAAAAAAAAACCTTCCCACACACTTCCCATTGATCAGAGGATGGTCGGACAACCGTCTTGTCTTTTTAGCATTCTCTCTCCTAATGTTTATGGTTCCTGCACCTTCAGGAAATTACCCTTTTATAGGGTCAACACAATAAAAGACCTTTGGGTTTTTTTCTAGTTGGGAGTGGTTAGTGGGTTAGTGTTTGTGAATGTGTGTGTATATAAGTCTGCATGCGACTTTGTGTGTGAGAGAGAAAGAGACATTTTAGGTGGGGGAGGCAGCATTTGGTAGTGTTGTTTAATCTCCTACCCATCCTTTTTGACATTTTAGGTGGGGGTAGTAGTGTTTAATCTACTAGTTCTCTTTTGCGGTCAAAGAAAAAGACCTGAAGAGGTTAATTGGCTCCTCATCCAATATATCACATTGCTGTGAACTCTCTGACCCTTCTTGTCAATAGGAGGCCTTTTCCTCTCTGACTTGATGAATGTGTTTCTTTGGGAGTGTACTACAGAGTAAAATATTTGTGGAACACAAAGAGAAGTTATGGCCATTTAAATTTTATTTCTGTGTTAAATCATCCTCTTATAACTTTCAGGCCATTAGCAGAGCATTGTGACCACCGTTTGGAAATGTATTTTAGCACATTGTAATTAGTTAAACAAGTCAGTGAAATCAATGTAGAAGGGAGGTTGGTAGGTGATTGTGTGGGAGGGGGGTTGAGGGTGTAAGCCGACAAATTACTGACAAAAAAACAAACAAAAAAAACACTGACTGTTATGAAAGCACTGACAAGGGAGGAAGATATGTTCTAAATAGACAGGTGACAAATGAGTTCCAAGGGTTGATTTTCTACTCTTGCCTGTGCACAGTCAAATTCAGAAGAGAGGCAGAGCAAAACCTATCAGTGCAACATTTAAACACAATATCCACCACAATATCTGACACCCAAAATATAAGCTGGTAACACTGGGGAAATCTTATTTTAATACTTGGCACTTCCCATTGCACTTACTAGAGAAGCAATGTTTTGAGTACGGTGTCTATTTCACAATTGAATATCGTAATTTGATATGTACTATTTTATTAGTCACTTATTTTTGGTGGTTTGAGTGCATATGTTTAAACAAAGTGATTGGGAGATGATCAAGAATACAATTATGGTAGAGGGAAGCAGAAAAAACAAGGATTGCTGAAAAACAATGAAAAAAAAATGATATACTGTAACATTTATAGATATACTGTAAAAACTACAAAGTATCAAAATGTTAAAATCAAAAATCAAAAGATTGTTTAATTTGTATGATATTCAATTTATGAACAAAGTGAAAACAAATATTTCTGTATTTTATAGGTATAAGATTAACTAATTCTAAATTGAACTATTAGACATGTATAATCCCTGTAGGACATCAAAAGAAGTTGAAGGGTAGGCTAAAATTAATTTAAAATAAATAAATAAATAAAACTCTAATAGTCCCTATTGAGATTTCCTTGAATTGATATGTAGACATTAATCCAACACAACAAGGCTTCTGTTAAAGATTACACTACAATATCCAATAGAACAAGAATCCTCTACATAAACTAAAACAGAACAGAAAGATGACTGGAACTACAATATAACTTATAAGACCTTAAAATTTAAGTTACATTTTCAAAAAGTAAGTGCTTGCTTTTAAATACATGGGCAAATGCAATCGTTGAACCATCCTGGTATAAAAGTCAGTTTTTCATGCTGCTCTCATACTGCACAGCTACAACAATTATCTCTGACAACAAAATTTATAAGAGGCATCTATGAGCTCTGCAGCCGTTAAATGATCATTTATGTGATTCGTCCCCTGAATGTCAAGCGTGTTCATTGTGCCAGCGTGAACGTGGGCTGTGTGACAATCAACGCAGAGGTTAGTTAGGGGAACACAAACCTATCTTTGTTCAGTCTGGTCAGAAAAAAACGGATTATTTGCTTGGCTTTTCATGTGCCTTGTGCGGAATACATTATGTGTGTAAATGTTGTTGAACCCCGGCTATTCTCAGCGGAAAGGTCACACACTCCCCTCGACCCAAAACTCCTCCACGGGCTTTGTGTCCCCACTGATGTGAAAAAACGGGCTATGCCTATAAACTTCACATTTAAAAGGCAAGTGCTGTCGTATGGCACTGCTGCTTATTTAGGGGAAACAATAGTATTTTGGGACACTTTTTCTAGCAGTCTAACGGCAGGAGAACCTGCTTGTTCTGACACATCTGCTTTAAAGCGCATCATTTAGGCTATAACAACACATGGCTACTGCTCTTTATTTTTAACATAATTTAGTAGGCTATAATGTGTTCGAACGTGGTTACATTCAGCGCATCTGCCTGTCATGACTTAAATTACATTGTCATTATTGAATTATTACACGGACACCGGCGCAACCAAGTGAAGACAGCATTCAAAATGATTAGCGGTCACTCATAGATTACATTTATATATTTGTAGGCTATATGTGTAAATATCTTTGTATAAATAATAAAATACTTAAAAAATATTTAGACATAGGCTACTTTTGTGCACTGTATTTTTTATGAATCCATGTCTTTCATGACCACCTACACAACTGTCGCTTATACCATATTTAAATAAATAAAAGGCAATTTGACACTACTTTTAAATAGTTGCGTAGTCTATAAATTCACATTTAAAGGAAGCAAAGAACACTGAGCGTGTTTTCGATTAAACTGTCATTATTTTAAGCAGTATAACTTAAACAACTTAACAAATTTAAGTTTTGTAACTCACGCTCTGAGGCCATGGTGATGACTGACTCGGTGGTGGCGTGATACTCATCGGTGTCCATGAAATCATCTAGGGAGGATGCGTCCCCCTGGAAGTCATGATGGTCCAGGAGCTGTTGCAGCGGAGGTGCTTTGGGAAGAAGCTGATTAACCACCTCTCTGCTGATGTTGGGCGCTTGTTTTAAGCGCAGTTTGCTAAGGATTTGTGATTTGATTGTTTCCAGCCGTAAGACTTTGCTCTGTTCTCTCCAAACGCACGCGGAACACTCAGGAGAGTCCACATCCTCCACATCAAAAAGAGAGACTCCAGCTTCCGAGGACATCTCGCTCACTGGGGGCAGAAAGAGGTCCGGCTCATCGCTCCCGGACAGTCCCAAAGAAATAAGAACCGTTAAGCACAATAAAAAGTTATACCTTGTCATGATGTTAAATGGTCAGGACCAAAGGTTTTCCTCGTGGCTTTGCGAGACACTGTTGTATTTATCTTGAGAAATGTTATTCGAGTAACGAATTAGCTATCTAAAACAGGAATAAAGACGCTTTTCAGGAGATGATGTATTCCATTTTATACGGACAAAGCGACGGCTATAAAAAAATATAAAAATAAAAAACGTTCCTTAATGCATTTCTATTTGTGTTTTCAAATATTTTTACCAGCTACCTGCTTCACTGTTGATACCTAAGCATGTCTTTTTCAACTGTACAAATGCGGCTAACAGCCCCCTTTATATATCGCTGCTGCCTAGTGGCGTAATCCGTCTGTATTGGCTAACATTTCAACAAAAGGCTCACAGGTTTGCCACTAAATCTAGAGAGAGAGAGAGAGAGAGAAAGAGAGAGAGAGAGAGAGAGAGAGAGAGAGAGAGAGAGAGAGAGAGAGAGAGAGAGACCTTTAACACACCTTTATTTATAATAACACTGTATAGACATACCACAACCAATATAGCAACCTTTATATTTACAAATATAATAATTAATTAGAAAAAGAAAAAGAACATGCAATATAATAAATAAATAAAATCTCATACACATGTCTATCTTCTCAAATGTACATGCATACGCATATATACCCACACAAAAACTATCATAAATTTAGCAAATTATTGAATACAATTTTACAATCCTCATTTAAACTTTTTATAATAGTCACAAAAACTCATCATAAATTTAATAGCAGCTCATTTTTATGATCCACTGTGCACAAAACATAATTCAAAGCCCAAATTTCAATAAATCTGTACAGATTATTCGTCAGTTTAAAGTGCCCCTATTTGGAGTAGTTTGGAATTCTAATCTATTTTCATGAAGTTCACACATCACAATTTACTACATTTGCATAATGCTCGCCTATCTTCTGCGTGGACAGGACATCTTGCTGTAGCTCGTTCATGTGGATATCCTGTTGTCAAGACGCTGTGCTCTCCGCTGTGAAAGTAAATTCGGTTTATTTTCACTTCCAAAGGATGAGGCTGTGAAGAATCTGTGGTTAAAATTCATCTTTATCAAGATACCACAGCAGTATAATCCCAAACCTTAGTCCCTTCATTTTACTAACGACTGCTTCTCAAATCTCGGAGTTTAATGCGGGATTTGCAAAACACTTGCTCTTGAAAGATGGGTCAGTACCCAGTTTATTTGGACCAATTTGCTCCTTGGAATCCCAACCTGTATGTATGAATAATTATTGATGTATATTTTTTCTACCGGGTGTTCAAAATACTTTGTTTTGTGTTTTATATTGTGTAGGTCTCCTGCTAACTGGCTAACGTAAGATTTTGTAAACGTAGTCGTACATTACGACTGATTGGGATCACGCTTATTGGTGTGCATGAATTGTATCTCGCGTTCCGCCCTGCAGCGCGGGTATAAACACGGAAGCGGATCCACGCACCACTTGTTTTTCACTGAGGAGCCGAGCGGAGCCCGGAGTCAGCGGTGGTCCAGCAATAGTGGCGATGGGACTATGGGACTATCCCTTCAGGAAACGAGGGTTACATAGGTAACTGAGACTTTTCCTTTCAGTCGACGTAGTCGTACGTTACGACTGATTCGGATCCCTATTAAAACGCCACTAGTGCTGCCACTTTCCAGTGCCTAGACAAGAGCATCCTAATCCTCTGCATATTGAGGTGGAGATAGGACAGGGCTTAGGCCAGGAAAGTCACTGCTATTCCACAAGACCACTGGGAAAGCATTACTTCCATTATTTCGTTGGAAGACATATATGCTGCGGAAGCCACATCCTGCCCGTAGGGAGGTAACGTGGAGAATAACACATATGGACTGAGCGAATTAGTGGGCAGTACAACATATGGAATGTCACTGGTGGCTCCAGCCGATAACAGGGGGGAGACGCAACCGGTCAGTGACAGTTGCCAAGGGAAGACACAGGTTCGCTGGAGGGAGCCGTACCATGGAAGAATACATATATGGGATCGCCGTAGGGATCGCAACATATGGACCCAGCCTAGCACAAGTTCAACAGATATAACAGGGTTCGGCTAAAGGGGAACTCAACTGGAGTAAAATGGCGTATGTGGATACATGCGCCATTTTGCTAAAGTTGAGTTCCCCTTTAGCCGAACCCTGTCCATAGGAGGGGAATAGCGCAGCAAGCTGACACTACAAACCAGGCTAATGGTGAAGCTGGCTTCATGTGAAGGGAGCCCACGGAAAGCAACCGGCTCGACACATTAGGCTATTTTCCTAGCGAATGTGCTGGTATCGCCTAGCCCGCAGCTCTAAAAGATCTGTCAGCGAGGCACTCTATGTCAACGCCCAGGAAGGAACTACAGTCTCTCTTTAGAGGAGCTCACTACCCAGGTGGGCACAGTGCACCTTGGGAAACACACCAAGATGATGGCAACCACTATGCAGTGGGCCAACCTCTGCATGGAAATAGCCTTCCAGGTTCCACTTCAGGTCATAAGCAAGCCTAATTTTTTTTAGAGGGAACTCTCGCAGAGAGTAGATAGCTGAACCTCCGCAACGAGACATGGGATTCCCAGGGTCTGGCACGGGTGCCAATGGATCCCCGTCCATGGGATGTCTCAGAGGAATGGGTCAGGAAGGGCTGTCGAGAGGAGCACAAGTTCGGGGGAACAAGGTCCAGTTGGGCCATAAAGGGGCAACTATGAAGACCTGCTCCTACTCCTTGCTGACTTAGCAGAGTGTTGTGCAAGAAGGCTCACTGGGGATTTTTGACGCACTCTGCGTAGGCCCCAGGGTCAGCTGTATGCCAGTGTCTCCGTGTTTCAGGGAGTAAACAACTGGCAAGGGAACGAGTTCGGAGAGGCAACAGATGTCACTGTGCAAGCCCCGAAGTGATCCCGGGGCAGCTGGACCGCCTGGGGATGGAGTATCCACTCTCCTTGGCTACAGGCTGTCGTGAGGCCTCTTTGGGCAACATGACTGAGCAGGCCGGAACTTGAAGTGGAAGAAGCAACCTTAGAAGCTTCTGACTCCATAGGAGGAGGTGACAGGAGAGTTGTGACATGCGAGGGAAGCGTATGAGCAACGGTCGCTGTACTGAGCAGTGCAGGTTTGCTGAGCAGCGGCATCAAGCAAGGGAACTGCTAACAACTCGAGGCAAAGGATGCCAATGCAGTTGGAGGTTCGCCCAGACCCTCGTTACTGCATGCCCATTAAACGTGGCCCCTCAGCTGGTGTGTTTAGCAGACACTTGTTCTAGGAGCGTTTGGCCCAGAAAAGCAAAAGGTCTGAACAAAGCTGAAAGTTTGGCGGCAGGCCGGGTGTTGTTAACACACGGAGCGTGCCACTCTGCCATGGCCACCTCGGGACTCTGCCATGAAGCCAGTGCTGAAGCGGTCTTATATGGAGGAAGCCGGCTATATGCGGCTGCATCTACCATGAAAGCATGGCATTATAGTCCTTCATGTCTATTGTGATCTCAAAATTCCGGCCAGTTGATAATAACTAGAATATCAAAATCGACTGCTGGTGGTAGATCCTTTTCCAATTTAGCACCAAAACTTTGGAACAGTCTTCCTAACATTGTCTGGGAAGCAGACACACTCAAGTTCAAATCTAGACTAAAAACACATATCTTTTGCCTAGTATACACATAAAACATTATAGACTTCTATAATTCAATGTTAGGCTGCATAGTTTAGGTCAGCCGGAACCAGGAACACTTCCCATAAATCCTGATGTACTTGTTACATCATAAGAAGGATGGCGTTTTCTGTTAGAACGGTGTCGTGTTAGCGGCCCCTAAGTTAATATCTAATGATCTTCGCAACGGAAGTGAATCAATCAATCAAAACTAACTTCAGCTGGGCAATAACTTTATCCTAGAGCTGCTGTAAAGCCAAAAGCCAAAACAACCTCTGTTACTGTAATTTCCTATTATCAATGTAAAGCTGCTTTGAAACAGTTCATATTGTTAAAAGCGCTATATAAATGAAGGTGACTTGACTTGACATCATTAACTTTTATGATTAAACCGCTTGTTAAAAAAACGCAACTTGATCGTACAGAATTAGTCAATTACAGGCCGATCTCGAATCTACCTTTTCTGTCAAAGATAATAGAAAAGGCGGTATCCTCACAACTATGTTCCTTTTTAGAAAGAAATGATATCTGTGAGGATTTTCAGTCAGGATTTAGACTGTACCATAGTACTGAGACTGCTCTCATTAGAGTTACAAATGATTTGCTCTTATCATCCGATCGTGGTTGTATCTCTCTATTAGTGTTACTCGATCTTAGTGCTGCATTTGATACTATTGACCACAACATTCCTTTAAATAGACTCGAAAATTATGTTGGCATTAGTGGAATTGCATTAACATGGTTTAAATCATACTTATCTGACCGTTATCAGCTTGAAGCAGTAAATTAAGAGATGTCTTATCGATCACAAGTTCAGTATGGCGTACCACAAGGCTCAGTACTAGGACCGTTTCTTTTCACTCTGTACATGCTACCCTTGGGAGATATCATTAGGAAGCTGGAATTAGTTTTCACTGTTATTCCAATGATACTCAGCTCTATATTTCTTCACGCCCTGACGAAACTTACCGATTCACTAAATTAACGGAATGTATAGGTGATATAAAAAATTGGATGACTAGTAATTTCCTACTACTTAATTCTGAAAAAACAGAGATTCTAATTATTGGACAAAAAACTTATTCACGTAATAATTTAGAATACTGTCTAACACTTGATGGCTGCTCTGTCAAGTCTTCGTCGTTGGTTAGGAACCTGGGTGTGCTCTTTGATACCAATCTTTCATTTGAAAGTCACGTGTCTAGTATCTGTAAAACCGCATTTTTCCATCTTAGAAATATATCTAAATTACGTCATATGCTCTCTTTGACAAATGTAGAACAATTAGTCCATGCATTCATGACATCAAGGCTAGATTATTGTTATGCTATTATGGGTGGTTGCCCTGCACGCTTAATAAACAAATTACAGCTGGTCCAAAATGCAGCAGCTCGAGTTCTTACCAGAACCAGGAAGTATGACCATATTAGCCCAGTTCTGTCAACATTGCACTGGCTCCCTATTAAACATTGTATAAATTTTAAAATATTCCTGAATACTTACAAAGCACTAAATGGTTTAGCTCCGCAGTACTTGAGCGAGCTCTTAACGCATTATAGTCCTTCACATCTATTGCGATCTCAAAATTCCGGCCAGTTGATAATACCTAGAATATCAAAATCAACTGCTGGCAGTAGATCCTTTTCCTATTTAGCACCAAAACTTTGGAACAGTCTTCCTAACATTGTCTGGGAAGCAGACACACTCTGTCAGTTCAAAGCTAGACTAAAAACACATCTCTTTGACCTAGCATACATATAACACATTAAAGACTTTTATAATTCAATGTTAGGCTGCATAAATTAGGTCAGCCGGAACCGGGCACACCCATAATTTCTTTTGTACTCGTTACATCATAAGAAGAATGGCGTCTACGCTAATATTAGTCTCTCTGTTTATCCCGAGGTTTACCGCAGTCCGCTGGATCCAGGCTGTATCCAGATCTGATGAAGGACCTGCTCTTGGACGCGACGACAGCGCAGTCCTGAAATGTCAACTAGGCTCTTCCCTGTGAAGGCCTCCCTCCCCTCCCTTTACCTATCTACAGATAAAGTGTTGTCGGGATAATTCCGGTTCGCGTGGCTACATGGAAGCGATAAAATTCTGTATTATTAATTTTAACCCTCTGGGCTTCTTCGCCCGAAAACGGGCGAAAACTTGAACATTTCGAATTGTTTAATTTTTTTGCTTCATCGGATGGGGGTGAAACTTGGTGACTTTTGTTTTATTACCTATATGAACACACAAAAAAATCAAGGAGATGATTCTGATATGTTAAAGGGTCGTAAAAAAAAAAGTCACACTTAGCTTCCTCCCGCCCGAAAACGGGCGACATAGGAAATGAATGGGAAATACGAAAAAATAGGAAAACTCAGAGAAACTTTTGGTGGTACAAGCTACAGATCAGCCACTGTGCTGAAAAAAAGTGTACAGCAATGAAGGGGTGACACTCTAGAACATCAAGAGTGCAAATAAGACACCCTCCCCCCCCCCCACACCCACACCCACACACACAAACACACACACACACACACACACACACACACACACACAGAGAGAAATGAACTGGTAAGACTGAAACAGCCAATTTTGCCCCAAACTATATAAAAATTATATAATCATAATAACTCCAAAACTATAGCAAGGAGAGTCAAAAGGTAGGTATCGTTTGAAAGAACTCTTTTTAAATTTTTTGAAAATATAAATTACATTACATTTGGACATTGTCCTGCCAAGAAACAGCGGATAAAAGACAATATATATATATAATTTGTATTATGATTTTGCATATCTTTCTTATTTGTCATGGAATAACTCAGGAAGGAAATAAGGTAGGAGGAAAATTCTTTTTTAGTGAAGTCCCCCTACATGTTAGCTGCATCTGGATAAAAAAAATATAATTTTTGGATAAAGGAATCAAAAGTTACAGCATTTGGAAAAGAGATAGCCTTTTTGTACAGTCTTTGACACCCCCTCATGGGCAATATTTTCTCCATGAAGAATATCTTGTCATAAAAGCAATAGATTATGTTAATTTTGGGCTCATGTTAATTGTAATAATATGCTGTAAAAAATGAAGTGCCATTTTCAATTATCTGAGAATGTTTCATGAGCTGTATGATGTTTTTGACACATTGCAGTACATTATTTTATAGATTATGAAAAAAAGGAAATTCTATTTATCAGCAAATAACTCAGCAATACTTAAGAGTTTTTCAAAGTGGATACATTCACTGTAAAGTTCAGACTCTAAGCTTTCAAATGACATCAACTTTGTGTTAATCAAGGCAAGATTTTTAAAAAATATGGTAAAGAATATTTTCGCAGCTAGGTGGCGCCTGCTGGCGGTACACTTGGTTTTAGAGGGATTACTCAGCACTCGTTAGGAGTTAATAAATGTAATTATATGCATTAAAAAGCTGAGATCCTAAGCTTTAAAATGATATATAATTTGTGTTGTTCCATTCAGTGGTTGCTTAGTAATAAAAAACATTCTTTCCGAATGGGAATAAATAAAATAAATAAATAAAAAAGCTATAGGCCGCCTATAGGCGGTTATAGGACATGACACAAATTAATACATTTTGAAGCCACTAGATGGCGCTCTTCTCAGTTGAAATTTTTTTTTTTTTAGGCCTGCACTCTATTTTGATGTGAAATGTTGCATTTATTGAAAAATAAAATAAAATAAATAAAATAAAAATATATATATTAATTCTAATGGAAAAAATAGCTCATAAAAATTATATAATTAATGCAAAGTATCATAAAAAATTCTAAAAATTCTAAATAATAATCAGAAAACATTATAGAACAAAAATATATTTGATTGGTTATCCTGGGAAAAAGTAAAGTAAAGTTTTAAGGCTTCGCCCGTTTTCGGGCGGGAGGAAGCTAAGTGTGACTATTATACGAAGAAGCCCAGAGGGTTTTAAGGCCAGACAACCCATACACAAAAGAAATATATTTGAAATATATTTTCCAGAATATATTTTGGAATATATGCAAATATTTGAAATTGACCCAATAAATATATTTTAGTTAAATATATGTAAATATATATATATATTTTTTTTTGAAAATATATTTTAGTTAAATATGTGAATATATTTATATGTCAATATATTTACTAACAACATATATGTTCATATATGTTTTAACTTTTGCTAATTGTTTCATTTGAAATATATTTTGAAATTTAAAAAGTTAACATTTTCACAAACAAATAACACATTTTCAATTTATATATATTTTAGATAGACCACCTCAGCTGTGGATGTGGGCATGGGAGAACAGTGCTCTACCACTTCCCCCGCCCACATTTTTCCTACTGGTCGGGGATCGAACCGGCAACCCTTCGGTTTCAAGCCCGAAGCCCGAAGCCCGAAGCCCTAACCAGTAGGCCACAGCTGCCCCTTTACTGACTTTATTGGCCTAAAATGACAATTTTATGTAGAAAATAACACACAGAATGCAGAGGTTTTTTTCCCCTATTTTTACAGAATTGAATACAGTTATTTAATAGTGTGTATATGCAGTGTTAGACACTGAGTTCTATCTATTGTTTAAGTGTACTTCACTGTTGGAGTGTCACTGTTATACTTGCATCATAAATATTGTGCATATTTTCAATATTTAAATGACTTCAGGAAAGATGTCAATAAAACACAACAATAAATCTAATAATTGCACTTAGTGTTAGGTACGTGCCACCTAATATGGCCTAATAGTCCTAGGAAAGCAACTATCTGTCATTTTACATTGCAGTCATTTAAATGTAAGTACAGTATTTATTATAGCTGTGTGTCATAATACAGTAGTGAAATATGGTAGCCTACTGTTGTGTATAGAGGAAAAGGTAGAGGAATTACTATGATCAAAATACATTTTCGACCCTTCTTTAGCAAGCTAAACATTTTATGACCATATATTTTGTCATATATTTTACATTACATGTTATACATGTAAATAAATTTCACACTTAACATCATATATTTTTGTTATATTTCAGAATATATTTCAAAATGATAAATATAAGTGAACAACAATGCAAATATATTTCAATGTATTTGGAATATATGCCACATATATTTTTGACACTTTAAAATATATTTCAATATATTTTTTTTCTGTATGGGAAGTAGTATGTTGAAGGTTGATTTGTAGGGAAGGACTACACGCCTGCGAAAATATATATTCAAACGCACATACCTATAGACTGAACTCGTAATACGCATGTGCACGCCATCGGCGTTCTCACTGGTTCACGTTTTTGAAGTTTGCGCAGAAAGAACTCGCTACGTATATTGGTCTCATCGAGCCGGACAACTTTCTAACCTGGGCTGAAGCTGGTACCCGGGCGTGGCAGGGGGGCTCAACAGCGCCCCCTTGAAAGGGGTTTGAAAACTTGGTCCATATATCAAACACGCTTGCATGAATTAATATGAACGGTTTGGCCGTGGCGAGGAAACGAATTTATGGCGAGAAAAGAGAAACACGAAGTGTTATAACTTCTGCATACATTAACTGATCTTGATGAAACTTCAGCAGTGTGTTCGTGGTAAGAGGCCGATCACATGGATGTAACTATTGTGAGTCAAAGTTATAGCGCCACCAACTGACAGCAGGAAGTGTGTCACTTTCAAAATGCTTTTGACAAAAGTGGGGGGGTTAGTTTTATGTACAGGAACAAAAATCAGTACGTACATTGGTCTCATCGAGCCGGACAACTTTCTAATTTACATTCATTAGCTCTGAGCAACAGGAAGTCAGATATTTTGGTTTGAATGTGAATTTCTTCGCAAAATCAGCCTCTGAATTTTTACCCACTCCTCTTAAGGGGTTTATTTTATTCCCACCAAACTTTTTCAACATGATGAAAATACATTAAAGGTGCTAAACTGTAATCGGATAATAAATATTTCAAATGGTTTTGCTATGGCGAGGGATTAAAGTAATGTCAAAAAAGGAAACCTCCTTTAGGAAATTTCCTAAGGATTATTAGGGCCCAAGCCCTGAAAGGGCGAAGGCCCTATTGTTTTCCTAAGGATTATTTATTATTAGGGCCCAAGCCCTGAAAGGGCGAAGGCCCTATTGTTTCGGGTAGGATTATTAGGGCCCAAGCCCTGAAAGGGCGAAGGCCCTATTGTTTCCGGTAGGATTATTTATTATTATTAGGGCCCAAGCCCTGAAAGGGTGAAGGCCCTATTGTTTTCGGTAGGATTATTTATTAGGGCCCAAGCCCTGAAAGGGCGAAGGCCCTATTGTTTTCGGTAGGATTATTATTAGGGCCCAAGCCCTGAAAGGGTGAAGGCCCTATTGTTTTTGTTAGGATTATTATTATTAGGGCCCAAGCCCTGAAAGGGCGAAGGCCCTATTGTTTTTGGTAGGATTATTTATTATTAGGGTCCAAGCCCTGAAAGGGCGAAGGCCCTATTGTTTTCGGTAGGATTATTTATTATTAGGGCCCAAGCCCTGAACGGGCGAAGGACCTATTGTTTTTGTTAGGATTATTTTTTATTATTAGGGCCCAAGCCCTGAAGGGGCGAAGGCCCTATTGTTTTCGTTAGGATTATTATTATTAGGGCCCAAGCCCTGAAAGGGCGAAGGCCCTATTGTTTTCGGTAGGATTATTAGGGCCCAAGCCCTGAAAGGGCGAAGGCCCTATTGTTTTCAGTAGGATTATTTATTATTAGGGCCCAAGCCCTGAAAGGGCGAAGGCCCTATTGTTTTTGTTAGGATTATTATTATTAGGGCCCAAGCCCTGAAAGGGCGAAGGCCCTATTGTTTTTGGTAGGATTATTTATTATTAGGGTCCAAGCCCTGAAAGGGCGAAGGCCCTATTGTTTTCGGTAGGATTATTTATTATTAGGGCCCAAGCCCTGAACGGGCGAAGGACCTATTGTTTTTGTTAGGATTATTTTTTATTATTAGGGCCCAAGCCCTGAAGGGGCGAAGGCCCTATTGTTTTCGTTAGGATTATTATTATTAGGGCCCAAGCCCTGAAAGGGCGAAGGCCCTATTGTTTTCGGTAGGATTATTAGGGCCCAAGCCCTGAAAGGGCGAAGGCCCTATTGTTTTCAGTAGGATTATTTATTATTAGGGCCCAAGCCCTGAAAGGGCGAAGGCCCTATTGTTTTCGGTAGGATTATTTATTATTATTAGGGCCCAAGCCCTGAAAGGGCGAAGGCCCTATTGTTTTCGTTAGGATTATTATTATTAGGGCCCAAGCCCTGAAAGGGCGAAGGTCCTATTGTTTTCGTAAGGATTATTAGGGCCCAAGCCCTGAAAGGGCGAAGGCCCTATTGTTTTCGGTAGGATTATTTATTAGGGCCCAAGCCCTGAAAGGGCGAAGGCCCTATTGTTTCCGGTAGGATTATTAGGGCCCAAGCCCTGAAAGGGCGAAGGCCTTATTGTTTTCGGTAGGATTATTTGTTATTATTAGGGCCCAAGCCCTGAAAGGGCGAAGACCTTATTGTTTTCGGTAGGATTATTTATTAGGGCCCAAGCCCTGAAAGGGCGAACCCGGGCGTGGCAGGGGAACTGGGTCCGAAAACTTGGTTCATAGATCAAACACGCTTGCATGAATTAATATGAAACTCGGTACACATATAGATCTCTTCGGGCCGAACAACTTCCACACTCTAAGTTATTAGCTCCGCCCAACAGGAAGTCGGCTATTATGGGATGTTTGGAAAACGCTTGCTGTGGAATGTGAAATTCTCCTCCTAGAGAATTCATGCGATCGCCACCAAACTCGGTGGGCATGAAGTCAAGACATTGAGGATGAAAAATTGCATTTTTGATATCTCGAATGATTTGGCCGTGGCGAGGAAACAAATTTATGGCGAATAATGGAAACAGGAAGTGTGTTATAACTTCTGCATACATTAACTGATCTTGATTAAACTTCAGCGGTGTGTTCGTTGTAAGAGGCCGATCACATGGATGTGACTATTGTGAGTCAAAGTTATAGCGCCACCAACTGGCAGCAGGAAGTGTGTCACTTTCAAAATGCTTTGAAATCACCCTCTTATTTTTACCCGATTTGCTTCAAACTTTATCTGTATAATGTAAACACACGGCAGATGTAGACCTGTGAAAGGATTTTTGATATCTTTAATACTGTTGCCATGGCAATGCATCAAACTTTAATATTCTTTTCTGATGCTTTTGAGACTCTTAACATGCTTGAAATTGCATGAAATTCGACAGACACATAACATTTATTACCTAGTAGACATGTGCAAAGTTTCAGAAACGGGCGTGGTGAGGGGCTCAGTAGCGCCACCTTTAGTCAAAAATGGGGGCTTAATTTTACCTAGAATCACAAAACTTGGTTTGTATATTGGTCTCATCGAGCCGGACAACTTTCTAATTTACAGTCATTACCTCCGACCAACAGGAAGTCAGATATTTTGGTTTGAATGTGATTTTTTTGAGAATTCTCTCTCTCTCTCTCTGTATCTGTGTCTCTGTGTGTGTGAAGGGTGGGGGGGATTTGTCTATTATGAGAAATTTGCTTTTATAATTGTTTTTCAAGGTTTCAGGGGCTTTTGGGGCCCTTAACGTGCTCGAAAACTCTTGAAACTTTGCACACAGATCAGAACCTGCGGGCATCAGGGCCGGGCTGAAGCTGGTACCCGGGCGTGGCAGGGGGGCTCAACAGCGCCCCCTTGAATGGGGTCCGAAAACTTGGTCCATAGATCAAACACGCTTGCATAAATTAATATGCAACTCAGCACATATATAGATCTCATCGGGCCGAACAACTTTTGCACTCTTAAGTTATACGCCAGTCCAACAGGAAGTCAGCTATTATGGGTTGTTTGGAGAACGCTTGCTGTGGAATTTGAAACACTCTTCCTAGAGAATTAATTCAATCATCACCAAACTCGGTGTGCATGAAGTCAAGAAATTGAGGATGCTAAATTGCTGACGGATTTTTGATATCTTGAATGGTTTGGCCGTGGCGAGGACATGAATTTATGGCGAGAAAAGAGAAACACAAAGTGGTATAACTTCTGCATACATTAACTGATCTTGATGAAACTTCAGCAATGTGTTCGTGGTAAGAGGCCAATCAGATGGATGTAACTATTGTGAGTCAAAGTTATAGCGCCACCAACTGGTAGCAGGAAGTGTGTCACTTTCAAAATGCTTTTGACAAAAGCACTAATACAAAATGCTTTTGTATTAGTTGTATATACAGGAACAAAAATCAGTACGTACATTGGTCTCATCGAGCCGGACAACTTTCTAATTTACAGTAATTAGCTCCGACCAACAGGAAGTCAGATATTTAGGTCTGAATGTGGATTTTTTGGATATTTCAGACTCTGAGTTTTTAGCTACTCCTCCTAAGTGGTTTATTTTATTCACACCAAACTTTTTCAACACGATGAAAATACATTAAAGATGCTAAATTGTGAACGGATATTAAATATTTCAAATGGTTTTGATATAGTGAGGGATTAAAGTAATGTACAAGAAGGAAACACTAAACGCCTCATATCTTCTAAAAATGTAATTATACACCATTTATGTATATATAAAAGTATACAAATATCACAACTAAACCCATTTCATTATTTTTTTTTTCAATTTAAGAATTATTTATAAGTTTAAAAATAGCAAATGTACTATTTAGTCCCATAAAAGTCAAGTCATACATAGGGCTATACTGCCCTCTTGTGTTCAAAATCAGGTAGGCCTATTGTATCTACATAAAAATAGACTAGGTATGTGACGGTGAGAATATTTTACCACCGGTTAATCGACGTGTGACACTGCTGGGGGCTTTTGAATCGCCAACTTAAAAACAAAAGTAAAATATGTTCGTCCGCATTGACATTGATAGTGGTTGAGCGAACGTTTCAAATTAATTCCTATGGAAGTAGGAATTAACTGAAAAACGTTCACTCTGTTCTGCTCGTTCCTCGCCGTGAACGCGCACCGTAATGAATGCCTGTGCAGCCGTGAGCATTTTAGTTTAATTTTAAAATTAGCGCCTTTCGGGGGGTGGATTGCTTGAAATTATTTTACAAAAGCACAGTGTTGTGTTTTATTGCGACTGTACACAAATATAAGTTAACACTTTGCAGTTTGTCGTCCTGTATAATGACGAAGTATGTTTTTATGTGTCCACTGTTCAATCGCGCCCACGCCACACACACACACGGTTTACTATCTTTGTGGGTACTCTCCATAGACCTAATGGTTTTTATACTGTACAAACTGTATATTCTATCTCCTTACACTAACCCTACCCCTAAACCTACCCATCACAGAAAACTTTCTGCATTTTTACATTTCCAAAAAAACTCATTCTGTATGGTTTATTGTTTACCCAAGTTGACCTCTATTTAGGTCCCCACTGTGACACGAGTCCCCATGAGTCTGTGTGCATTCAGGTTGAAGTCCCCACTGGGATAGAAAAACATGAACACACATACACACTAGGGGTGGGGGAAAAAATCGATACAGCATAGTATCGCGATATTTTCTGTGGCAATACTGTATCGATACACGGGCGCCAAGTATCGATGTTTTATTATTTAAATTACACATGAGAATTTTACTTTGGTAGTAGAATGCTAAAAATGAATGTGGCGGTGCGCCACAGAATCAACACCGGCCGTCACATATTGTGTTTCGTTATAAAACATTTTTTTACGCAATTTAAAACACGCAGCTTATTCATTCAGCTGCATTTCCTTTCCCTGCTCTCCCTCCGTCTCTCTGTCACTCACGCGTCTCTCTCACAAGCAATTTTTTGTCTCGCCAAAGCCTTATTTGATCGGTGAGTGATGTACATGACTGCTGCGCTTGCGATAGGTGCATATTACTGATTACTTATTATTGAAGTCAACAGGGTGCATATTACTGAAAGAACGAGCAGAGAGAGAGAGCCGCGATCGCGCGTGCACCCTCGCCGTCTTCTGTCTTGCTCTCTCTCGCTCCCTCGCGCATATTAATCAAAATCAATTGAGAATTGACACGATGGTAAAAGATCGGAAGACCGAAGTTTCACGTGCAGCATTCGGGTATTTTTTTCCTGAATTACTGCTGGGTGTTGTGCAAAAAAACAAAAAAAACAAAAAAAATTACGTTGCCTTATCTTCTCTGAAAAGCGTTCCGCACATTCAGCTGACATGAAAAACACTTTCAATAAACAAAACAAAATCCAATGATGAAATGTTTTCTATGTTGACAAATCTTGTGCGATGTCCACTGCCGGGATAATCACACGCGTTGTACAAGTCCGCTAATGACACGTCCGATTCGCGAACTAATGACTCCTTTGAACCGATTCAACCAAAACAATATTTTAGTTTAGACTGTTTGGGTAAATGCAGTTGGGTTGTCGAGGTCAAAACTCTAAATAAGATGTGAATCAAATAAACTTACTAATGTTATGTCATTTTTTTACTCTTACACTGAATGTTTGGATTTTGTGAAGGTGTGAATCATTTTTGATTAATATTTAATATAATAAGTTCTGTGTAACAGATTATTAATGCAGATTATTAACAGAGATTATTAAAATTGATGTGACATGAACAAACAGATGTTGACAGTTTTCCTTTGCGGACATAATTTGAAGTTGGAAAAAGGTAATAAATTGCAATATATTGCAGAATATCGCAATATGTTTAAAATCGCAATAATATCGTATCGTGACCTAAGTATCGGGATAATATCGTATCGTGGTGCCTCTGGTGATTCCCACCCCTAATACACACACACACACACATACACATACACACATTCCAGAATTGCAATTTTGACATCGCAGCCTGTTCATTATAGCCCTAATAAAATATAATAATAAAATAGTCAACCTAACATATAAAAATTACACTGCTCTGTTTAAATAGTAAGTAGTACAATTTGTACCATTCACGGTAAGCACCGCTCCACTGTTATGTTTCCAAGCACATTTTTGCGCGTGTGAAGAGGATGATTTTTTCCATTGATATTGGAACACGAGTGAAGTACAAAGCCTATAATAAAGAAAAGTTTAGCATCCAAATACATCGCAAATGTTGAAACATTTTGATTCTAATGAGAGGGTTACGTGAGCCCAACACTGCTTACTTTCGTTTTTATTTTTACATTAAATTTAAAGGATTTGTTGTGGAATATTTTGAGTGTGTCATAAAATCAGAATAAGGTAATAAGTTTTCTGTCTTTTATATATATATATATATATATATATATATATATATATATATATACATATATATATATATAAATTAGGGCTGGGAATCGATTAAAAAAAATTGACTAATTAATTGCACAATTTGCTGTAATTAATTGCAATTAATTGCGTTTCCCCCAAGCTTGTAATCATCAATATTTAAACTTAGAATCACCTAATTAAACAACACAGGGAAAAAAAGGAACAGAAAATAGCCCTATATTAAAATATTAAACATCAATATATCAATATATTATTATTTTTCAATAATCAATCAACATAATCAATTTAACAGATTATTATTATTATTATTATTTTACTAATTATCAAAACAAAATATAGTCCTACAAAGCTATTATTACCATAGCATGTGATCAGAGCAGGTCATTTTACCATTGCTGCCCAGCATGACTATACCAGCTCAGCAAACAGAAGTGTACAGAGAAATTTCACGTTACTTGAGTGGACTTTACTTTTTCAGTGCTTGGTACATAATTGAAGCCTTTGGGCCGTTAACGATAGAGCCGCCGACACACACACACGCACACACACACACACACACACACGGAACGGAGAGCGCGCCGCTGCTGGGCCGTTAAGGACAGAGCGCGCAGACACACACACACACACGTGCGCGCGCGCGCGGAGCACAGAGCGTAACGCACATACCGAGCGGAAAAGACCCGCTCATGAAAGCTGCGCGAGAATGAAACCTGATCGCCGAACACGGAGGGGCGGGACGGCATATTTCGGCCTTTTAAATAGCAGACACAACAGGAAATCATTAAAACGAGGCAAAAAAAAAAGGTGCTGCGTTAATTGCGTTTTTTTCTTTACGTGTTAAACATTTCAAATTAATCGCAAAGATTAACGTGTTAATTCCCCCAGCCCTAATATATATATATATATATATATATATATATATAGTGTTTTATAAATATAAATATAGCTGCGAGCAGCGATGAAGGGCCAAAGTCGGCGGCACCACCATCCCGGTGCCTTTAGGTAACTACCTGAAAGGGCGAAGGCCCTATTGTTTTCGTAAGGATTATTCTTTATTTGTCAGGCTTCTGGAAGGATGAAGTAGGAGACGAACACGAAGATGATGAATTCCAAGATTTTAATTCTCAATATAAACAAATACAAACAAAAAGGGAGCGTGTGCTCAGAACATAGATTAACCTAACATAAACATTAACATAAGCAAACCTAACATAAGCATTGACCGACAAGTGAAGAGTGAAAACCAGGAACTTAAATACACACACAGATGAACACAAGACAGGTGATGCAGATAATGATGATGAATAGGTGGGTAATGAAGGGAGTGAGTTCAGGTGTGGAAACAAGGAGGATTCTGGGAACTGTAGTGCAGACAGGACGATGACAGACAGTGAATCTGACATTACTCCCCCCTCCCCGAAGGCGCGTCCTCGCGCCATATAACATCCAAAGGGGTGGGAGGGTGGGCATCCTGGACTCCAGGACGGTCCAGGCGGAGCAGGCTGGTCAGGGGACCAGGGCGGAACAGGCTGTGAGCGTGGCCAGGGCGGAGCTGTCGGACGTCCAGGGCGGAGCTGTCGGACCCTCGGGTGTCCAGGGCGGTGGTGATCCTTCGGGTGTCCAGGGCGGTGGTGATCCTTCGGGTGGCCATGGCGGAGATGACCCTTCGGGCGGCCATGGCGGAGATGACCCTTCGGGTGGCCAAGGCGGTGCGGACCCTTCGGGTGGCCAGGGCGGTGATGTCCCCTCAGGCGACCACGGCGGTGAGGACCCTTCGGGTGGCCATGGCGGTCCGGACCCTTCGGGTGGCCAAGGCGGTACGGACCCTTCGGGTGGCCAGGGCGGTGATGTCCCCTCAGGCGACCACGGCGGTGAGGACCCTTCGGGTGGCCATGGTCCCTCGAGTGGCCAGGATGGAGGCCTTTGGCCCCCCCCAAAAAAATACTTGGGGAAAGTCCCGGGTACCAGAGAAGGATGGTTATAAACAGTCTCTGACCGGGCTGATGGGGACCGTGAAGAGGGCTCGGTGCTGGGCAGATCCAGCGATGAGGGCTCTGTGCTGGGCAGATCCAGCGATGAGGGCTCTGTGCTGGGCAGATCCAGCGATGAGGGCTCTGTGCTGGGCAGATCCAGCGATGAGGGCTCTGGGCTGGGCAGATCCAGCGGCGAAGGCTCTGGGCTGGGCGGGACCAGCGGCGAAGAGGGCTCTGAGCTGGGCAGGACCAGCGGCGAAGAGGGCTCTGAGCTGGGCAGGACCAGCGGCGAAGAGGGCTCTGAGCTGGGCAGGACCAGCGGCGAAGAGGGCTCTGAGCTGGACGGAACCAGCGGCGAAGAGGGCTCTGAACTGGACAGGACCAGCGATGAAGAGGGCTCTGAAAAAAGGTCAATTAAGTCCTTCTCGTCCGGACTCTGGCTGAGGACAGGAACAGGAGATACTGGGCGGAAAGTCTCTGGCTTGACGGGCACGACGCTGTCAGTCACAGGTGCAGCGGGCATAACGCTCACAGTCTCAGGGGCGGCGGGCATGACGCATACTGCCTTGGCTTCGGCAGATCTGGCGTGAAGTGCAGGCTCGGCTGGACTGGCGTGAAGTGCAGGCTCAGCTGGACTGGCGTGAAGTGCAGGCTCGGCTGGACAGACGTGAAGTGCAGGCTTGGTTGGGCTGATGAGAGGAGGGAGATCAGAGAAGTCATCCCTGGAGATTGGTTCGATTGTGCAGATATATCGCCCATATCCTCCCCTGTGACCTCCACGGATACCCCGGAGCACAGCTTGGCGGGTTCCCACAAAGGCCTGCCTCCATATCTCCATCTTTTCCTTTTTTAAGGTCGGTCAATCTGTCAGGCTTCCTGGGGGAATGAAGTAGGAGGCGAACACGAAGATGAAGTATTCCAAGGTTTTAATTCTCAAATATAACAGATACACAAAAACAGGGAGCGTGTGCTCAGAACAGGAACCTAACATTAAGGATGGCTGACGCGAAACAGTCGTTCCGAAGCTTTGCGAGATCCCGAAGCGCAGATGTTTCGAAACACTGATCCGAAGCGTGATTCGAAACACCCATGTCACGTGACTATGACCAAACGAAGCCTCGAAGTGTTTCACTAAGTGTTTCATCAGGTGTGGTCCGCCGAATCAGCGTTTGATTGACACGGTCGGGAACAGACCACACAATCGCACATCTGTATAAAAGTGAAATCAACGCATATTGACCTCGTGGGTTTTTGTTTGGGAGTTTGATTTTGAGATAGCGGATTTTATTATATAGTGACATAGTGAGATTTGATTAGTTAGGCTATTTAGGCTTACATTTAAATTTACACAACACATTGACTGATAGGCTAGAGACTGACAGAGTATATAGTGACACATTAATACATAAATATAAATATAGACAGCTAGATTAATAGATAGATACAGATAGATTATAGATAGGCTACATATATAAATATCTAGATAGATTATAGGTAGATACATATAGATACATAGATTATATCTAGGTACATATCTAGATACATAGATAGATTATAGATACATATCTAGATACATAGATAGATTCATATAGATAGATACAGATAGATAGATTTGGATAGATAGATAAAATGGAGGCTCCGCAGTATAGAGATGCCGTACATCTGTGGTGTGGGAGCATTTCCGTTTAGAAACCCCAAATAAAGTGAGATGTGTGTATTGTGATCGGCAGCTAGCCTACTGCAACAATACATCATCCATGATGCGCCATTTGAGGAGCACTCATCCTGCCATTGTGCAGGGTGCAGAGGATGGTATCATTACCCAAGGCCTGCAACTGACACTGCTGGGCCATCTAAGCAATGCACTGTTTGAAATATAATTATAATTGAAATATAATTACAAACTTTTGGGACACTGTTTAGAAAGTCCATAGCCCTATGCCCTACAATCTAATGTCCCAATCACAACTGCCAATCATGTTAAAAATAGCTTCAATGTGAATATAATATAATATAATATAATATAATATTGTGTGAATATACATTTTATAGGTCTACATATGAGACACACAATGCTACAGCTGATGCCACAGTGGAAGTGAAAAAATACATCAGCAATGCATATTTGCCCAGAACTCATGATCCACTAACTTACTGGAAAGAGAGAGAGTAATCTTTCCTCATTTGTATGTCCTAGCTAAAAAATATCTTTGCATGCCAGCAACAAGTGTCCCTTGTGAGAGAATTTTTTCAAAGGGTGGAGAAATTATCTGTAAAAAAAGAAGTAGGCTAAGTCCTTCCACAGCAGAGAAATTAATATTTTTGAAAAAAAAATCTCTAAAAAAAGTGAGACATTGTGGCTTGATTTCTTTTATTAATATTCATTTTGCAGGACCAAAATAACATTATGCACAGTGAGGAGCCTATAGGTTACAAGCTTCACATATTAGAAAAATACAATAATAAAAAAACAACACATTTTTTTAATGGCTTGTCAAGGTTGTTTTAGATCAACACCTGCAAGTGACCACTAGGTGTCACCGTTGAGACGGGTGTCGGATTGATTCGAAGCCTCGAAACAATATGGCACATTTGGTTCAACTGTTTCATTGCTTCACGAGGCCTCGATCTGGCCATCACTACCTAACATTAAACATTAACATAAGCAAACCTAACATAAGCATTGACCGACAAGTGAAGAGTGAAAACCAGGAACTTAAATACACACACAGATGAACACAAGACAGGTGATGCAGATAATGATGATGAATAGGTGGGTAATGAAGGGAGTGAGTTCAGGTGTGGAAACAAGGAGGATTCTGGGAACTGTAGTGCAGACAGGACGATGACAGACAGTGAATGTGACACTATTGTTTTCGGTAGGATTATTTATTATTATTAGGGCCCAAGCCCTGAAAGGGCGAAGGCCCTATTGTTTCCGGTAGGATTATTTATTATTATTAGGGCCCAAGCCCTGAAAGGGCGAAGGCCCTATTGTTTTCGGTAGGATTATTATTAGGGCCCAAGCCCTGAAAGGGCGAAGGCCCTATTGTTTTCGGTAGGATTATTATTAGGTAATGCTGTGGAATTTAATGTACTCCTCCTAGGGAATTGATCCGATCCCCACCAAACTCGGTCAGCATGAAGTCAAGACATTGAGGATGCTAAATTGCGGACAGATTTTTGATATCTCGAACGGTTTGGCCGTGGCGATGAAACGAATTTATAGCGAGAAAAGATAAACAGGAAGTGTGTTATAACTTCTGCATACATTAACTGATCTTGATGAAACTTCCGCAGTGTGTTCGTTGTAAGAGGCCGATCACATGGATGTGACTATTGTGAGTCAAAGTTATAGCGCCACCAACTGGCAGCAGGAAGTGTGTCACTTTCAAAATGCTTTGAAATCATCCTCTTATTTTTACCCGATTTGCTTCAAACTTTATGTGTATAATGTAGACACACGGCAGATGTAGACCTGTGAAAGGTTTATTGATATCTTAAATACTGTTGCCGTGGCAACGCATCAAACTTTAATATTCTTTTCAGATGCTTTTGAGAGTCTTAACATACTTGAAATTGGATGAAACTCGACAGACACATCACATTTATTATCCAGTAGACATGTGCAAAGTTTCAGAAACGGGCGTGGTGAGGGGCTCAGTAGCGCCACCTTTAGTCAAAAATGGAGGCTTAGTTTTAAGTAGAGTCACAAAAATCATTATGTATATTGTTCTCATCAAGCCGGACAACTTTCTAATTTATAGTCATAAGCTGTGACCAACAGGAAGTGAGATATTTTGGTTTGAATGTGATTTTTTGGAGAATTCTCTCCCTCTCTCTCTCTGCCTCTGCGTCTCTGTGTGTGTGAGGGGTGGGGGGATTTGTCTTTTGAGTGAGATTTGTTTAAAATTCCTGTTTTTCAAGGTTTCAGGGGCTTTTGGGGCCTTTAACGTGCTCGAAAACTCTTGAAACTTTGCACACAGGTCAGAACCCGCGGCCATCAGGGCCGGGCTGAAGCTGGTACCCGGGCGTGGCAGGGGGGCTCAACAGCGCCCCCTGGAACGGGATCCGAACACTTGTCCATAAATCAAACACACTTGCATGTAATGATATGAAACTCGGTACACATATAGATCTCATCGGGCCGAACAACTTTCATGCTCTAAATTTTACGCCAGCCCAACAGGAAGTCGGCAATTATGGGTTGTTTGGAGAACGCTTGCTGTGGAATTTGAAACACTTCTCCTAGAAAATTAATTAAATCGCCACCAAACTCGGTGTGCATGAAGTCAAGACATTGAGGATGCTAAATTGCGGACGGATTTTTGATATCTCAAACGGTTTGGCCGTGGCGAGGACACGAATTTATGGCGAGAAAAGAGAAACACGAAGTGTTATAACTTCTGCACACATTAACTGATCTTGATGAAACTTCAGCAGTGTGTTCGTGGTAAGAGGCCGATCAGATGGATGTGACTATTCTGAGTCAAAGTTATAGCGCCACCAACTGGCAGCAGGAAGTGTATCACTTTCAAAATGTTTTTGACAAAAGTGGGGTGGGTTAGTTTTACCCACAATTACAAAAATCAGTACGTATATTGGTCTCATCGAGCCGGACAACTTTCTAATTTACAGGCATTACCTGCAACCAACAGGAAGTCAGATATTTTGGTCTGAATATGGATTTTTTGTTAAATCAGCCTCTGAGTTTTTAGTTACTCCTCCTAAAAGGTTTATTTTATTCCCACCAAACTTTTACAACATGATAAAAATATATTAATGATGCTAAATTGTAAACGGATATTGAATATCTCAAACGGTTTTGCTATGGCGAGGGATTAAATTAATGTCAAAAAGGAAGCAGGAAACATCTCATAACTTCTAAAAATGTAATTATACACCATTTATTTTTATATAAAATTATACAAATATTAGAACTAAACCTATTTTATTCTGTTTTTGCAATTCAAGAAGTATGAAAAAGTTAAAAACAGGCTATTTAGTGCTATTTGGTTCAACAAAAAAAGCAAACATAGGGCTATACTGCCCTCTTGTGTCCAAAAGGATATCAAAATAGTATATAA